>NC_135804.1:84811199-85158051 GCF_964213995.1 Mustelus asterias | reverse complement strand
TCGCTTACCTTCGCGTGGAGGACCCGGAGTCTGTCGGCGTCGGTGGTGACCACTGCGGAGGCTTCGAGGTAATCCTGAAAGCATTTCAACCAGTGGTCGAAGGTGTTTGAGGCGCCCGCCGCACGTGGGTCCAGCGTAAGCCGTTCGGGTTTAAGCATTTGCTCCATGTTCTCTGTGTCGTTTTTTTTTCAACGAAGAGAGTTCAATTGTAGTCAATAAAATTGATGCGCGATATAACTCACGAGGCTAGAGGTACTCGGGGAAATAAAGGCTTTTATTGACTACAACAATAGAGCTACCATATATAATACACGATCCCAGACTAAAGGGTCCCAGACAGAGCAATGACCTTTATACCTCTCCCAGGAGGCGGAGCCCGACTGGGATGTACCATAAGAACTATATTCCAGGTAGAACAGCCCAACCCTAACCCCAACAGTAACATATATACAGACTCATAGTACTGGCCAGACCCTGGCTCAGCACTACCTGGTGGGAACCAACAATGGTTCACCACACTGGCCGCCACACTTAACCAGGCGGGCAGGCCCGTCGCCTTTTTCTCTCGCACCCTCCAAGGCCCTGAAATTCGGCACTCCTCTGTGGAAAAAGAGGCTCAGGCCATTGTGGAGGCCGTACGGCATTGGCGCCATTATTTTGCTGGAAAACGATTTACCCTGCTCACGGACCAGCGGTCCGTGGCATTCATGTTCAACAACACGTTAAGAGGTAAAATTAAGAGAGAATCGAACTCTCCACCTCCAACTATGATATCATGTACCGTCCAGGGAAGCTCAATGAGCCCTCAGATGCCCTGTCGCGTGGAACATGTGCCAGTGTGCAGGAGGACCGGCGACAGGCCCTCCACAATGATCTCTGCCATCCGGGGATCACTCGGCTCTTCCATTTTGTCAAGGCCCGGAATCTGCCCTACTCCATAGAGGATGTCAGGTCGATAACTCGAAGCTGCCAGGTATGTGCTGAATGCAAGCCGCACTTCTACCGACCTGACAGGGCACACCTCATTAAGGCCACTCGCCCTTTTGAATGACTGAGTGTTGATTTCAAGGGCCCCCTTCCTTCGACAGATCGGAATGTGTACTTCCTCAACGTGGTTGACGAGTACTCCCGATTCCCTTTTGCCATTCCCTGTTCTGACATGTCCGCTGCCACGGTCATCAAAGCCCTGCGGAGTCTTTTTACCCTGTTCGGCTCCCCCAGTTATATCCACAGTGATAGGGGTTCGTCGTTTATGAGCGACGACTTGAGGCAATACCTGCTCTCTAAAGGAATTGCCTCAAGTAGGACTACGAGTTACAACCCCAGGGGTAACGGGCAGGTCGAAAGAGAAAACGCTACAGTCTGGAAGGCTGTCTTACTGGCGTTAAGGTCTAGGGGTCTTCCAGTCTCCTGTTGGCAAGAGGTACTTTCTGATGCGCTCCATTCAATCCGGTCCCTCCTGTGTACGGCAACCAATGCTACCCCACATGAGTCTTCCTCTGGGACCTCACTGCCGTCTTGGTTGACGTACTCAGGACCGGTCCTCCTGCGGTGGCATGTTAGGACCTGCAAGTCCGACCCTTTGGTTGAACAGGTCCATCTCCTCCACGCCAACCCTCAATATGCCTATGTAGCATATCCTGACAGGCGAGAGGACACGGTCTCTATCCGAGATCTGGCGCCTGCAGGGGACCTGGAAACCCCCGTCGCTCCCGCACCCCTGGTTAGGGTTCCTTTGCCCATTCTCTCCCCTCCTGACACGGCGCGGGCAGTATCGGGACCGCCACTTAATCCTCTTACTCCCGTGTACAGCTTATCTGAGTCCAGGAGATTGTCGCCACCTCGAGGTCCACCCGTCCGCGAGGAACTGGAGGAGTCACTGGACACCACCTTGGAGAGAGGGACACCACGGTCACCAGAACCGGCGCTACCGCCAGTGCTGCGGAGGTCGCAGAGATGGTGCGGACCTCCGATATGGCTGAACTTGTGAATATATGGACAGTTCGTACTGTTTTTTTTGCCCCACCGGCCTTTGTTTTTAAAGGAGGGGTGAATGTGGTGAACCATAGATAGTTACCACTATGGGTACTGAACCATAGATGGTTATCACTATGGGTACTTGTACATATGTTACTCTTGTTACTGTTGGGGTTAGGGTTGGGGTGTTCCACCTGTTGGCATTGTTCTGTGGTACACTCCGGTTGGCTCCGCCTTCCTATAGGAGTATAAAGGTCACTGCACTTCCTAGTGACCCTTTAGTCTGGGATTGTATTGTTAAGCAGTATGCTCTATTCTTGTTGCTAATAAAAGCCTTTATTTCCCGGGTACGATCCAGCCTCCCGAGTGAATTAATCACGCATCACCAACCAACTCAAAAACAGCTTCTTCCCTGCTGCCATCAGACTTTTGAATGGACCTATCTTGCATTAAGTTGATCTTTCTCTACACCCTAACTATGGCTGTAACACTACATTCTACACTCTCTCCTTTCCTTCTCTGTGTACGGTATGCTTTGTCTGTATAGTGCACAAGAAACAATACTTTTCACTGTAGACTAATACAGGTAACAATAATAAATCAAATCAAATCAATTCAGTATTTTGTTGGTTCAACAGCACAACCTTCCTGTTGCCATTATACTGAAATGATATATATAATGGAGACATTTCTAAAGTAAGTGAGAAGGTACCACAAAGACCAGAAAGAAATAGCACATATGGAGTATATTACCTAACTGCAGGATGTATCAAAGTGATTCACTACCAATGAAATAGCTTTGAATCAAAATCACTGCTGTTATGTAGGAAAACGCTGCACGCAATGACTGCACAGCAGCATCGCAGAAACAGCAATAAGATAAACACATATTGCTGTTGAGCAGAAACTCTAATTCATAAAATGCCTTTAATGTGTTCAATGTACCTAGAAGCTTCAGAGAGTTGAATCAAAAAAATGGACAGTGAAAAGTGAAGGAGGTTGTAATAAATGCAATAATTGGTGACCACCAGTTAGCTAACAAACAACAATGGGTTTATTTACCACCATATACAGAATATTATAATCCACGTGGTCATTCTCAGCTCCAGGATCAATCTGGCTGCAAAAACCAATGCTCTGCCCTGAGATCCCCACGCTCTTTCCCCATTGGGCGACAGGTCACCGGACCCTTCCAATGCACGCCCCTGAAAGGGGCTGGCTATTACAGAGGTGCAAAGAAGGGTGATCGAAATCTTGGTCAAAGTGATAGGTTTCAAGGAAGTCTTAAGGAAGAACAGCCTTTCTTTTTTACTTGAAAAAGACATCGTGCAAAGTGAGAATACTTATTAATAGTTCCCTGGGAAGCATCTCAATATTTATTGGGAGTGGCCTGGAAGATCTCAATATTTGTAGAGTTATATCAATAAAATGCTTAGACAGCCACTGTCATACATTATATGGAGGATTCGAGAAGTATGCAGTAACTTTAAGGCTGGAATTTTCCTGCCCCTCCCATTGGTGGGATCCACGATCAACGGTAGCACAGTGGTTAGCACTGCTGCTTCACAGCTCCAGGGTCCCGGGTTCGATTCCCGGCTCGGGTCACTGTCTGTGTGGAGTTTGCATGTTCTCCTCGTGTCTGCGTGGGTTTCCTCCGGGTGCTCCGGTTTCCTCCCACAGTCCAAAGATGTGCGGGTTAGGTTGATTGGCCAGGTTAAAAATTGCCCCTTAGAGTCCTGAGATGCATAGGTTAGAGGGATTAGCGGGTAAATATGTGGGGGTAGGGCCTGGGTGGGAATGTGGTCGGTGCAGACTCGATGGGCCGAATGGCCTCCTTCTGCACTGTAGGGTTTCTATGACTTCTAGTCCCATTAAAGTCAATGGACTTCTGAATGGTTCACGATATTTTCCAGCCCTGCGCCCCCCCCCCCCCCCCCCCTCCTCCACCCACCCACAGCAGCGGGGCCAGAAAATTCCACCCCTTGTGTTAAGTGCCAAGAGAATCATCCTGTTTCTGGCCTACTGAATGTGTCACAACTCAATTGCTATGAAACCAAGTTGATGCCTGTATATTGAGTCTGTATCGAGTGACAGGTCCATCTATTGTATCTGCTCTGCATGTATCCTGCTCCTTATTTGATAGTCACTCCAGTAACTAATCAAACCAAGATTGGAGAGAGTACATTGCTAGTATTAGTAGTTAGGGAGTTGTAACAAAAACTATGGCTGGAGAAGCTCTCCATCTGCGGGGAAATGCCCAGAAAAGCCCAAATCGGCAAGTCTCAGCCATTTTAGTGAGGGGGAGGGGGAAGTTATAAATCACATGCTACCCACATAAATCAGCAGCTGACTCTGCTCATGATTTTAGTGGATGTGGTAGCGTGGCTCCTTTAAGGGGTGAGCCTTCAGGGACCATGTGACTGAGCCAGAGCCAATGGAGTGCAAGCGCACAAACCTGGGCCAATGGGGAATGAGAGTGAGCAGTCCCAAGGCTTCAGGCTGTCAGTTGGAGTCAGGACACTGTTAGGAGTAAACCTGTATTGTTGTGCGATTAAACATTTTGTTATATACAGTTCTTTTTATCAATAAATCCTTAGTTTTTGCCAAATTATGGTGAACCATCGTTGGTTCCCACTGGATAGTACTGAGCCAGGGGCTGGCCAGTACTACAAGGATGTACATATGTTACTGTTGGGTTGTGCTATTGTTGCTGTTGGGGTTAGGGTGGGGTTGTTACACCTTTGTACTGTAGTGTTGTGGCACATCCCAGTCGGGCTCCGCCTCCTGGGAGAGGTATAAGAGTCCCTGCTCTGGCCGGGACCCCTTCAGTCTGGGATAGTGTATATAAGTTCTGGTAGCTTCGTTAAATAAAAGCCTTTCATTTACTGAGCTTCAGGCCTCGTGTTTGAGTAGCGCATCACACATCGACTTGCCTCAAGTTATTACAGTGAGGTTGGTGTCTGAAATCCAAAGTGTGCAGATTTAATCTGGTAGGAGCAGGCCTGGACATTTCGAAATTGTTTGGATCACCTGAGTACCCTCTTGGAGATGTAAGGTCACCTTTGGATATTTTCCTTTATTCATTCATGGAATGTGAGTGTTGCTGGCTGGTCAGCATTTATTGCCCATTCGTAGTTGCCCTTGAGAAGGTGGTAGTGAGCTGCTGCCTTGAATCGTTGCAGTCCATGTGGTGTAGGTAATTCATAGGGAGGAAATTCCAGGAATTTGACCCAGTGACAGTGAAGGAATGATGATCTATTTCCAGGTCAGGTTGATGATTGGTTTGGAGGGGAAATTCCAAGTGGTGGTGATCCCATGTGTCTGCTGCCCTTATCCACTCAGATGTTAGTAGTGGTCATGGTTTTGGAGGACACTGTCTGAGGAGTCTTGGTGAGTTCCTGCAGTGCATTGTGCAGATGGTACACACGGCTGTCATTGTATGTTGGTAGTACAGAGAGTGAAAGTTTCTGGTGCCAATCAAGTGGGCTGCTTTGCCCTGGATGGTGTTGAGCGTCTTGAGTGTTGTTGGAGCTGCACCCATCCAGGCAAGTGGAGAGCGTTCCATCACACTCTTGACTTGTGCCTTGTAGATTGTGGACAGACTCTGGGAAATCAGAAGGTGAGTTACTTGCCACAGGATTCCTAGCCTCTGACCTGCTCTTGTAGCCACAGTATTTATATGGCTAGTCCAGTTCAGTTTCTAGTCAATGGTAACCCCAAGGATGTTGATAATAGGGGATTCAGTGATGGCAATGCCATTGACTGTCAAAGGGTGATGGTTTGATTCTCTCCTGTTGGAGATGGTCATTGCCTGGCACATGTGTGGCATGAATGTTATTTGCCACTTGTCAGCTCAAGCCTGGATATTGATCTGGTGGTTCTGCATTTGGACAACTGTTTCGGTATCAAATGAATTGCAAATTCTGCTGAACATTGTGCAATCATCAGCGAACATCCCCACTTCTGATCTTATGATGGAAGGAATGTTATTGATGAAGCAGCTGAAGATAGTTGGAGCTTGGACACTACCCTGAGGAACTCCTGTAATGTCCTGGGACTGAGATCATTGACCTCCAATCACCAAAACCATTTTCCTTCATGCTAGATATGACGCCAACCAGTGGAGAGCCTCCCCCACTAATTCCCATTAATCCTAGTTTTGTAGGGCTCCTTTATGATACATTTGGTCAAACATTTGCAGCCTTGATATCAAAAACAGTCACTCTCCCTTCACTCAGCTCTTTTTTCCATGTTTGAACCAAGGATACAATGAGGGCAGGAGCTGTGTGACCCTGGCAGAACACAAACTGAGCTTAGTGAGTAGGTTATTGATGTGCAAATACTGTTCACGGCGCATCACTTTACTGATGATTGAGAGTGGACTAATGGGGTGGTAATTGGGCAGGTTGGATTTATCTTGTTTTTTGTGTACAGGACATACCCGGACAATTTTCCACATTGCCAGATAGCTGCCAGTTATGTAACTGTACTGGAACAGTTTGGCTAGGGCATGGCAAGCTCTGGAGCACATGTCTTTAGTAATATTCCAGAATATTTTCAGTGCTTTCATATAGTCCTGGCACACCTTTGTAAGTCCTTTGGTGAAGATAAGGCACCCTTTAAGAGAGATAAGGAACTCTTTGGTGTAGGTTGGGTGCCATTTGGGATTGTTCAAATTAGACATGATTGTGTGTAAAAATGTATAAACTAATTAGAACTGTCAAACAGTCAAAGAACTGTGAAAGCTGTCAAAGAAATTTCAAAGCTGAAAAAGAACCACCAGATCACATTGGAACTTTTAAAGGAACATAACTCTGTTGGGCTTTAAATTTCTAAAGAAGTATGGAGTTTTTTTAAAAAGTACCTGCAATTTCACCCAGTCTATTGACATGAGCATGAGGGTTATTATTAGAGGATTTGTGCTGCATGATTTATTTTACAATCTAACATTATCACAATAGGATGTCTGTTAAGTGTGCAGTTTGATTGACAGCTCCAATTGGAAATATAGCAGGAATATATGTTTTCTTGAAGGAATGTCAATGTATTCATTTTTTTATCAGTGTTTTTTAAAAATAGTGATGTCATCAATGGACACAACGATTTTATGTCAGCATGGCTCCTGAGGATTTGGCAAATGGTGCATACTAAGTGAGTTGGGACCAGGAAGGTAAGGGCAAAGGATGGCTGAGTTGTCACTAAGTTGGCACAGTGGCTTTAAAGGACTGGGGGATGAGTGGGGGTCATGAGTTGGCACAGGGGTATGAGGGGCCATGGGTGTAAGTAGAGTGGCATAGGATGGATTTGGGATATGACGGCCATGGGAGGCAGGTAGAAGGGCATACGGGGGCATGGAGGGTACAATGAAAGGCCGTGGGGGTGGATAGCCAGGGTAAGCATGACGTAACTTATGTTGTAATGGATGGGACATGGGGACTTCACATGGGTGAAGGTTGGAGGACTTTTCTTCACTTTAATAATTTTAAAAAATAAATTAAACAAATGCCAGTACACAGAGGCAAGCCTAACATCCAGCCTGCCTCTGTCGGACTCATTCCAGGAGCAACAGGCCCAACTTTCACTTCAGCGTGCCACCCACCTCGCCACCACCACCCTCAGACACCCAAAACAAAATCTGATCTTCTCTGGCTCTTTTTCTGGGATCAGGTTGGCGGATCCTCTGACCTGGAAGAGAAAAGTCTGGTATGTTGAACTTGATCTGTTTAGACAACACCACAGTTTTAATGAATTCTATGGTTCATAGCAAAGTTCTTGGGGTCCAGCAATTTTTCATTCATCAAGATTTCCATGAGGTTTGTTTGGTTGTTGATATTCTTGTAAATGATAAGACCAGGCTTTGATCCTTTCCGAATACTTGCTGTTGTGCACTTAAACGGGATATCAGATGGGATAACAGGGGCAGTTAAGATAAATACTCCAAGGAAACATCCTGAGATTGTACACCTGATGTTTTGTATTTTCCTAGATCCAAGCTCTCAGAGGAGATATTTCACTTTGTGGTCTCAGATTAGGTTGCTGACAGGATTTTAGGTACCTGACCATCAAGACATCTTGTCACCTTCTGTCCTTGAGAAGAGGAAAAGTTCGCATTGTAAGGTACTGTCAACTGGTTCTCAAACCTGTGATGGGAAATTGTGCAGACTTCCACAAGGGGCACATATTTTGGTTGCCAGATCATCCACTTACAACAAAATATTTTATAATCCAAACTGAAGCCAGCATCAAGCAGCAACCTTAACTGCTTTCATGTGTAGATGGGCTGCCAGTCCCAGAAAACAACTCCCTGCTCAAGACATTGACCTTTTCATATAGATTGACCTTTGCCAAACAACATTAAGGAATATGCCACAAAAGCAAACTACCATGGATTCTGGAAATCTGAAATAAAAGATGGAAAAGGCCATGAAATGCTGAACTCGGTTTTTGATGAAAGGTCATTGATCTGAAATGTTAACTCTGTTCTCTCTCTCAGAGAAGCTGCTAGGGCTGCTGCACATATCCAGCATTTTCTCCTTTTCTTTTAATAAGTCTTGTGGCACAGTTGGCAGTGTCCCTACCTCTGGGCCAGAAGTTCTGGATTTAAGTCCCAATTGTATGGAGCGTTGGTGAGGCCACACTTGGAGTATTGTGTGCAGTTTTGGTGTCCTTATCTGAGGAAGAATGTCCTTACTAGAGAGGGAGTGCAGCAAAGGTTTACCAGGCTGATTCTTAGGATGACAGGTCTGTCTTATGAGGAGAGACTAAGTTGATTAGGATTATATTCACTGGAGTTTAGAAGAATGAGAGGGGATCTCATAGAAACTTATACAATTGTAACAGGGTTAGACAGGGTAGATTCAGCAAGAATGTTCTCAATGGTGGGTGAGTCCAGTATTAGGGATCATAGTTTGAGGATAAGGATTAAACCTTTTAGGATTGAGGTGAAGAGAAATTTCATCACCCAGAGAGTGGTGAATGTGAGGTCCCTGAGGATTGGAGGATAGCGAATGTGGTCCCGTTGTTTAAGAAGGGTAGCAGGGATAACCTGGGAAATTATAGGCCGGTGAGCTTGACGTCCGTGGTAGGGAAGTCGTTGGAGAGGATTCTTAGAGACAGGATGTATGTGCATTTAGAACGGAACAATCTCATTAGTGACAGACAGCATGGTTTTGTAAGAGGGAGGTCGTGCCTTACAAATTTGGTGGAGTTTTTTGAGGAAGTGACAAAAACGGTTGATGAAGGAAGGGCCGTGGATGTCGTCTATATGGATTTCAGTAAGGCATTTGACAAAGTCCCACATGGCAGGTTGGTTAAGAAGGTTAAGGCTCATGGGATACAAGGAGAAGTGGCTAGATGGGTGGAGAACTGGCTTGGCCATAGGAGACAGAGGGTAGCGGTCGAAGGGTCTTTTTCCGGCTGGAGGTCTGTGACCAGTGGTGTTCCGCAGGGTCTGTACTGGGACCTCTACTATTTGTGATATATATAAATGATTTGGAAGAAGGTGTAACTGGTGTTATCAGCAAGTTTGCGGATGACACGAAGATGGCTGGACTTGCGGATAGCGATGAGCATTGTCGGGCAATACAGCAGGATATAGATAGGCTGGAAAATTGGGCGGAGAGGTGGCAGATGGAATTTAATCCGGATAAATGCGAAGTGATGCATTTTGGAAGAAATAATGTAGTGAGGAGTTATACAATAAATGGCAGAGTCATCAAGAGTATAGAAACACAGAGGGACCTAGGTGTGCAAGTCCATATGGTATGCTTGCCTTTATAGGACGGGGTATAGAGTATAAAAGCTGGAGTCTGATGATGCAGCTGTATAGAACGCTGGTTAGGCCACATTTGGAGTACAGCGTCCAGTTCTGGTCGCCGCACTACCAGAAGGATGTGGAGGCGTTAGAGAGAGTGCAGAGAAGTTTACCAGGATGTTGCCTGGTGTGGAGGGTCTTATCTATGAGGAGAGATTGGGTAAACTGGGCTTGTTCTCCCTGGAAAGACGGAGAATGAGGGGAGATCTAATAGAGGTGTACAAGATTATGAAGGGGATAGATAGGGTGAACGGTGGGAAGCTTTTTCCCAGATCAGAAGTGACGATCACGAGGGGTCACAGGCTCAAGGTGAGAGGGGCGAAGTATAACTCAGTTATTCGAGGGATGTTTTTTACACAGAGGATGGTGGGGGCCTGGAATACGCTGCCAAGTAGGGTGGTGGAGGCAGGCACGCTGACATCGTTTAAGACTTACCTGGATAGTCACATGAGCAGCCTGGGAATGGAGGGATACAAACGATTGGTCTAGTTGGACCAAGGAGCGGCACAGGCTTGGAGGGCCGAAGGGCCTGTTTCCTGTGCTGTACTGTTCTTTGTTCTTTGTGTGGAATTCATTACCACAGAAAGCAGTTGAGGCCAAAATATTGTCTGATTTCAAAAAGATATTAGATATAGCTCTTGGGGCTAGAGGGATCAAGGAATATGGGAGGAAGGGGGATCAGGATATTGAATTCCATGATCAGCCATGATCAAGATGAATAGTGGAGCAGGCATGAAGGGCCCAATGGCCTACTCCTGCTTCTAGTTTCTAATTCAGGACTTGATGGTCACAGGAAGTACATTTGTAAAGTAGCCAAACAGGCTGATTATCAATCCATAACTCCTTTCAATACACCTGGTGGCAGGTGGTAAAGAGCCGGAGAGTTTCCTGGTTGGCCATACTGCATTACTTTGCCAAGCATAGTCACGGACCAATCAAATAAAAGTCCAAAAAGCAAAATACTGCGGATGCTGGAAATCTGAAATAAATCAGTTCTGAAAAAGGGTCATATGGACTTGAAATGTAAACTCTATTTCACTCTCCACAGATGCTGCCAGACCTGCTGAGTTTAGCCAGCACTTTGTTTTCATTTCAATAAAATTCCATGGTCATCAATACCCTATTAGGGCATGCTATCTACAGGAAGAGGAAGGAATCTGTCCTATTGTTAAGTAACAATAAGGAACCAATCCTCTTGCGAAAGAGCAATGAGGAAACTGGTCCCCTGACTACTACTACCTCCCTAACTGATACATTGAAGTGATTTATAGCATCATCCCATCACTGATGTAGATGCGATCAGCTAACTTTGCAGAAATCAGGGATTAAATTTCGGACTTTGTTGCTGAGTGAGTTTTCTCTGGGAAGGTTTCTTCCTGTAAGATGCTGACTGTGTACTGAGAAATATTTCTCACTAACTGATTCAATGTATCCCTGGATGATGCTTGACTGTCAGCCAAACTGCCTTTCTTCCCTTCCATTTACAATATTTTTACATCTGGTAAAGAGAAATTTTCAAAGAAAATTACAAATAAATCTTTTTTAATATCCCTGTGATTTTTTTTCTCCAGTGTTGCACACAACAGCCCCTGGAGGGCTGGCATCTCTGTTGCCAAAAATGACCATTATTCATGTGCGCTGGAATGCAGGGGTCAAGACTGAAAAGCTTGGTTCTCCCCTCCTGAAACATCTACACATGCACACTTTCAGCATTCAGAACTCCAACTAAATGTTTCTTTGTTAATGGGAACTGAGCAGAAAATAAGGGAACAATGTCATTTCAAATCCTTCCCAACCCCCAAAAAAGCCACTCTTTCAGAAGAGACAATACATTTTAGCATGAGTTATGTTTAGCTTCACTCTTCAACTCTCAATGAGACCAATGACAACCTCCTCCCTCATTGAGGATCATAAGCAATCTCTTCTCAAACTGGAACTATATCCCAAACCCGACCACATTCATTAAAGCCAAACATTGTGGTATCTACTGGTAATGTACTCCTGAGAGGGGAGTTTGATGATCCTATCAGCACACCCTACAAACAAAGTCATTGAATGGGAATGAAATTGGAAGGACTTCTTACACAAATAAATCCGATCGATCAACTTCATTTGTGGTCAGAACAACAAGAAGTGGGGGAGAAAAGCCAATTCTAGTTCAATCAGGATGATCTGCTGAGAGATTGGAAAAAAAGCTCGGGGCACCTTATTGTCAGGTAAATGCCAACCAAGCTCAAGCAAAATACTGCCAATGCTGGAGAGCTGGAATAAAATTCAAAGTGTTAGAAAACCCAGGGGATATTGCTGCAACTGTGCAGAGAGAGACAGAGTTAATATTTTGAGTCCAATATGAGTCTTCATCAGAAATCACTTTCAATGTTACCACTGACTAAAACCAATCAATGGGGACAATCATAGAATCATAGAAACCCTACAGTGCAGAAGGAGGCCATTCGGCCCATTGAGTCTGCACTGACCACAATCCCACCCAGGCCCTAGCCCTACCCCCACATATTTACCCGCTAATCCCTCTAACCTACGCATCCCAGGACTCTAAGGGGCAATTTTTAACCTGGCCAATCAACCTAACCCGCACATCTTTGGACTGTGGGAGGAAACCGGAGCACCCGGAGGAAACCCACGCAGACACGAGGAGAATGTGCAAACTCCACACAGACAGTGACCCGAGCCGGGAATCGAACCCGGGACCCTGGAGCTGTGAAGCAGCAGTGCTAACCACTGTGCTACCGTGCCGCCCATAATCTTATCAAAATAATTCTAAATTCAGAACCGGCAGAAGTGTTTTTTTGGCAAAGCTCCCAGTCGAATCTTATGTATTCTTGTGCAATAAAAAAAACCCTCAATCTGATTTCTGCCTGTAGGGGATTGGATGGGGCCTAAATTGCCAGAAAGCCAGCTGCTGGCAGCAGAAGGTGCCATTGTACATGTGCAGGTCTCTGTGCTGAGATCAGCAGAGACCTGTCATTGCCTCTGCAGCTATAGCAAGCAGGCCTCCATGGCCCAGCACCTCCGCACTCTGCAATATCGCCATCCTCACCCTCACCCTCCCCACTGATCACTGTGCAGAGTGTGCAGCGGTCCCCCTTCCCCAACCGAATGACCAGCCCTCAGTCTGGCCCTGCTCCCTTGGCACTGCCCAGTTCCAATCGGCTCTGCCAGTGTGCCTGGTGGACAGTGCCAGGGTTTCAGGCTGGCACTGCCCAAGGGACACCCTCCTTGCCCCCAACCTCCCAGGGTGGCCTCAATAGCCTCTGGTTCTACCAACAAGGCCATCATGTCTGATCCCTGTTGATGAGGGACCAGACATGATCCTCGACAGAGAGAACCTTCCCCAGCAAGGCCACACAGGCAAGTGAGCCTGGCCAATTCCATTTAAATTAGCATTATAATAAATTTAAATAATATACTCAGCCCCACGCCCTTTCCGGGTGCGAGGCTGAACATGCCCAATATCCAGTGTCGGCAAAAACGCAAGAGGAAAGAAATCGGGCATAAACCTGATTTCTCGGATCTCTCACGATCTTACTAGCTCACCCCACCCATCAGCCAGCAGGGCGCAATGGGTAGATTACCCTCAATGACTATTTACTTTTCTTTGAAAGTAAAGAGAATTTTCTGTTAAACAAAATTGTGGAATGATGGCTATCTGACCTCACCCACTAAAACATTTGCAAACACCTCATGATCTGGTTCGTTTTACTTACTGCACAAAATTCTTTTGGTTTGTACCCACCAATATCCACACAGTCCTTATTGAGTTCGTTTTTCCACTGTTATTTCTCTTTTTGAATCTCATTATCTTTCAATTCTCCACATTTAAATATGACTCAACAGAGAGGGAAGGCATAGTGGCATTGTCGCTGGGCTAGTAATCCAGAGACCCTGGGGGAATTCCTCCAGGATCCAGGTTTGAATCCAACAGCAGATGGTGAAATTTGAATTCAATAAAATTTGGAATTGAAAGTCTAATGATGACCTTGAAATAATTGAGGTAAAAACCCATCTGGTTCAGTAATGTCCTTTAAGAAAGGAAATCTGCCATCCTGGCCAATATTTGACTCCAGATCCCAGCAATGTGGTTGACTCTGAAGTGCCCTCTGGAAAAGGCATTCAGTTCAGGGGTAAATAGGGATGGGCAATAAATGCTGGCCCTGCCGGAGGCATCCACATTCCATGAATTAAAAAAAATCTTCAACCTATGCAGATCTGATCTATCAGCTTTTTTTGTTATATGATGCCCCATACATTTCCCATGGCTAACTCATCTAACCTACACATCTTGGGACACTAAGGGACAGTTTAGCATTGCCAATCCACCTAACCTGCACATCTTTGGACTATGGGAGAAACCAGAGCACCCGGAGGAAACCCATGCAGACAGAGGGAGAACGTGCAAACTTTACACAGACAGAGACCCAAGGCCAGAATTGAACCCAGTTCCCTGGCGCTGTGAGGCAGCAGTTCTAACTATTGTGCCACCATGCCACCCAGACAGTTAACCAGACAGTTTCTGTAATAACTGGAGGTTCTTGATGTGCCTCCAACAACAAAGAGTTTATTAACAAATATAAATAAATACAAGTCAAGGACCTGACAGAAACACTTGCACTCTTCTCCTCCCTGAAGGTCTTCCCCATCCCAGGACATGTGCCCTCACTCCCAACTGGCACGGCTTCCTGCTCAATCATTGCTCATTGATCCACTGGAGCAAGCTGAGAGGGGTGATTGAAAAGCAGCAGTGCTGGTAAGAGATTAATTGGATTAATTGAATTGTTTATTTATTTAATTAGTCAGCTAGTGTGTGTATTTTTTTGGCCTTTACTTTAACAGCAGTTTTTCAAGTTTAAAGTGAAAACTAGAAGTGGGCAGCAAAGGAGTCTGGGAAGGGTTTTTATTTTAACTTTAAAAGTCAGTTACCTGGGTGGTTCCCCCTCAGTAGTAGTTTTTTTTTTCTCTCGGGCCCCTAGCCCTATAAATTGGTGCAGAGGAGATACCCGATCCTCTACACTGGTAGAGGATCCCACCCTTCCATCCTCCTCTAACCTAATTATAAGTGTGGGGAAGTTTTTTGTTTTTTTTTTGTTTTCTTTTTTTCTTGCTGGTAATGGCTTCAGGGATGGCAGTTCAGGCAGTATGCTGCATCTCCTGTGGGATGTATGTGGTGAGGAAATCCAGTAGTGTTTCAGGAGATTTTAGTTGTAAGAAGTGCATTAGATTGCAGCTTCTGGAGGAGCGTGTAAAGGAGCTGGAGGGGGAGGTAGAGGAACTCCGCATAATTCGGGAGGCGGAGGTGGAAGTTGATAGGAGTTATAGAGAAATAGTAACTCCTAGAAATGAGGCTTGGGTCAATGCCAGGAGGAGGGGTAAGAAGCAATCGGGAAGACAATCCCCTGGGGCGGTTCCCCTCCATAATAGGTTTTCGGTGCTGGAGGCTACAGTTGAGGAGGAATCAACTGAGCATAGAGAGCAGATCTCTGGGGGTGAGCCGAGTGAGAAAGCTCAGGTGGTTAGGGGCTGTAAAAGACTGGGCCTTGTGATTGGGGACTCCACAATTAAGGGGACAGATAGGAGGGTCGGAACTAAAGGTAGGGACTCAGGGTTGGTGTGTTGCCTACCAGGGGCTGGGGTCCGGGATGTGTCTGACAGGGTATTCAGGACTCTTAGGGGGGAGGGAGATAAACCACAAGTTATTGTACATGTGGGGACACACGACATAGGGAGGATAGGGGAAGGGGATATTAGGCAGGGATTTATGGAGTTGGGGTGGAAACTAAAGGCCAAGACTGACAGAGTGGTTATCTCTGGACTCTTGCCTGTACCACGGGATAGTTTAGAGAGGAATAGGGAGAGGGAAGGTTTGAAGTCATGGCTGAGGGGGATGGTGCAGGAGGGAGGGGTTCAGGTACTTAAGCAATTGGGGCTCGTACTGGGGAAGGTGTGACCTCTATGAGAAGGATGGTCTACACCTTAATCAGAAGGGGACCAATATCCTGGGGGGTAAATTTGCTAAGGCCATGCAGGGAGGTTTAAACTGATTCGGGGGGGGGGAGGGATCCTGAGTAGTGGGGCTGAAAGTGAGGGATGCATGGATGGGGACTGCAATGCACGGCATTGCAGAGGTGGGGTGGAGCAGGGTTTGAAATGTGTATACTTCAATGCCAGGAGTATTCGCAATAAAGTGGGTGAACTTGCAGCGTGGATCAGTACCTGGGACTTCGATGTTGTGGCTATTTCAGAGACATGGATAGAGCAGGGGCAGGAATGGATGCTGCAGGTCCCGGGGTTCAAATGTTTTAGTCGAAGTAGGGAAGGAGGTAGAAGAGGGGGAGGGGTAGCATTATTGGTCAGAGATTGTATCACAGTGTCAGAGAGGAGGTTTGATGAGGACTTATCTGTTGAGGTAGTATGGGCGGAGATTAGAAATAGGAGAGGAGAGGTCACCCTGTTGGGAGTCTTTTATAGACCTCCTAAAAGTTCTAGAGAGGTTGAGGAAAGGATTGCGGAGTCAATCCTGCTTAGGAGTGAAAGTAATAGGGCAATTGTTATGGGGGATTTTAACTTGACTAATATTGACTGGAATTGTTATAGCTCTAGCTCGTTAGAGGGGTCAGTTTTTGTTCAAAGCGTGCAGGAAGGTTTTTTGACTCAGTATGTAGACAGGCCAACTAGAGGTGAGGCTATATTGGATCTGGTGCTGGGAAATGAGCCAGACCAGGTGCTAGACTTGGAAGTTGGTGTGCATTTTGGTGATAGTGACCACAATTCGGTTACGTTCACCTTAGTGATGGAAAGGGATAGGCATGAACCTCGGGCCAGTGGTTTTAGCTGGGGGAAGGGTAATTATGAGGCTATTAGGAGAGAATTAGGAAACATAGGTTGGACTAGGAGATTACAGGGACTGGGAACGTCCGACATGTGGAGTTTTTTCAAGGAGCAGCTACTGCGAGTCTGTGATAGGTATGTCCCTGTCAGGCAAGGAGGAATTGGTAGGGCTAGGGAACCGTGGTGCACCAAAAAAGTTTCTTTGTTGGTTAAAAAGAAAAAGGAGGCTTATGTTCGGATGAGACGTGAGCACTCGGGTAGTGCACTAGAAAGCTTTAGATTGGCTAAGAGGGAGTTGAAGAGCGAGCTTAGAAGGGCTAAAAGGGGACATGAGAAGACTTTGGCGGATAGGGTTAAAGAGAATCCTAAGGCGTTCTATAGGTATGTCAAGAACAGAAGGTTGGTTAGGGCAAGTTTAGGGCCAGTTATAGATGGCAGAGGGAAGTTATGTGTGGAACCGGAGGAGATTGGTGAAGCATTGAACCAATATTTCTCTTCGGTGTTCACGCAAGGGGACATGAATATAGCTGAGGAGGACACTGGGTTGCAAGGGAGTAGAATAGACAGTATTACAGTTGATAAGGAGGATGTGCAGGATATTCTGGAGGGTCTGAAAATAGATAAATCCCCTGGTCCGGATGGGATTTATCCAAGGATTCTCTGGGAGGCAAGAGAAGTGATTGCAGAGCCTCTGGCTCTGATCTTCAGGTCGTCGTTGGCCTCTGGTATAGTACCAGAAGATTGGAGGTTAGCGAATGTTGTCCCATTGTTTAAGAAGGGGAACAGAGACTTCCCCGGGAATTATAGACCGGTGAGTCTCACTTCTGTTGTCGGCAAGATGTTGGAAAAAATTATAAGGGATAGGATTTATAGTTATTTGGAGAGTAATGAATTGATAGGTGATAGTCAGCATGGTTTTGTGGCAGGTAGGTCGTGCCTTACTAACCTTATTGAGTTTTTTGAGAAAGTGACCAAGGAGGTGGATGGGGGCAAGGCAGTGGACGTGGTATATATGGATTTTAGTAAGGCGTTTGATAAGGTTCACCATGGTAGGCTTCTGCAGAAAATGCAGATGTATGGGATTGGGGGTGATCTAGGAAATTGGATCAGGAATTGGCTAGCGGATAGGAAACAGAGGGTGGTGGTTGATAGTAAATATTCATCATGGAGTGCGGTTACAAGTGGTGTACCTCAGGGATCTGTTTTGGGGCCACTGCTGTTTGTAATATTTATTAATGATCTGGATGAGGGTATAGTTGGGTGGATTAGCAAATTTGCTGATGACACCAAAGTCGGTGGTGTGGTAGACAGTGAGGAAGGGTGTCGTAGTTTGCAGGAAGACTTAGACAGGTTGCAAAGTTGGGCCGAGAGGTGGCGGATGGAGTTTAATGCGGAGAAGTGTGAGGTAATTCACTTTGGTAGGAATAACAGATGTGTTGAGTATAGGGCTAACGGGAGGACTTTGAATAGTGTGGAGGAGCAGAGGGATCTAGGTGTATGTGTGCATAGATCCCTGAAAGTTGGGAATCAAGTAGATAAGGTTGTTAAGAAGGCATATGGTGTCTTGGCGTTTATTGGTAGGGGGATTGAATTTAGGAGTCGTAGCGTTATGTTGCAACTGTACACAACTCTGGTGCGGCCGCACTTGGAGTACTGTGTGCAGTTCTGGTCCCCACATTACAGGAAGGATGTGGAGGCTTTGGAGAGGGTGCAGAGGAGGTTTACCAGGATGTTGCCTGGTATGGAGGGGAGATCCTATGAGGAGAGGCTGAGGGATTTGGGATTGTTTTCGCTGGAAAGGCGGCGGCTAAGAGGGGATCTTATTGAAACATATAAGATGATTAGAGGTTTAGATAGGGTGGATAGTGATAGCCTTTTTCCTCTGATGGAGAAATCCAGCACGAGGGGGCATGGCTTTAAATTGAGGGGGGGTAGTTATAGAACCGATGTCAGGGGTAGGTTCTTTACCCAGAGGGTGGTGAGGGATTGGAATGCCCTGCCAGCATCAGTAGTAAATGCGCCTAGTTTGGGGGCGTTTAAGAGATCCGTAGATAGGTTCATGGACGAAAAGAAATTGGTTTAGGTTGGAGGGTCACAGTTTTTTTTTTTTTTTTAACTGGTCGGTGCAACATCGTGGGCCGAAGGGCCTGTTCTGCGCTGTAATGTTCTATGTTCTATGTTCTAATCAGGTCCAGCCCAATCACATGGCCCACAAAGGGTTGCCCCACAGATACCATTAGTTTAAATGCAGTAGGAATCTATTACTGTTCACACTCGCCTGTATTAACTGAGTTTGGTGCTTTTGCTTTCAGTTGTTTGTGACTGGAGAAGGACCAATACTTCTCATACCAGCTCCTGAAAGAGGCGAGAAAGCTGCAAAATGGATGGACTTGTACACTGTTCGCATATCAATATGGCTTTGTCCTGTATTGTTCAAATACTATTGTGCATCATCCTGTACACAAAACTCAGAAAATAAATTGGAGGCATAAAGTGGAAGCTTTACACTAAGTGTAGCCTGTTTGAGTGCCGTGACATTACTTTTAATACTTTGTACCTCGCATTAAGGAAAATAAATACTGTAATATGGGAAATGTGCCAACATTTCCTGGCAGGCATCACAATGTTCTAACCCAGGTCATTTTTGCCAGCTGTCATCCCAGTTACACTGGCATGCTAAGATTGTCAAACATGTCAGCTTAAATTCCGATGTGAAGGAAGCAGTGACTGGGCATTTTCATTTTGTTCACTTTGTTTCCACCGAGGCAAAATTCAGCAATGAATAATTCTGGATATTTCTGAAGAACAGCCCTATGTGTGATCTGTACAGTGCGAAAGGTGAGGGTTACAAAATGCAATTAGTTCATGCTGAGGCAGGGTAGAAGATAGCACAGGTTACAGCTGCATGATGTGAAGAACTGGCTTGCTTTAACTCCTGAGGGAATCATTAGCTGCACTGGTCAATGCCACTTGTTGAACATATTCGTGATCTTCAGTATTGCTGTGCAGTGCTGGAACCTGTGCTCACTGTTAACAGGAATGTTTGGATAAATGTGAATGTACTGAAACACAGAGTGGTCGGTTGCGCACTGCATCTGCCACAGCTCCAATAGCGAAGTGAATGAAAGGAGTGATTTCTGAGATGCTGCTGCATCGAAGGCTGTCATTTTAGATTCTTCCAACTACAAGGACTTGTTCATCACATGACACAGTTAGTTGAATGACCCTTCAAAAATCACAACTCCCTAAAATCAGTCATGGACTGTTCACAAGACTCATCCATTGCAGAAAAGTGTTTATTGCTGTCGCATGCTTTTGTCATTTTAGTGATGCTGGCACAGTGACTGCATTGCTAAACACAGTTATTTTACAATGAGCAGCTTACTGCCTTTCTGATAAGCCAAAGATACTCATTACTATGTGTGTAATAGAAGTCACCACCTAGTTGATGAAAACCCTATCCAGTTCAACATTGAAGCAACACATAACATGCCTCTAACATTCCTTAAACCATAAATACAGGCGTTAAGGATTCATAATTTATACAATTGGGTTAACAGGATAGCAGAGAATAGAGAAAAAGCCTTCAGGATCTCACAGGGACTTACAGAGCATGTTCATTTTCCACAGGTATATGCTGTTGGCCGGTGCACATATGTTGAAGCTAAAACATGAAGTTGATATCACATGGCAAGCTGCTAACCTAACTCCCAGCTGGAGTAGCGTTCAAGTAATTCCTTCAGGGAATGTTGTGTGAGTTTGTGCCAGTGTCAAGTTTGCCATTCACTTCAGATTCAGGCTGCACTCACACTCACAAACTGCAGGTCAACCCAGAGCCAAGCTGAATCTATAGTCACAGTGTGATTGCCAACACTTCTTAGGCAGATTATACAGCTAGCAATTTACCGCTGGCCATTGTAATCTTGTTTCTCTCATATAATTGTTCTCAGGATGTGTGTGACACTAGCCAGCATTCATTGTTTATTCCTGTGGGCACTTACAGAGTCTACCACATAGTTGGAATTGGAGTTATACAACTGGGCAGTATGGTAAGTTCTCTTACCTTATAGACATTAATGAACAGTTGGTGGTTTATAATGGTATGGTCAATTTATGTGGTGGAAGTCCACACATTCTCAATTTACTGAATTCGGTTTCCCATGATGGGGATTGTGAGTGTGCCATCTCTGGATTGTTTGTCCAGTGCTAGAACCACTAGGCTGCCTTACCCTCATGAAAATACAGTTTGCTCATTTCTGCTGAATACTTGTCATGTGTCTAATTGCATCAGAATGAACTGAAAGGAATTGCACAGGCATTGGCCACAGGCAGCAAGTAAAGGAATGGCCTCATAGGCACAGTTAAACAGTGGGCCTGACACAACATTTCCAGGAAGGTTATCTGCATACTGCAGTTTGTCATGGAATACAGAGAGACAAAGTTTAATGTTGGAAAATTGCCAGCGTCTATTAGATAGACATTGTGACAAGATAAATGTTTCTTCTCTCTGTGGCAGTTTTCTTCAACTCCTCAGTGAGGTTTTACTTCAAAGTTATGTTGATAAATGTGTTTCTAAATAGCTGGAAAAAGTTTCATTGTGCAGTAACAGGCCGTTATTAGAGAATAGGATGTTATAAACACACATCACAATCATGGCATTTCCCAGTTATGCACACATTTCATCGTCTCCTCGGATTCACCACTTTGATTTTAAACAAGGCTTGGCAGCCACTTGCACAGAGATCCTGTAGAGGGTGCTAATCGATTGATTCGACAGCACTCTCTGGCAATACTTTCAACAAAACTCATTATCGGGATTAGGAAAACACAGGAAATTTTGTGTTTGAAAACCCTTCAGTTACTCGGATCTTTAACAAAATGTGATTTGTAACAGTGTGGCTCTCACGTCACAAAGAAGACCTCACTCTGGTATCACTCCCTTTGAATCTTTGGTGAGGTAAAATTCATGACTTCTCCCACGTCTTGTGTGCGGAAATGATTGAGAAGTTTGCTTTATGGAGATTTCATGCTTAATTTACAAAGGACAGAGTAGTTTATCAGCTTCGGCTACACAGAGAAGGAATGCATTTAATATCCTGACATTAAAATGTGGCATTGAAATAAGAATTCCATTTGCAATGGATGTGAATTTTGAAAGAGAGAAAGAAAACTTGCACTTTTCACAATCTCAAGACATCCAAAAGTGCTTTACAGCCAATGAAATATTTTAGAAGTGTAATCATGGTGATAAGGTAGGAACTGGAATGGCCAATTTGCACATAGCAATCTCGCACAAACAGTAATGTGATAATGTGCAGATCAGATCTTTTGCTGATGTTGAATGAAGGATAACTATTGGCCTGGAAACCGGGGATAACTTGGGAGGGTGAGAGGAAGACCCCGGGACAAGCAGTCATTGGCACCTAGAGGAATGTGTGAGAGGAGGACACTGAACCAGGCAATTAGTAGTACCTTGGGGAGAGGGTGAGAGAGGGACACCAAGGCAGTCAGTCAGTAGTGCTTAGAGGGTGAGAGATAGACACTGAGTTAGGAGGGCAACGAGCTAGGCAGTCAGCAACTAACTTCACAAAACAAATTAATGTGAAACCACGATCCCCTGGCTGGAGTATACTTCTTGGCCTTTTGGTTAAGTCAAGCAACAGACCAAGCCCAAGATCAGGTTCAAAGACATTTCTTATCAGCTTGGATCTTGTCTGTTCCTCTTGTGGGACCACAAATTGGATTCAATTTGAATTTGCCTTTTGGAGCAAGCAAGGACATGGATTTTGGTCCAATTGGTCCACTCTGAACATTGGTTTTGTAACTTTAAGAATGGAGGAATTTTAAAAATGGAGGAAAACATTTTTAATAAAGGTTGGTGAGAAGCTGCAATTCGGGAAGGTCATCAAGTAGCTGAAAATTAGAAAAACACATTTAGGGGCTATTTACATTTAAGTAAGAAACACAAGAAATAAAGTTAAGTCGAGATCAGGTAAAATAACGTTGCATGAGTAAACTAAAATAAAACAAAGTTAAAGTAAGAGAAGTGAATTGAAGCCATGACAGGACAGCTAAGTCGTGTGGAATGCGTGTCTTGTAACATGTGGGTAGCCATGAACACTCCGAGTGTGCCAGACAACCACATGTTCAGGAAGTGTCACTTGTTGCAGCACCGTGAGCTCTGGAATTTGGAGTTCAGGTGGCGCTGGAGTCACTACAAGGCTGAGAGCCACATGGATAGCACAGTCAGAGAGGTTGTCACACTACAGCTTAGAGTCTGATGGCAGGAAGGGGATGGGTAACCACCAGGCTGTTCAAGAAAACTAGACAGGTAGTGCAGAAGACCCCTAGGGTCCTGCTCGCCACTTGGTTTTCCTTTTTGGATATCATGGTTAGTTCCTTAGAAGAGTATAATCAGAGCAAAGTTTGTGGCACTACAGGTAGTTC
This sequence comes from Mustelus asterias, assembly GCF_964213995.1. Taxonomy (NCBI): domain Eukaryota; kingdom Metazoa; phylum Chordata; class Chondrichthyes; order Carcharhiniformes; family Triakidae; genus Mustelus; species Mustelus asterias. The sequence goes on along the minus strand of NC_135804.1, from coordinate 85,134,971 downwards.
TGCAGGAGGGGAGAAAAATGAGAGGAAGAGCAATAGTGAAAGGGGATTTGTTGGTTAGGGGAACAGACAGGCATTTCTGTGACTGCAGATATGACTCCAGAATGGTATGTTGCCTCCCTGCTGCCAGGGTCAAGGATGTCACAGAGCAACTGCAGGACATTCTTCTGGGGAAGGGTGATCAGCCAGAGATTGTGGTCTACATCGGTACCAATGTCTTAGGTAGAAGAGGAAAATGAAGTGCTGAGAGCAGACTTTAGGGAGCTAGGAAGGAGATTGGAAAAACAGAACCTCTAAAGCAGTAATCTCAGGATTATTCCCATTCCCATGTTCAAGTTTGATGGTAAATTAAATGTAACACCTGAACAGCACTTGGACGAATATCCTTGCAAGGAAGATTTGCATAGGCTGTTGCAGGGGGTGGGATAGTTTAAACTAGATTGGTAGGGGGATGGGAACCTTCGGACAAATTCAGAGCAGGGAACAGGAGTTGGAGAATTAGTGAGTAACTTTGAAAGACAGAAGCAGCACAGGTTAGAAAGTGTACAGCACAGGAATTTGGCAGTGTTCGAAAGTACATGTGTAAATATAAGGAGCATGGTAAATAAAGCCAAAGAGCTGAGGGCACAGAAACATATGGCGGCACGAAATCATCACTATAACAAAAACCTAGCTTAAGGAGGAACAAAAACACAGGTCAGCATCCCTGGATATAGAGCTTTCATGATGTGGAACCCACATTGTCTGTATCTTTAAGACCTGGTTGGCTGTAGAGATTCGCATTCTAATCACAGAGATTTTGTGTCTCTGTGCCCTGTTTGAGAGCACATTTCCACTCCATCTGACGAAGGAGCAGCGCTCCGAAAGCTTATGGTATTTGCTACCAAATAAACCTGTTGGACTTTAACCTGGTGTTGTTAAAACTCTTACTGTATAGAGCTTTCAGGCAGGATATAGGGTGATTAAAAAAGGTGGGGGTATAACACTATTGGTTAGAGAATCAATTACAGCTGTGAGGAGGGATGATGTACTACATGAAGCATCAAATGATGCCAAGCTCAGAAATAAAAAAGAGGCAGCTACACTGCTAGGACTGTACTATAGACGCCCAAATAGTGGGAGGGAGTTTGAAGAACAAATATGTAAACAGATTGTTGAGTGCAATAACAATAAGGAAGTCAGCATTCGGGACTTCAGCATTCGGGACTTCAACTGCCATAATATCAATTGAGATACAAACAGTATGAAGGGCACAGAGGGCACAAAATCCTCAAACTGCATTCAAGAGAACATTTTAGCCAGCACCTAACAAGTCCGACAAGAGGGGATGCAATTCTAGATTTAGTCTTAGGAAATTAAGCTTGGCAAGTGGATGAAGTAGCAGTGGGGACCATTTTGGAGATGATGACCACAATGTAGTTAGATTTAACAAGATTATGGAAAAGGACAAAGATAGAACAGGAGTAAAAGTATTAAGTTGGGGAAGACAAATCCCACAAAACTGAGAGGTGAGCTGGATACAGCTATTGGAAGAAAAAACTGTCAAAGTGGGAGACATTCAAAGGTGAAATTCTACGAACACAGTGTAGACAATCCCCCCATAAAAAGGGTGGCACTGCCAAACCTAGATCCCCCTGGTTATCTCTAGAAGCATACAGGCCAAGATAAAGCAGAAAAAGAAAGCTCATGACAGTCACAAAAGACTTAATATTGTAGAAAGCCTAGAGAAAGTGCAGGGGTGAAGTTAAAATGAAAGTTAAGAAAGCAAAGACAGGATACGAAAAAGTATTAGCTGATAAAATCAAAGAAAATCCTAAGATATTTTACCAATACTTCAACAACAAGAGAATAACTAAGGAAAAGGTAGGGCCTTTCCGAGATGTACATGGTAACTTGTGTGTTGATTCAGAATGTGTGGGCAGGATTCTCAATAAGTACTCTGTCTTCACTAAGGAGAGGAATGATTCAGACATTCCAGTTCAAGAGGAGTGTGAAACATTAGATACAATAAACATAGTGGGCCCGATTTTACCATTTTGATTCTAAGTGCTGAATCTGGGAATGATCCAGATCCGACTTGTAAACCTGTTCTCTGGCGCACCCATACGCACTCTTCCTGAAAAAAAGCAGCGATTCTGAATCGCGCTGCAGAAGCCTGTGGGCGGGGCTTAACGCGCCTGAAACGCTACAGCTCCGATCAGAGCCTTCAACTGCGCATCCACAGTAAAAGAAAGTTTGAAAAACGCTCCCTTGCCACATCACTCCCGGGCCGGATAATGCCTCCCCCCAGACCCCCACAGGCATTGCCCCACCCCCACAACATAACTGTCCCCTTTATCTACCCACCAACCCCCCCCTACCCAGACTGATCACGGCCCTCTGCCCCACTTCCCCCCCACTGATCGCATGCAGAGTGGCAGCAGACCCCCCCCTTCCCCTCCCCCACCAGAGATCCATCTGACCTGCCTCCCTCCTCCCGCCCCGCCCTCCTCCAGAGAACGATCTGGCCCGCCTCCCTTCTCTCCCCCACCAAAGATACATTTGACTCGCCTCCCTCCTCTGCCCCCACCCCTTCCTCCTCTTCCTCCCCCCCCCCACCACTAGAGATCCATCTGGCCTGCCTCCCCCCCCCCCCCCCCCCCCAACCCACCCCACAGCATGGATCTGAGTTAGAGACCCTCTGGAAGCTCTGAACTTACCTCCTCAGAAGCTGGAGTGCCTGAAACAGACTTTTGAGGACCATGTGTGTTTTGTGCCGAATCTGGACGGACGAACGCGGTGGTAAAGGGGGAAATGCAGGTAAATTTGGGCCTCCAGCCCATTAAGTCAATTTAAATGCATGCATGTGCCTGTTTCGGGCGCGGTGCAGATCGTGGCCATTTTAGCTGCTTGGTAAAGGGGGGAACAGGCGTGGAGGCGGTCACGGATTGCCCTACTCGCCTCACACCTGACTTTACCAAGTTTTCGCACCCGAAAACAGGCGCAACTTGTTGATAAAATCAGGCCCAGTGAGAGAGTGAGTACTGGAGTGACTGACATCCTTGAAAGTGAATAAATCACCAGGGTGTCAGATAGATTGTATCGCAAGCTGTTAAAGGAAGCCAGGGAGGAAATTATGGATTCTCTGGGATAATTTTCCAATCTTCACTAGATACAGGCAGGTACCAGAGGATTGGAGCTGTGCGAATGTTGTATTTTAAAAAAATGTGAGGGATAGGCCAGCAAACTATAGGCTAGTTCGTCTAACTCCGGCGGTGGGCAAATTATTGGAAACAATGCTGAGGAACAGGGTAAACTGTCACTTAGGAAAGCACAGATTGATCAGGGATAGTCAGCATGGTTTTGTTAGAGGAAAATTATGTCTTATTGAATTAAGTAAAATTTCTTGAGAAAGTAACAAGGAGGATTGATGAGAGTAGTGCAATTGATTTTGTCTATGGATTTTAATAAGGCATTTGTCAAGGTTCCACATGGCAGACTGGTCAGAAAGGATAGCGATTACTCAATAAATGGGAAGATATTGAGAGGGGTTGAGGAAGTGAGAGACCTTCAAATGCATGTCCACAGGTCCTTGAAGATGGCAGGACAGGTGAGCAAGAAAGCATATGGAATGCTTTCCTTTATTGGACGAGGTATTGAATACAAAAGCAGGGATGTAATGTTGGAACTGGATAAAACGATGGTTCAGTCACTGCTGGAGTTTTGTGTACAGTTCTGGCCACCACATTACAGGAAGGACATAATTGATCTGGAGAGAGTGCAGAGGAGGTTTACAAGAGTGTTGCCAGGGCTAGAAAAGTGCAGCTATGAAGAGAGAGATTGTATCAGGTCGTTTTCCTTAGAACAGAGGAGGCTAAAGGGAGACCTGATTGAGATGTACAAGATTATGAAGGGTCTAGACAGGGCAGACAAGAAGGACTTGCTTCCCTAGCCGAGGGATCAATTACAAGGGGGCATATATTAAGATGATTGGAAGAAGGATTAGAGAGGGCATGAGAAAAATCCATTTCATCCAGAGGGTAATGAGCATTTGGAATTCACTGGTGGTTGAGGCTGAAATGCTCAAATAATTTAAAAGGTACCTGGATCTGCATCTGAAGTGCTGTGTCCTGCAAGACTACCGACGAGGTGCTGGAAAATGAGATTAAAATCAGCAGCTAGTTTCTTTGTCCTTCCATTACATTCCTGACTTGTGCCTGGTAGATGGTGGACAACCTTTGGGGGTCATGAGGTGAGTTATTCATTGCAGGATTCTTAACCTTTGACTTGCTCTTGTAGTCACAGTATTTATATGGCTAGTCCAGTTCAATTTCTAGTCAATGTTAACTCCAGGATGTTAGTGCAGGATATAGCAATGGTTAGATCCGCTCGCCTGGCACTTGTGTCGCATGAATGGTACTTGCCACTTGTCAGCCCAAAACTGCATATTGTCCAAGTCTTGCTGCATTTGGATATGGACTACTTCAGTATTTAGGGAGTCATGAATGATACTAAACATTTGTGGAGCCTCCTCTCCAGTGAGTTGTTTAATTGTCCACCACCATTCACGGCTGGATATAGCAGGACTGCAGAGTTTAGATCTGATCTGTTGGTTGTGGGATTGCTTAGCTCTGTCTATTACTTGATGCTTATGCTTGGCACACAAAGGATGGCATTTTACTGGCACATCCGCCGGAGGTTCATACGATCCTGCCAGAGGCCAACGGAGAATGCCGTTCTCCGAACCTCACCCGCCCCCGGAATCAGGGCGGGCGTGCCGGTAAAATTCCAGCCAAAGTGTCCTGTTTCGATAATATGAAATCCTTCACATCCACCTGAGAGAGCAGAAAGGCCTTGGTTGCACAGGGCAGCTGAAAGACAGCACCTCCAATAAATGCAAAACTCCCTGAGCTGTGCACTGGACTCAGCCTGGATACTCATTCATGCTCAAGTCTCTGGAGTGCCATTTGAACCTGTCGTCTTCTGACTCAGGAGTTGAAAGTGCTACCCAGCTGATAAGTTAGGAATTGCAATAAAAGTAATCTGTGGTCAATTAATCATCTTATATCTCAATTTAATTTGGAACTGCAGCACTAATAGTGTTCGCTAATATTATGACTCACAGGAAACTGGAACACATCATAGATGTCAAATATTGAACTCCAAGGCCAACAAATGTACTTGCAAGAGAATTTTTAAAAACTTTCTTAGGATCTGGGCACAACTGCAAAGGAATTGATTGTCCATTGCGAAGCAGTGTGGCTTGCTTGGTCGGATGCTGTAAAGAGTCAACATGTGGGCATGGGACTGAAGTCACATCCAGAGCAGAGCAATGCAGTAAATATTTCTTTCCTTAAAGGGCATTTGTGAACCACTTCATCTGAAGTGACAGTCTGACAGCTGAACTCACATACTCTGAATTATTACTGTAGGTTACTTGTCCAGTAACATAACCACAGCCCACCATACCCCTGGTAATTACCATAACATAATGAGAGACCCCAGCAGGCTAACCAATTCTTCCAATGTCTTTTATTAATTGTCCTGCAGTTGGTAGCTTTACTAATTAGTCTGTGTGAAATGTAATGCTGGCCAACATTAAGGAAATGTACACTCTGGTTTTGATAATGAAGCAATGGTAATTAAATGTTTCAGCCAGTTTTTATTAATACCCATTAGCAACTATAGTCCAGAAATTGCAGGCACAGCTACGAGCTGATCATTATTGTAACGGGAACATATAGGATTGATTTCAAGCAGCACCCAGTTAGATGAGCGATGTTGTTTGCATTTTAATCAATTTTTGTAAATAAATAGGCATTTAGCTTGGCCAGAGCTAGACCTTTCAATTGCTAACCAATCAGCACTCTCTCCTCATGCAGTATAGATTGTTCTTCTCTTTACATTCAGTATTCTTGTGAATTGTCCTGATGAGTGAAAACAAAAAAACTTCTACAATGTGTTTTTTCAGCAATACCCAATTTTTTTCTTAACAAATCAAGGGCCACTCGTTTTTTGAGTTTGTTGGAGCTTCTTGAAATATTCTTTATTTTTCTACTTTTGATCTATGTCTGAAGTGGTAAATCAAAAGATGATTTCACTATTATAGACTGTGAAAGGGCTAAGCATAAATTGTAAGAAAAAAATGTCTAGGAGCGTCCAAAAAGAAAATCATAGCAGAATGTAAGATCAAAAAGAAAAGGTCAAACAGGTGGACAAGTTTTGTTACCTCGGACATATGCCATAGAAACATAGAATAAAGGAGCAAGAAGAGGTCATTCAGCTCTTTGATGCACTTTCAATCAAGCAAAGACTAGTTTGTATGCAAGAAACAAATAGGCTTTTATTAGCAAAAGACTTGGAGCACACCCATGCCGATGAACTGGTCCAGAGACTGAGGCAGGGGGTGGAGAGCAGTCATCTTTATATCTGGACCAGGGGGGCAGGACCGACAGGGACGTGTCCAGGCATGTCACACACACACACAGGCAATAAGCTAACAGTGGTTTACCACATTCACCCCCTGCTTTTAAAAAAGAGTCCGGCGGGGGTGAGGTGGGTGGAACGATATTTACAGAATTACAAATTTAGTCTCTCTGGGGGCTTGATCTGCCGCTGCAACTGCCATAGTGCCGGTTGTGGTGTCGGTTCCGATGGCCGCGGTGTTGGTTCAGGCGCCAGGCCGTAGTCGCTCGAATCGTCTGGAGTCCCTTCCGATTGTCGGGTGCGTGGTGGCAGCTCCTGGGGCTCAGGCGTGCTGTATACGGGGGTTGGGGGTGTGGGATTGTGGGTCGTAGTGGTCCCTGGGGCACCTGTGGGTGCCAGGTCTCGAATAGAGACCGTGTCCTCCCGCCCGTCGAGGTATGCCACATAGGCGTATTGGGGGTTGGCGTGGAAGAGTTGGACCCTTTCGAAAAGGGGGTCTGACTTATGGGTCCTCACGTGCTTCCGGAGCAGGACATGGCCTGGGGACGTCAGCCACGACGGTAGTGAGGTCCCCGAGGAGGACTTTCCGGGGAAACCAAACACTCTTTCGTGAGGGGTAGCATTGGTAGCTGTGCAAAGGAGTGATGTAATCGAGTGTAGTGCATCAGGGAGGACCTCTTGCCAGCGGGTGACTGGAAGACCTTTAGATCTCAGAGCTAGTAAAACGGCCTTCCAGACTGTCGCGTTCTCCCTCTCTACCGGTCCGTTCCCCCTGGGGTTGTAGCTGGTGGTCCTACTCGAGGCTATGCCTTTGGAGAGCAGGTACTGTCGCAGCTCATCACTCATAAAGGAGGATCCCCGGTCGCTATGAATATAGCTAGGGAAACCGAACAGGGTGAAGAGGCTGTGCAGGGCCCTGACGACCGTGGCCGAGGTCATATCCGGGCAGGGAATAGCGAGGGGGAAACGTAAATATTTGTCAATGACGTTGAGGAAGTATATGTTGCGGTCAGAAGAGGGGAGGGGGCCCTTGAAGTCGACGCTTAGGCGTTCGAAAGCGTGGGTGGCTTTTATGAGGTGTGCTCTGTCTGGCCGATAGAAGTGCGGCTTGCACTCTGCGCAGACCTGGCAGTGTCTGGTTATAGTCCTGAGTTCCTCGTTGGAGTAGGGCAGGTTACGCGCTTTAAGGAAGTGAAAAAACCTGGTGACCCCCGGGTGGCGGAGGTCGTTGTCGAGAGCCTGCAATTGGTCTATTTGTGCGCTGGCACATATTCCCCGGGACAGGGCGTCTGGGGGCTCTTTGAGCTTCCCGGGCCGGTATAAGATGTCGTAATTGTAGGTGGAAAGCTCAATTCTCCACCTCAATATTTTATCATTTTTGATCTTGCCCCGCTGCGTGTTATTAAACATGAATGCAACTGACCGTTGGTCCGTGAGTAGGGTGAATCGTTTACCAGCTAAGTAGTGGCGCCAGTGCCGTACAGCTTCCACTATGGCTTGGGCCTCCTTTTCGACAGAGGAGTGTCGAATTTCAGGGCCTTGGAGGGTTCGTGAGAAGGCGGCCATGGGTCTGCCCGCCTGGTTAAGGGTGGCGGCTAGGACAAAGTCAGACACATCGCTCTCCACCTGGAACGGGATGGATTCATCAACAGCGTGCATCGTGGCCTTCGCGATGTCTGCTTTGATGCGGTCGAAGGCCAGGCGAGCCTCTGCCGTCAGGGGAAAAGAGGTGGATTTGATGAGCGGACGGGCTTTATCCGCATAATTGGGGACCCACTGGGCGTAATACGAGAAGAAGCCCAGGCATCTCCTCAGTGCTTTGAGGCTGGTAGGGAGGGGGAGTTCCAGGAGGGGACGCATGCGGTTGGGATCGGGACCGATGACCCCGTTTTCCACAACACAACCAAGGATGGCAAGGCGGCGTGTGCAGAATACGCACTTCTCCTTATTATAGGTCAGATTTAGGAGTGTGGCGGTGTGGAGGAATTTGTGGAGGTTGGTGTCGTGGTCCTGCTGATCATGGCCGCAGATGGTGACGTTATCTAAGTATGGGAAGGTGGCCCGCAGCCCATTCTGGTCTACCATTTGGTCCATCTCTTGCTGGAAAACAGTTGGTGACGCCAAAGGGGACCCTAACGAAGTGATGGAGGCGGCCATCCGCCTCGAAGGCAGTATATTGGCGGTCTTCCGGGCGGATAGGGAGCTGGTGGTATGCAGATTTTAAGTCGATGGTGGAGAACACCCGATATTGCGCAATCTGACTAACCATGTCAGATATGCAGGGAAGGGGGTACGCGTCCAGTTGCATGTAGCGGTTAATGGTCTGACTGTAGTCAATGACCATGCGATGTTTCTCCCCAGTCTTAACAACTACTACTTGGGCTCTCCAGGGGCTGGTACTGGCCTCGATGATCCCCTCCCCCAGGAGCCGTTGTACTTCGGACCTGATAAAAACTCTGTCTCCAGCACTGTACCGTCTGCTCTTGGTGGCGATGGGCTTGCAGTCGGGGGTGAGATTTTCAAACAGTGAGGGAGGGGCGACTTTAAGGGTCGAGAGGCTGCAGGTGGTGCGTGGTGAGCGATCTAAGAACTGCCGATTACAAACGGAGAGCGGGGGAAAAGGCCCATTATACTCCATGGTGACGCTCTTAAGGTGACACAGGAAATCTAGCCCCAGGAGTACGGCAGCGCAGAGTTGTGGCAGCACGGGGAGCCTGAAATTTTTGTACACTGTGCCCCGTACAGTCAGGGGCACGCAGTACCCGAGGACATCCACCGAGTGGGACTTTGAAGCCATGGAGATCGTTTGCTTCACTGGCAGTACTGAAAGGGCATTGCGACTCACTGTGTTAGGGTGAATAAAGCTGTCCGTACTCCCACAGTCAAATAAACAGTTTGTAGTGCGACCGTTTACCTCGATGTCCATCATGGACCTGGCGAGTTGGTGAGGCCTGGATTGGTCCAGCGTGATCGAAGCCACCGTTGGATTTTGCGACGTGGCTGACGGCGTCCAAGATGGCGGCCCACATGGCTCACACGCAGCTGAAGGCATCCAAGATGGCGGTCCGCACGGCTCACACGCGGCTGATGGCATCCAAGATGACGGCCCACACGGCTCACACGCGGCTGAAGGCGTCCAAGATGGTGGCCCCCGCAGCGCTACTGGGCTTGGAGGTCGATTTTGCCCTGCATACCTTCACGTAATGGCCCTTCTTTCCACATCTGGAGCAGATCGCATCCTTCGCCGGGCAGCGTTGTCGGGGGTGCTTCCCCAGGCCGCAGAAGTAGCACTTCGGGCCTCCGGAGACTGCCGCAGTGGTCGGGCCATTGGTGGGATGTGGCGTGGCGTCGGCCTGCGGCCCTCCCGAGTACAGAGGTGGCGGCGACTGCGGCGTCCACGATGCGCCCCCGTGGTCGGGGGTGTAGGCCTTGGGATTACGGAAGGCCACCTCTAACGAGTCGGCAAGAGCCCCAGTCTTTTGTAGGTCCAGCCCACCCTGTTCCAGCAGTCGTTGTCAGATATAATTTGACCTGATACCCGTGACATAGGCATCTCTGATTAAGTCCTCAGTGTTTTGGGTGGCTGTTACGGCCTTGCAGTTGCAGGCCCTGCCATGTGCTCGCAACGCACGCAGGAATTGATCGCCCGATTCTCCTGGCTGTTGTCTGCGAGTAGCCAGAAGATGTCTGGCTTAGATTACATTAGACTGTTTGTTGTACTGGCCTTTTAAAAGTTCGATCGCATCCTTGTAAGTTTCAGCGTCTCTAATCATCGAGAATACTTGATCGCTTACCCGGGCACGGACCACGTGTAGCTTGTCGGTTTTCGGTCCAGACAACGGAGGCGGAGGTGGTGAGGAAAGTTTTGAAACGTCGCAGCCAGTGATCGAAGCTGTTCGAGGCGTCTACAGCTTGAGGATCCAATTCAAGTCTATCGGGTTTTAGTATCTGCTCCATCCCAAAACTTTTGCTAATAAAATTGATGCACTATCAATCAAGCAAAGACTAGTTTCTATGCTCGAACTAATAGGCTTTTATTAGCAAAAGACTTGGAGCACACCCATGCCGATGAACTGGTCCAGAGACTGAGGCAGGGGGTGGGGAGCAGTCACCTTTATACCTGGACCAGGGGGGAGGAGTCCCGGGCAGGGCCAGCAGGGACGTGTCCAGGCATGTCACACACACAGGCAATAAGGTAACAGTGGTTTACCACGCTCTTCAAGTCTGCTCTACCATTCATTATGATCATAGCTGACCATCAAACTCAATAGATGATCCCGCCACCCCCATATCCGCTTTGATCCCAGAGATGGGATATTGGCATGCTGCCAGTGATCCACCGGTAGGTCCTGGGAGGGAAGAGGTGATTGATTGAAGGTTGCGGGATTGAGGGGGTTGGGAGGGGAGTGGGGGCCAGTGGCAGTGACAATTGAGAGGGAGGGAGGGCTGAAACCATGAGGCATAGGCAGACAATTCGAATCAGTGCAAAGCAGGGCCAGAAAAAGTACAAGGGATTGTTTAGAGATGGGGGTGTGCATTTCTGCTTCTCCTCGTTCCAAGGTCAAAAATGTACCTTTCTCTTGCCAGCTTGTATAGTCCCTTTAAGGAACGTAAGCTGGACCACCTGGGTATTCTGATAGCATCTAGCCCAGCAACAGCTTTGTTCAATTCGCAACCCCTTTGGAAAATGGTCCTCAAACAGGGATTGGTGCCCCAATTTGAATATGCATGACCTATAACCTAGGCCACCTATGGCCCACATAAAACATTACTCGTCGTGCTCATCAGAGCATTTGTCTTTAAATTCCTTCAAAAGCAGATCCCACACCACACTAAAAATGATGCAATGCTGCAAATACAAGTAATTCTGATACTACTCCTGCTGAATGCATGTTAAATAATGATGTACAAATGGGGCAGAAGAGGTAATTTATGACCCAATTTAACAGCAAGAAATTTGATCAATTAGAACTGGCAGACATTCATCTATTTTTCAGTCTCAATGATTCTTCCATTTATGATACTTAATAAATGCACACACTTAGGTCATATAAGAAAAGTAACTACTAATTACTTGTGTAGTGTTGCAAACTTTGACATTCCTCTTTACTTGACACAGAAGGTTAAACATGATTGCGCAGCATCATTTGCAGACTTAAGTGTCTGGCAATTTAGCATAAACTGTTTACTTATGAAATCACTGTGCATGTTTTTCCTTGGAGAAAATTAGTCATTTAGGCCTTTGTGGTTTTTGAATTTCTTTTGCACAGTGAAACATAAGAGGATTTGTACCACACATCATCAAATTACATAGATTTACAGTGCAGAAATGGATCGTTTGGCACAACTGGTCAATTGCCAGCGTTAATGCTTGATATGAAATTCCAACCACTCTAACTAGCTTTTCCCACCCTGTCTCCCTTTTCCCTTTGCCCACATGTACACGTCAAGTTTCTCATTAACCATGTCAACGCAATCTGCTTCAACTATTCTGGTTGAAAGTGAGTCCCACATTCACGCCATTGTCTGGATGAAGATATTTTTCCAAATTCTTTATTTGAACAGCAGAGGCTGTTTTGTATGTTTGTGCCCTTGTGCCTGGGCTGGCCAACAAGTGGAAACACATCCTCCACTTCTATCTCTTTGAGCCACTTCTCAATTTTGATGACCTCGAGTATCCAGTCTGTATCTGTTATCCAGTACAAACCTGCTCAGTTTTCCTGATAGGGAATCTAGCAATTCAAGTAATGCCCAGAATATTTTCCTGCACAAATTCTTACTGTCCTTCAATATCTTACTTTTATATAAAATTGCTTCACACAAAGGGCCCAATTTTATCATCGCATTGTGCCTGTTTTCGGCGTGAAAACTTGGTAAAGTCGGGCGTGAGGCAAGTAGCACAATCCGTGCCCGCCTCTGCACCGGTTCCCACTTCACCATTTGCATGCATTGACTTAAATTGACTTAATAGGCTGCACGCCCAACTTTACCGCCATGTTCGCTCATCCGGAATCAGTGCTAAACAGACATGCTCCATGGAAGTCCAGTTCAGACGCTCCATCAGTGAGGGTTAGTGAGAAGGTAAGTGCCTAGCATCCGATGGCACTTTGCTTGAGATCGGTGGGGGGAGGGGCGGGGGGGGTGGAAGGGAAGGGGGTGGGTGGAAGGGAAGGTGGGTCCGCTGCCACTCTGCTTAAGATCAGAGGGGGTGAAGGGGGGTCCACTGCCACTCTGCCTGAGATCAGTGGGGGGGAAGGTGAAGGGTGGATCACTCTGCCTGAGATCGGTGTGGGGGAAGGGGGAGGGGCCTGCATTCGGTCTGGGTGGCGGGGAGATGGTGGGATAAGAGAGTCAGTAATGTTGGTGGGTGGGGCAATGTCTGTGGGGGCCAGGAGGAGGCATTATCTGGCATGGGAGGGTTGTGGCAGGGGACCAGCATTCTATCATTTGTTTTCTGCGCGTGCGCAGTTGGAGGCACCGATCGGAGCTGCAGGGTTTCAGGCACGTTAAGCTCCGACCACAGACTTGTGCAGCGCAATTCGGAATCGCTGATATTTTTTCAGGCAGAGTGCGTCTGGGGGTGCCTGAGAACGGCTACAAAAGTCAAATCCGAAACACTCTCAGTTTCAAGTCCGCCCAGCACTTCGAATCAGAATGGTAAAATAGGGCCCAAAGTGTGTGTTCTAACCAAGGTATTATATAAATTGATCATTGGCCCCTGATTTTTATTCGTATTTTCCTGAACAAGTACTCTTTCTGATTTTTTCAGTGTATTGCTATTGTTTGGCACTTTATGTATCTCTATTCCCACATTTATTTACTCTTCTACTCCATTTAACTTATCTTCTAAGGAATAAGTGGCTTCCTATTTCCTCCTCCCAGTTGGAACCGCCTTTCTATATTTAATTGTATTTTCCATTTATCTACCCACTCATCAAGCCTGCTTATTTCTTCTTGTATCTTGGCAATTATTAACTCTACTTCCTAATATGTTGCCATCTGCACCCTATGCCTCCACTTCCTGAGTGCAAATCATTTCTATGTATGGCGAATAAGGGTCCCAGCAGTACATGTGTCTGTGGGTTACCACTTGCTGCCATCCCAAGAAACTTTTCTTACCCTCTGCTTTTTGTTATGCAAAAATCTTTCAATGCATTCTTCTACCTGACCTTCAGCTTCACATGTCTCTGTCTGATTTGGGCCCGATTTTACCATCATGTTGCGCGAAAACACAGTAAAGTCGGGCGTGAGGTGAGTAGCACGATCTGCGCCCACCTCCGCATCAGTTCCCCCTTTACCCGAAAATGGCTGCGATCGGAACCATGCCCAAAATGGGCCTGACAGCCATTTAAATGAATTTGCATGCATTTAAATTGACTTAATGGGCTACACGCCCAACTTTACCAGCACTTCCCCCTTTACCACCACATTCGCCCATCCGGAATCGGCGCAAAACGGACATGCTCCATGGAAGTCCGATTCAGGCGCTCCATCAGTAAGGGTTAGTGAGAAGGTAAGTGCCTGATGGCTCTCTGCTTGAGGATCGGTGGGGGGGGTGAGGGGTCAGATGGCTCTCTGCTTGAGATCAGTGGGAGTGAAAGGGGGTCCGCTACCACGCTGCCTGAGATCGGTGTGGGGGAAGGGGCCCGCGATCGGTCTGGGTGGCGGGGATAAGGGGCTCAGTAATGTTGTAGAGGGTGGGACAATGTTGTGAGGCCCAGGGAGATGCATTATCCGGCCCGGGAGAGATGTGGCAGGGAGCAGCATTCTGTCATTTTTTTTCTGCGCATGCACAGTTGGAGGTGCGGATCGGAGCTGCAGGGTTTCAGGTGCGTTAAGTCCCACCCACAGGCTTGTGCAGCGTGATTCGGACTTGCTAATATTTTTTCAGGCAGAGTGCGTATGGGGGCACCTCACAAAGGGTCTAAAGGTCGGATCTGAAACTCTCCCATTTTCAAGTCCGCCCAGCACTTAGAATCATAAAGGTAAAATCGGGCCCTTTATGTAGCACAGGCATTAATTCTGAAAATTCACATGTACCACATCCACTGTCTTCAAACTTAATGAAAAAGGCATTGGTTTTTTGAAATCTAATGTTGTAACTTTCTATCATGCTATCCATCTCTGGATCCATTTTCCCATCCTTTGGCGTAGGTGGCACAGTGCACAGCGGCTATTACTGCCGCCTCACAGCACCAGGGACCAGGGTTCAATTTCAGCATTGAGTGACTATCCGTATGGAGTTTGCACATTCTCCCCATGTCGGCATGGGTTTCCTTCGGGTGCTCCAGTTTCCTCCCACAATCCAAAGACGTGCAGGGGGTTATGTAGATTGGCCGTGCTAAATTGACGCTTGTGTCCAAAGATGTTTAGCTTAGGTGGATACGTTCTGGTAAATGCATAGAGTTACGGGGAGAGGGCGGTAGAGTGTCGGGTCTGGGTAAGATGCTTTTTCAGAGAGCTGGTGCATCCGAGATGGGCCAAAAGGCTTCGTTCTTCACTGTAGGGATTCTATGGTTCCTACTATAAGCCGACTAGTCTACAGTTCCCTGGATTAATTCTATCTCCCATTTTGAAGATAAGAATTGTATATTGGGCGAAATCATACTAAAAATGGCAGAGTATTGTTTCTGGCAAGGAAACCAGTGTGTTTCTTTCCAAAGAAACAGATTGGTTTTCTCTCCAGATCTTATGACACTTTGCCTAAAAGCAAAATCAAGGAGGCGTGTTTCACGTCGTCATATAGGTGGGCGGGGTCTCAACTCACCAACAAAGTCCGGCTGCGCTGAGGAATACGTTTTCAAAAAATATTTTATTAGTGTCACAAGTAAGCTTACATTAACACTGTAATAAAATTACTGTGAAAATCGCCTACTCGCCACACTCCGGCACCTGTTCGGGTACACGGAGGGAGAATTTAGCATGGCCAGTGCTCCTAACCAGCACATCTTTCAGAATGTGGGAGGAAACCAGAGCACCCAGAGGAAACACACGCAGTCACGGGGAGAACGTGCAGATTCCACACAGACAGTGACCCAAGCCAGGAATCAAACCCGGGTCTCTGGCATTCTGAGGCAGCAGTGCTAACCACTGTGCCACCTAAACCTCCCTGCCACACCCCCCAGCTCACCAAGGAGGTCTCAGGGGCTACCCCCATCCCCGAATTGAAGCCAGCATTTAACTCCAGTTCCCCCCACCTCCCCCCGATCATCAGCCTCCACACCCCACTTATCATCGGCACCCCCCATGCTGATCATTGGCCCCTTCCCCCACCCCACATCTGGAGCCAGCACCCACCTCCTCATTCCGCATCACCCACCCTCCTGTGAGGTAAAGGTCAATACGCCAGAGAACCCTTGTCGGCAGATTTGATGACAAGGTCAGGGTTAGACCTGAAAGCGCGGAATGCAGCAATTTTGGAAGGAGACAAGTTAGAGTGGTTTAGAGGAGTAGAGAAATTGAGACGGCCGACATCACGCCGACAGTTCTCAATGAAAGGATCCAGAGCAGGTAAGAGGCCAGAGGGAGGGGTCCAGGTGGAGGGGGAATGCTGGAGATGGGTGAAAGGATCTGTGAACGGGGGGAGGACAGGGACGAAGGCGGCAGAAGACCCTAACTTTTGTCATCAAACCCGCCGACAAGGGCAGTGCCTTTGTTGTCTGGCGTCCAGACCTCTACCTTGCAGAGGCTGAGCGCCAACTCTTGGACGCTTCCTCCTATCTCCCCCTGGACCATGACCCCATCACCAAACATCAAGCCATTGTAAAAAAAATACCACTCTGATGAAGATCATACAGACTCGAAATGTTAGCTCTGTTCTCTCTCCACAGATGCTGTCAGGCCTGCTGAGATTTTCCAGCATTTTCTGTTTTTGTTTCAGATTCCAGCATTCACAGTATATTGCTTTTATCTTGATCAGGATTTAATTTTTCCAGTCCTGCCTGTCCAGTGCTCTGTTAAAATGGATTTTTACACTTTTTACAGCTTGCTCACCAGTTCCATAATCTTTGCGTTCTTCTCCAATTCGAAGCCTGCAATCGCTGGGTCAGAATTTTCTTTATTAAAACTTTTCTTTCCTTTATAAGTTGGAGTAAGTTTTATTGTCTACACAGGAAGAGTTCCTTCTGCATCAACAGTTCAAGAAAGCAACTCACCATCACCTTCTCAAGGGCAATTAGGGATGGGCAACAAATGCTGGCCTAGCCAACAACGCGCACGTCCTGTCAAAGAGTAAAAGATGTGCAGTGCATATGCACGCTCCGGGATTTCCTCAGGGTCCTGAGGCTCCTCTGTGAATGAAGTTGAATCACTCACTGTTCCCCATGGCAACAGATTCAGGCTAAACCAACATTTTCAAGGTATTTGATAGTTAACTATTAAACTTGGCTTAAATTAAATGTTTGTCACATCAAGAATTACAAGCACTAACTTGGTTAAAACCGAGTGGTTTTAATATCATCGAGGGAGTCCTGAAATTCTCCCCACGATCCACAGGGCAGGCACTGATCTCAGATTTATACTGATACATCAGGGTTACAAAATGGCAGTTTACAATACAGTGGAAACACACTTCTAAATTCTTTCACCTTACAATTGTTTTAATGAGACTTAAAATAAACACTCTTGCTGAGTGATATTCATAGTTGTGAAATTGGGTACTTGACCCAGAATGGAATAACCTGCCACTGATCCTAAAAATAGAAGGAAGTGTCAGTCATATCTTTGCATCACAATTAGCGCCTTCAGAATGAAGTATAGAGATATACATAGAGATATTAACAAACCACTGTGTGCAATGGGAAGCTCTTCAGGGTGCAGAGCTAATTGGGGCTTGGGTCATTAAATATTATATTACAATTGACGGGAGAAATAGCTTCAAATATGAAACCAGGCTGCACGCACAGTTTATTCAATTCCACATCAGCATTGCGCAAGCTAGACCTGTTCTTTTGTGGAATACAATCCTTCTTCCTAAACATTTTGGGCATTTACAAGGGGTGGTACAGTGGTTAGCCCATGCTGCCTCACAGCACCAGGGACCCAGGTTCGATTCCCGGATTGGGTCACTGTCTGTGCAGAATCTGCACGTTCTCCCCGTGTCCGCATGGATTTCCTCCAGGTGCTCTGGTTTCCTCCCACAGTCCCAAAGATGTGTTGGTTAGGTGTATTGGCCATGCTAAATTCTCCCTCAGTGTACCCGAACAGGCGCCAGAATGTGGCGACTGGGGGATTTTCACAGTAACTTCTTTGCAGCGTTAATGAAAGCCTACTTGTGACTCTGATAAACTTTAAATTTTAGTCTGCTTTGTGGTATTAAGCAACCTGTGGGGGGGTCTGAGAGAATTCCAGTTCTTGATGGTCCTGCCTTATAAATAGCTTCATTTGTAAAATGTTGAACAGCAAAAGACCAACTGGCCCATCGAGCACGGTCCTAAAGTTATGAAACCCCATCACTTCCTCTCACGTCGGCAGCTGTTGTGATCACCTAGGAGAGGGCAAAAAAAATCTCTGGGCCAAAAAGGTTGAATCTAGGGTGGCATAGTGATTAGCACTGCTGCTTCACAGTGCAGGGACCTGGGTTCGATTCCCGGCTTGGGTCACTGTCTGTGTGGATTTTGCACATTCTCCACGGGTTTCCTCCGGGTGCTCCAGTTTCCTCCCACAGGCCAAAGATGTGCGGGTTAGGTTGATTGTCCATACTAAATTACCCCTTAGTGTCAGGGGGGACGAGCAGGGTAAATACGTGGGGTTATGGGGATAGGGCCTGGGTGGTATTGTTGTCGGTGCAGGTTCAATGGGCCTCCTTCTGCCCCGCAGGGATTCTATGATTCTGTTTTTGTGTAGCAGTCAAAACCAATCAAGGAGAAAACTAAACTCAGCTGTATTCTTGTATGTCTTCTCAAAACCATTTCCAAGGCCAGTTTATCACCCACTATGTGGATTTGTTTTGTTTCTATGCACCATAGTTCCCACCTCAGTTTTTTATTTAAATAATGCACTTAAACCGGCCTTAATTTCAAATATGTTGCATGAAGCATTTCCCTGTTCAGAGATCATGACAATGGGGTTCCAAGCGTTTAGTTAAATAAAACATCTGCAAGTTCCCCTCCAAGTTCCACAATATCCTGACTTGGAAATATATCACCATTCCTTCACTATCATTGCATCAAAGCTCCCTCCCTGACAGCACTGCGGGTGTACCTACGCTGCATGGATTGCAGTGGATCAAGACGGTAACTCACCCCCAACATCTCAAGGGCAATTAGGGATAGGCAATAAATGCTGGCCTTGCCAGTAACACCCACATCCCATGAAGGAATAAATAATAAAATATATCTAGAGGGGCGGCACGGTGGCACAGTGGTTAGCACTGCTGCCTCACAGCAAGAAGTTTAACAACACCAGGTTAAAGTCCAACAGGTTTATTTCTACCAAATAAACCTGTTGGACTTTAACCTGGTGTTGTTAAACTTCTTACTGTGCCTCACAGCGCCAGGGACCAGGGTTCAATTCCGGCCTCGGGTCACTGTCTGAGTAGAGTTTGCACATTCTTCCCATGCCTGTGTGGGTTTCTTCCGGGTGCTCCAGTTTCCTCCCACACTCCAAAGGTGTGCGGGTTAGGTTGATTGGCCATCCTAGTTTCAAGGAGATTAGCAGGGTAAATATGAGGGGTTATGGGAATAGAGGGTGGGATTGTGGTCGGTGCAGACTTGATGGGCTGAATGGCCTCCTTCTACACTGTAGGGATTCTATGATTCTATGAAATGCTCACACTAAGGTGCCAAAGGAATCGCTGCTTCCTAACTGGGATGAGCAGGGAGGGGAGCAGTCTCTGTGATTCCAGGCATTCATCATCGACTCGCGCCTTTTCCAAATCTGTTCCTAATTATGATATTCCAAGGTTAAAAGAGCTGCCAGTCTTGGAAATTGATCCACATCATCAGATGTATCGAACTCACTGTCAAGCAACTGCTTTGCAATTGGCGGGCAGGAAACCATTGGACACAGGACATTTGCATTGCGTTGGTTCAATACGTCTGACAATTGAGGATTGATCTATTATTTATCAGGCAGCAATGTGACAAGTGCAGCCACCATCAGCCTCAAAAGTGCTATCTTTTCTTTTCCGCAAACATCAAGAGTGTCACCTTTTATTCCAGTTCAGCTGGGAGGGTGGCAGAAGCAGGGGAAGGGGCAGAGGGGTTGGTGAGGGGGTGTTGGAGTGGGTTGATGAAGAGGTGTTGGAGGGGGGTGGCTGGGAGGGTGGCAGAAGCAGGGGCAGGGGTTGGAGAGGGGGTGGGGGTGGCTGAAAACAGAGCGAATGAATGACCAAACTGTGGAGGAACAGGAAGAGTTTGTGGCAGAGCTGACCTGAGATTGAGAGGCCCTATTGCCTCCTCCTCCCCCCGTCCCTCCTTTTCTTTTTCAGTGCCCCAAGCTCAGCAGAACAGGTGAAAGCCGCCGATACGAGCCGCTTTGTGGCTATTGCCTGTCTCGCTTTTAGTAGCTTTGTTCCCAGTCACGGACCTCCCTCCCCAGCCCTCCACACCCCCTCCAAAAAAATAAAGAAAATGTGACTTCAAAAGAGCTATTCACACCCCACTTCGCATGATATGCTTTAATCCACTGCACTGAAGCCACACTTCATTCCTAAAAGCTCGCCAACTAAAAAAAAACCTGAAGCTGAAATCTGTTTGATGCAGACAAAAGTAACGATTAAAGCTGCGCTGCCCCGGGATTGTGGCGAGGTTCTTGCTCCTGCCATTAATTAACCTTACAAAGGGGGTTCATTTCCTGACATTCAGGATCAATGCAATGGGAAAGAACAGAGCACCCTTTCACTGAAAGCAATAGATTGGTAAGAAAACGGTAAGTGAAGAAAGGAAAGCACATAGTTTATTTTTAATGCTGCCTGCTTGCTTGAGATTAGGGTGGGCGAAAGAGAATCCTTTAGTAATCTTTACCTGCACGGACATGCATAACAGCTGAGAGCAGCAGCAGTCTGGCTGCTGGGTTTGACCGCATGAGTTGTATAAGCAGCACCAGTCTGCAGTGTGGGTAGTGGGCTTGACAGCAGCGGGGGTTGCTTAGCTCAGTTGACTGGACGGCAAGTTTGTGATGCAGATCGCCATCAGTGCGGGTTCAATTCCTGTACCGACTGAGGTTATTCATGAAGGCCCTTTTCTCAACCTTGCCCCTCACCTGAGGTGTGGTTAATCTTCAGGTTAAAATCACTGCCAGTCAGCTCTCCCCTCAAAAAGGGGCAAAGTGTGATTAGGCTTTCTGCTTCAAATCAAATTAGAGAGTTTGTGAATTCACCAAGTAGGTAGCCAGCTAGCTACTAAAGTCAGTCAATGACCACAGCACCAAAATCCTCCATTTTGTTTCTCACAGTTGCAATGTTTGATATCATCTATCATTATCCACTCTGTCATAATCTGCTGCCACGGAGGATAAGAAGTATATTACACCATTGGCTAGAGGCTTCACTTTCAAAACTTTTCTTCAGACTTTCTTTGAAATGAGGTGAACATCAAGAGAAACTAAAATTTATTTTCTTCAAACGATGCTTTTTGTTTAGGTTATTTGTCAATGATATGTTTTTGATTAAGGTCACAGCCATTCCTCTCTTCCATTCTTCTGAAATTTTCAGATGTGATCTGGACAATCCCACCCAGGCCCTAACCCTGTAACCCCACGTATTAACCCTGCTAGTTCCTGGCACTAAGGGGCAATTTAGCATGGCCAATCCACCTAACCCGCACATCTTTGCATTGTGGGAGGAAACCAGAGCACTTGGAGGAAACCCACACAGACACAGAGGGAATGTGTGAACTCCACACAGACAGTGACCCAAGCCAGGAATCAAACCCAGGTCCCTGGCGCTGTGAGGCTGCAGTGCTAACTACTGTGCCATCATGGCTGAACTTAACAAACAAAAGTATTTGAGGAAATTAACTTGAAAAACAATCCACCTTAGTTGTGTATAGATTAGTGCAAGATTCTAACGTACTCCTGGCTCACCTCTCACTCTCCACTTTCCACAAATCTAAACTCATCAAAACCATGCTACCCGTGCCCTAACTCACACTGAATCCCGTTCACCTATCACGCCTGTTTTTGCTGACTAACATTGTCTCTCGGTCTGGTCATGCCTGATGCACTATCAATCAAGCAAAGACTAGTTTGTATGCAAGAACAAATAGGCTTTTATTAGCAAAAGACTTGGAGCACACGCATGCCGATGAACTGTAAATACCGATGGGGCGGCACGGTAGCACAGTGGTTAGCACTGCTGCTTCACAGCTCCAGGGTCCCGGGTTCGATTCCCGGCTCGGGTCACTGTCTGTGTGGAGTTTGCACATTCTCCTCGTGTCTGCGTGGGTTCCCTCCGGGTGCTCCGGTTTCCTCCCACAGTCCAAAGATGTGCAGGTTAGGTTGATTGGCCATGCTAGAATTGCCCCTTAGTGTCCTGGGAAGCGTAGGTTAGAGGGATTAGTGGGTAAATATCTGGGGGTAGGGCCTGGGTGGGATTGTGGTCGGTGCAGACTCGATGGGCCGAATGGCCTCCTTCTGCACTGTAGGGTTTCTATGTTTCTATGAACTGGTCCAAAGACTGAGGCAGGGGGTGGGGAGCAGTCACCTTTATACGTGGACCAGGGGGGGAGGAGTCCCGGGCAGAGCCGGCAGGGGCATGTCCAGGCATGTCACACACACACAGGCAATAAGCTAACAGTGGTTTACCACATTCACCCCCTGCTTTTAAAAAAGAGTCCGGCGGGAGTGAGGTGGGTGGAACGATATTTACAAATTTACAAATTTAGTCTCTCTGGGGGCTTGATCTGCCGCTGCGACCGCCGTAGTGCTGGTTGTGGTGTCAGTTCCGGTGGCCGCGGTGTTGGTTCAGGCGCCAGGCCGTAGTCGCTCGAGACATCTGTAGTCCCTTCCGATTGTCGGGTGCGTGGTGGCGGCTCCTGGGGCTCAGGTGTGCTGTATACGGGGGTTGGGAGTGTGGGGTTGTGGGTCGTAGTGGTCCCTGGGGCACCTGCGGATGCCAGGTCTCGAATAGAGACCGTGTCCTCCCGCCCATCAGGGTATGCCACATAGGCGTATTGGGGGTTGGCGTGGAGGAGTTGGACCCTTTCGACCAGGGGGTCCGACTTATGGGTCCTCACGTGCTTCCGGAGCAGGACAGGGCCTGGGGACATCAGCCACGACGGTAGTGAGGTCCCCGAGGAGGACTTTCTGAGGAAAACAAACATTCTTTCATGAGGGGTAGCATTGGTAGCTGTGCAAAGGAGTGATCTAATCGAGTGTAGTGCATCAGAGAGGACCTCTTGCCAGCGGGTGACTGGAAGACCTTTAGATCTCAGAGCTAGTAAAACGGCCTTCCAGACTGTCGCGTTCTCCCTCTCTACCTGTCCGTTCCCCCTGGGGTTGTAGCTGGTGGTCCTACTCGAGGCTATGCCTTTGGAGAGCATGTAGTGTCGCAGCTCATCACTCATAAAGGGGGATCCCCGGTCACTATGGATATAGCTAGGGAAACCGAACAGGGTGACGAGGTTGTGCAGGGCCTTGGCGACCGTGGCCAAGGTCTTATCCGGGCAGGGAATAGCGAAGGGGAAACGTGAATATTCGTCAATGACGTTGAGGAAGTATATGTTGCAGTCAGAAGAGGGGAGGGGGCCCTTGAAGTCGACGCTTAAGCGTTCGAAAGGGCGGGTGGACTTTATGAGGTGTGCCCTGTCTGGCCGATAGAAGTGCGGCTTGCACTCTGCGCAGACCTGGAGTGTCTGGTTATAGACCTGACTTCCTGAATGGAGTAGGGCAGGTTACGGGATTTAATGAAGTGAAAAAACCTGGTGACCCCCGAGTGGCAGAGGTTGTTGCGGAGAGCCAACAATTGGTCTATTTGTGCACTGGCACATATTCCCCCGGGACAGGGCGTCTGGGGGCTCATTGAGCTTCCCGGGCCGGTATAAGATGTCGTAATTGTAGGTGGAAAGCTCAATTCTCCACCTCAATATTTTATCATTTTTGATCTTGCCCCGCTGCGTGTTATTAAACATGAATGCAACTGACCGTTGGTCCGTGAGTAGGGTGAATCGTTTACCAGCTAAGTAGTGGCGCCAGTGCCGTACAGCTTCCACTATGGCTTGTGCCTTCTTTTCGACAGAGGAGTGTCGAATTGGAGGGTTCGTGAGAAGAAGGTCACGGGTCTGCCCGCCTGGTTAAGGGTGGCGGCTAGGGCGAAGTCAGACGCATCACTCTCCACCTGGAACGGGATGGATTCGTCTTCAGCGTGCATCGTGGCCTTCGCGATGTCTGCTTTGATGCGGTCGAAGGCCAGGCGGGCCTCTGCCATCAGGGGAAAAGAGGTGGATTTGATGAGCGGACGGGCTTTATCCGCATAATTGGGGACCCACTGGGCGTAATACGAGAAGAAGCCCAGGCATCTCCACAGTGCTTTGAGGCTGGTGGGGAGGGGGAGTTCCAGGAGGGGACGCATGCAGTCGGGATCGGGACCGATGACCCCGTTTTCCACAACACAACCAAGGATGGCGAGACGGTATGTGCGGAATACGCACTTCTCATTATAGGTCAGATTTAGGAGTGTGGCGGTGTAGAGGAATTTGTGGAGGTTGGTGTCGTGGTCGCAGATGGTGACGTTATCCAGGTACGGGAAGGTGGCCCGCAGCCCGTTCTGGTCTACCATTCGGTCCATCTCACGCTGGAAAACCGAGACCCCGTTGGTGACGCCGAAGGGGACCCTAAGGAAGTGATAGAGGCGGCCATCTGCCTCGAAGGCAGTATATTGGCGGTCTTCCGGGCGGATAGGGAGCTGGTGGTATGCAGATTTTAAGTCGATGGTGGAGAACACCCGATATCGCGCAATCTGATTAACCATGTCAGATACGCGGGGAAGTGGGTACGCATCCAGCTGCGTGTATCGGTTAATGGTCTGACTGTCGTCAATGACCATGCGATGTTACTCCCCAGTCTTAACAACTACTACTTGGGCTCTCCAGGGGCTGGTACTGGCCTCAATGATCCCCTCCCCTAGGAGCCGTTGTACTTCGGACCTGATAAAAGCCCTGTCTCCAGCACTGTACCGTCTGCTCTTGGTGGCAACGGGCTTGCAGTCGGGGGTGAGATTTTCAAACAGTGAGGGAGGGGCGACTTTAAGGGTCGAGAGGCTGCAGGTGGTGTACGGTGGGCGATCTAAGAACTGCTGATTGCAAACGGAGAGCGGGGGAAAAGGCCCATTATACTCCATGGTGACGCTCTTAAGGTGACACAGGAAATCTAGCCCCAGGAGTACTGCAGCGCAGAGGTGTGGCAGCATGAGGAGCCTGAAATTTTTGTACACTGTGCCCCGTACAGTCAGGGTCGCCACGCAGTACCCGAGGACATCCACCGAGTGGGACTTTGAAGCCATGGGGATCGTTTGCTTCACTGGCAGTACTGAAAGGGCATAGTGACTCACTGTGTTAGGGTGAATAAAGCTGTCCGTACTCCCACAGTCAAATAAACAGTTTGTAGTGCGACCGTTTACCTCGATGTTCATCATGGACCTGGCGAGTTGGTGAGGCCTGGATTGGTCCAGCGTAACCGAAGCCACCGTTGGATTTTGCGACGTGGCTGACGGTGTCCAAGATGGCGGCCCACACGGTTCACACGCGGCAGATGGCGTCCAAGATGGCAGCCCCCGCGGGTCGCACACGGCGCTACTGGGCTTGGAGGTCGATTTTGCCCTGCATACCTTCACGTAATGGCCCTTCTTTCCACACCTGGAGCAGATCGCATCCTTCGCCGGGCAGCGTTGTCGGGGGTGCTTCCCCAGGCCGCAGAAGTAGCACTTCGGGCCTCAGGAGACTGCCGCAGCGGTCGGGTCATTGGTGGGACGTGGCGTGGCGTAGGCCTGCGGCCCTCCCGAGTACAGAGGTGGCAGCGACCGCGGCGTCCACGATGCGCCCCCGTGGTCGAGTGTGTAGGCCTCAAGATTACGGAAGGCCACCTCTAACGAGTCGGCAAGCGCCCCAGTCTTTTGTAGGTCCAGCCCACCCTGTTCCAGCAGTCGTTGTCGGATATAGTTTGACCTGATACCCGTGACATAGGCATCTCTGATTAAGTCCTCAGTGTTTTGGGCAGTTGTAACGGCCTTGCAGTTGCAGGCCCTGCCAAGTGCTCGCAACGCATGCAGGAATTGATCGCCCGATTCTCCTGGCTGTTGTCTGCAAGTAGCCAGAAGATGTCTGGCGTAGATTTCATTAGACTGTTTGTTATACTGGCCTTTTAAAAGTTCGATCGCACCCTTGTAAGTTTCAGCGTCTCTAATCATCGAGAATACTTGATCGCTTACCCGGGCGTGGAGCACGCGCAGCTTGTCGGTTGCGGTCCGGACGACGGAGGCGGAGGCGGTGAGGAAAGTTTCGAAACAGCGCAGCCAGTGATCGAAGCTGTTAGAGGCTCCTACAGCTTGAGGATCCAATTCGAGTCTGTCGGGTTTTAGTATCTGCTCCATCCCAAAACTTTTGCTAATAAAATTGATGCACTATCAATCAAGCAAAGACTAGTTTGTATGCTAGAACAAATAGGCTTTTATTCGCAAAAGACTTGGAGCACACCCATGCCGATGAACTGGTCCAGAGACTGAGGCAGGGGGTGGGGTGCAGTCACCTTTATACCTGGACCAGGGGGGGAGGAGTCTCAGGCAGGGCCGGCAGGGGCATGTCCAGGCATGTCACACACACACACAGGCAATAAGCTAACAGTGGTTTACCACAATGCCTCACTTTTTTTTACATTCTCATCCTTGTGTTAAATCCACCCTTCCTAATATCTATAAACGCTTCTGGTCCTACACACCCCAAGATATCCGTTCTCCTCCAATTCTGGAATTTTGCTCATTCTAGATTCCCATTGCTCCACCATTGACTCAGCTTTTTAGGTTCCAGGTCCTAGAGCTCCCTTCCTAAACTTCTTCAGCCCCCTACCTCTCCCTCCTATTTTCATTTCACCTGAACTCCTACATCTTTCCACCATCTATGAGGTGCAGGTCAGGCATGTGATGCAAAGCTCTCCTCTTGTCAGGATGAATGAAGTTCCGATGAAGCAGAAGGATCTCAACACCGTCCAGGACAAAGTAGCCCCATTTGATCGGCACCCATCTACCACCTTAAACATATGTCTCCTCTGACAACAGCACGCAGTGTAAGTTGTCAGGGCTTCTTCAGCAGCACCTTTCAAACTTGCATCTCACCAAGAAGGACAAGGGCAATAGATTCATGGGAACACTACCACCTGCAAGATCCCCTCCAAGTTATAGAATCATAGAATCCTACAGTGCAGAAGGAGGCCATTCGGCCCATCGTGTCTGCACTGACCACAATCCCACCCAGGCCCTATCCCCATAACCCCATGCATTTACCCTAGCTAGTCCCCCTGACACTAAGCGGCAATTTAGCACGGCCAATCAACCTAACCTGCACATCTTTGGACTGTGGGAGGAAACCGGAGCACCCGGAGGAAACGCACGCAGACATGAGGAGAATGTGTAAACTCCACACAGACATTGACCCAAGCTGGGAATCGAACCCAGGTCCCTGGTGCTGTGAGACAGCAGTGCTAACCACTGTGCCACCGTGCCACCCACTGTGCCACCGTGCCACTCACAGTGCCACAGTGCAACATTCTCCATCCTGACGTGGAACTATATTATTATTCCTTTATCATTCCTGCAACAAAATCCTGGAACTCCCTCCCTAACAGCACTGTGGATGTACTTACACCTCAGGGACTGCAACAGTTCAAGAAGGCAGCTCACCACCACTTTCTCCAGGGTAATTAGGGATGGGCAATTCGGGCTTGCCTAGCCAGCAAAGCCCACATTCCTTGAATGACTAAAATAAAAAGTTTAGTCGCCTCTCGGTTTAACTGGCTCAGTATCAGGTTTTGTCTGATAACATTCCTGTGCAGCTCAATGGTACCCAGCCAGGAGCAAGTCCAGAAGAGGACCAAGATCAGAATGTTTTTACAATTTCCTTCTGTGTCTGGGGGTTACCCTGGATTCCTCTCTCCAAAAACGGCAATCGTTTTAGCAACCCCACCTGGCATATATACCTGGGTGGCTGGGACCATTTGACTGGGGCCCTGGATACAAACACCATAAGAAGCCTCACAACACCAGGTTAAAGTCCAACAGGTTTATTTGTTAGCACAAGCCACTAGCTTTCGGAGCGCTGCTCCTTCGTCAGGTAAGTGGGAGTTCTGTTCACAAACAGGGCATATAAAGACACAAACTCAATTTACAAAATAATGGTTGGAATGCGAGTCTTCACAGGTAATCAAGTCTTGAAGGGTCTTATTACCTGTAAAGACTCACATTCCAACCATTATTTTGTAAATTGAGTTTGTGTGTTTATATGCCCTGTTTGTGAACTGAAATCCCACTCACCTGATGAAGGAGCAGTGCTCCGAAAGCTAGTGGCTTGTGCTAACAAATAAACCTGTTGGACTTTAACCTGGTGTTGTGAGACTCCTACTGTGTTTACCCCAGTCCAACACCGGCATCTCCGCATCATTACAAGCACCATCACAGGATTTTCTGTTCCCACCTGCAGGCTGCATTTCTGCGGCTTCCAATTCTGGGATCGGATTACAAGGCCCACAGCTTAAAACGCTGCTTGACTTATAGACCAAAACTATTGTTCCAAATATTGTTCACAATGTAAAGCAGTGCCAATAGAAAGTCATTTCTAGTCTTTTTAATGTTCAATAGGTTTCATTTCAGAGTTTGTGAGTCACTTTTTGAGCAGGTATTGAATGTACTGTTGCTACCTGATACAAAAGGGAGAACTGTCTCTAAATTGAGGATTAACAGCAATGTTTACCAGCCTGGTGAGGATTAGATTAATGGCGAGCAGCCAAGGGATTGAACCATTTTGACATCCATTCATCTGCTTTAAAGCCTCTGTAAAACTCGAGAGCATCACTCTGCAGCACCAACATCTGGAGGAATAAGGATACAGAATGTTATGAAGAAGACAGGAGACAAACCTGCAAATCCTGTGCAGAGTGACAGCACTGTCCAAGAGTAAGAGCACTGTCCCAGAGTGAGAGCACTGCCCCAGAGTGAGGGAATATCCCAGAGTGAGCGCATTGTCCCAGAGTGGGAGCACTGTCACAGAGAGAGAGCACTGTCACAAAGAGAGAGCACTATCCCAGAATGGGAGCACTGTCCCAGAGTAGAAGCATTGTCCCAGAGTGGGAGCACTGTCCCAGAGTAGGAGCACTGTCCCAGAGTGGGAGCACTGTCCTAGAGTGGGAGCACTGTCCCAGAGTGAGCGCTTTGTCCCAGAGTGGGAGCACTGTCCCAGAGTGAGCGCTTTGTCCCAGAGTGGGAGCACTGTCCCAGAGTGAGCACATTGTCCCAGAGTGGGAGCACTTTGGAGATGGCTTCCCCTCCAGGCTGCCTGTACATTATTCACCATGAAATTTATCCAACGGGTCCATGACTGGCCCAAACTGACTGCACCTGGACTCCCCTAACAAGGCAGAACAGTATATAAGCTGCAAGCATGGACACACAGGCAGTCACGCCAGGAAGATGGCACAGAGGAGAAGTGCCCCCAGGTTTTGCCCCCAGGTTGGCCAGGTCAGGCTGCTGGAGGCAGTGGAGGAGAGGCGCAGCTCGGGTTCTCCACCATCTTCAAAACATTCTGATCCCACTGAAGGCTGTCGTCCAAGGGGTCGTGCAGTAAATGCCATCTGGGAGGTTGTGGCTGCAGCTGTAAGGGCAGTGCCCAGGCACTGGCACATTGTTCCGGAGACCAGTGCCGCAAAAAGATGAACGACCTTCGGGCAGCAAGGGTGAGTGAGCATCCCAACATGCTGCGCTTACATTGTGAAACCATCCCCAGACACCCCAAGGGCAGCCACCAATCGCATCCCCCCACCCCTGCCCAGCACTGCTTCCAACCCCTGTGGCACCCCCCAATCAGCACCCCACAATGGGGAGGTATTGCCCCGAAATGGCCCACCCGAGCGCCCCCACCCCAGACATACATTGCACCCTGTGCCCATCCAAACATCATGTTTTCAATCCCCCTATATCCCCACAGGAGGAAACCGCACATGACCGCCGAGAGAGAGAGAAAACGGATGGTGGAGAACCCGAGCTGCGCCTGCTCATGGGGTCTGAGCAGCGCGCCCTGGAGCTGGCAGGGGAAGTGGAGCAGAGAATGGTCACTGACAGCCAGGTCGGCATCCGGCATGCTACGAAAGTACCATGCTGTGTGGGCTGTGTTCCCTCCCTTCCACACCCGTATAGGTGCGGATCTTAATGCTCCAGGCCCTTCTGTTGTCACCGCCTCCCCCCCCCCCCCTCCCGCCACCCCCAGTGCTCCTACTGAGACTCCCCAGGACACCTCGGATGACACCTCGGAGAGGGGCCCTGAGGAATCCTCTGAGTGCAGCACCAGTGAATTGGCACAGGCATCAACCACACAACCCACCAACAGAGACTATCACTCCGGTGGGGCATGTTACTGCTGAGGCTTCTGGGTCACTTACTCGTGAGCACATCACAGCCGCTGGTGCACATCAGGTGGAGGCGGGCACATCCAAGGGCTCAAGCACGCGGAAGTCTGCCAGAGGTGAGGATGCTGCTGGCCCCAAGCCAGGTTCCGGGCCTCAGGGTTCGGTCATCTTGAAGCTGGTGGAGATGCATCAGCAAACCCGGAAAGTTATGGAAGGGCTGTTAGCTACCATGCTGCGACTGCAAAGCTGTTTAGAGGAGTCAAACAGAGTGCTGTTGCAGGAGGTGGCGCTGACACAGTGTGTGAACCAGGCCAACACTGCAAGGGTGGCGACTATGTGGAAAGTCTAATTCAGGGATTTGGCTTCATGAGTGACAGGGTGGAGACACAGCGGGCCACAGCCAAGGGTGCCGCTGGCATCCTGGAGGCACACCAAGCCATGGCCATGGGTGTCAGGGGCATGTGGGAGACACTACTGGCCATGGCTGGGACTCTCGCTGGGATTCTGGAGACACAGCAGGCTGTGGCTGTGAGCCTCAACAATTTAGCCCAGGCTCAGAGGGGTACTGCTGAGGGGCTCCAGAGCCTGGCTTGCTCACAAAATGCTATAGTGGAGGGGCTCCAGGGCTTGCCCCTGTCTCAGAGGGCCAGCACTGAGGGATCATAGACCATGGGGCAGATGCATCTGGGCTTCCAGGACTGGCAGAGCCAAGTGAAGCCGAGGCTTGCGGAACTCAATCCAGTTGCCCTGACATCCCATGGAGTGTCTTTGGGGCCCATGGGCACCCCGAGGGAGGAGGAAGGGCTGGAGCCCAAGCCAGGACCTTCCACCCAGAAGACTCCGGACGTCCCCAGACTTTCTGAATCCCTCCTTCCTCACACCGGAGCAGCTCAGGGCCAGCTGGATGAACAGGGTGGCACAGAAACATCAGCGTCATTCGCAAGTCTGCCAGGGCCTGCCAGGTCTCGGCCCTCCCCTAGTGGACACCCGCCAAGAGTATCCAATGGGGCGTGGATCACAGTGGGGCCCCTCCATCTCTGATGTGCTTCCTGCGGGAGCACCTAGACGAAGCAGTAGGCTACGAAAGATTAGAAAGTTGTAGGGTCACTAAGAGGGTACGGGTGAAGGTTGAAGGTCAGCTGTAGTCAGGGTTCAGATTTTTGTAAATGTTAAGATCACAATTAAAAATGCTTTTTGCACCTCAGAGCTGTTACTAATCTATCTCTGATTCTAACCCCACAGAGCTGAGTGTAGCCCAATCCCACGCATCTAGGCGCAGACTCTGTGCTGCGCGATACCAGCCCTTGGCCAAAAGTTATAGACCGTCTGCCCTACTTTCCCCAGCATCCACCGGACCCTTTATCAAACACCACCCCCTGGCATCCCCCCCCCGCCCCCCCCCCCCCCCCCCCACCCCCCCGCCAACCCCACCTTAACCCCCGGCTCATCGGCCCACACACTTGTGGTCAAAACCCTTACTGCTATGTGGGCCCAAATTCCTGTGTGCAGCCAGAGAGCAGGTAGGAGTTTGACTTGTGTGACACCAGGGCAGGATCCCAGTGTGCCTTAAAGCAAGTCGTCATCACCCTCCAGCCTTGATCAAAGCCTAGCTAGAATGGCCAGCCCAGGCCCATTACTCTGTTGTGATGTGACTCGGAACCGGGAGTGGGGAGGGGGGGAAGGGTCAGGCGGGTGAGGGGGCATCTTAGGATTGGGAGGGGGGGTGCGGGGGAGGATGGCTGCAGGTCTCCTGGTGGGTAGGTGGTAGTAGCAGCCGCCACACTGCACAGCTGTCTGTCTTCCATCCTCCGGCTCCTCATAGGGCACCCCCTACACATCCTGCAGCTGGCAATCTTCCTCCTCCTCCTCCAGCTGGTCTCCCCGCTGCTGTGCAATATTGTGCAGAATGCAGCACACAATGATGATGCGGGAGGCCCGCACAGGGCCATATTGGAGGTCACCCCCAAGGTGGTCCTGGCACCGGAACCGCATTTTAAGCAGGCCTATGCACCGCTCCGCCACGGATCAGGTGGCAGCATGGGCCTCATTAAAACGGGTCTCCGTCTCAGTCTCGGGCCTCCGCGTTGGCATTATCAGCTATGACCTCAGCAGGTAGCCCTTGTCCCCTACGAGCCATCCTGACAGTCTGGGCTGGTCTCCAAATAGCTCAGGGATGTCCAAACGCTTCAGGACATTGCTGTCATGGGCACTCCCTGGGTTTCGTGCACACGCCTGCATGATGATCAGCCTGTGGTCACAGACGATCTGCACGTTTAGCGAGTGGAAGCTCTTCCTGTTGATAAATGGTTGTCCCTCACCTCGTGGGGACCACAGAACGATGTGCATGATATGCAAATTAATACCAATAGCTTTTGCCCCACCTGACAGCAGGAAGAATGACTCACCATTAACCCACCATTGGGAGAATTGAAACGTGATTTTATGCCTTTTATCCACAGCCGCCTGCACGTGGGGCATTCCAGCGATGGCAGCGAAGCCTGCATCCTGGGCCTCCTGCTGCACCTGGCCAGTATCAGAGTTGATGTACGGGTCTGCCCGAGCATACAAGACATCCATAACTTGGCACACACACCTGAACACACATTGTCTGTGATTGCCCACCGATACCCCCACTGGGTGCCTGGAATGATCCAGTGGCATAGAAGTTCAGGGCAGCAGTAACCATCATTTCCACTGGGAGCGGGTGCCCTCCCCTCCCCTGAGGTGCCAGGTCTGTGAGGACCTGATACAGGTGTCGCACCATCTCATTGCGCAGGCGGAGCCAGGACAGCACATGGCCTCAGATAGACCCTCAAAGGACCTCCGTGTCCTGTACAGCCTCTGTCTCTGCATCCTCCTTCTCCTGCACCGCCTCCCCGCCCCCCCCCAATCGGGAGACTGCGCTGCCACTTCCTGGGCCTCACCGGAGACCTCCTACCCTCCTTCTGCAGGTTCTGCCACTGGCTGGTCTTACAGTGGTCATGTGACTGCCTCCACTTCCTGAGCCGCCTCCTCCTTCTCAGCAGCTGCCACCATGATGGTCAGCTCCAGACCTATTAGTCCAAAATCCATCTGCACGGTGGGGTTACAGAGACAGAGAGAGAATTAGATACATGTCTTTCCTTTTTACTTTCCCGGGATCCCCCACTCCCTCACTGGGACCAATGTCTCCACTTGTGGATGTTGGCAACACAACACAATCCAGGGTGCCATGCAACACCTGAATAGGTTGCCTGCCATTGGCATCATGGCCAGGCAGGCAGGGAGAGCATACAGGCTGGTGTGCGGGCCTGGCCATTATGCTCCCTTGAGCCATTGCCATGGGCACTACTACAGCATCCCCTTCCAGGCATGTGTTGCAGGTCAGGGACACAGGGCAGGGACAGACTCCTAATTATCACAAGATGGGTTCCTATTCACTGCAGAGTCTATGCAGCTGGAGTGTGTATGTTAACCTGAGCGCCCCTGCTTGGAGCACCAGCTGCCTGACTTGAGCCCTCAGCAGCACACGGTGCCCTTCCCCCCTCCCTAAAACCCCAGCACTTAGTGCAGTCCCTCACTCCACCCCACAGCCTGAACAATGGAACATCCTTGGGCCTGGGGACAGCACCTCAGCACTCAATGAACTCCCCCACCCCATCCAGCAACGTCCCAGCCCCAACCTCCACTCTCCCCTGCACTCCGGGGCTGCAGCTCCATAACATTTACCTCCTTACTCCTCTTCAGCGCAGCCACACCAGTCCTGACTTTTATAGAGCAGTTGTAAACGCATAATTGCATGCGTTACCATATCTTTATATGTAAAGCTTTGGTAACACATGCATAGTGCCGCCATGCTAGTTTTCACAGCTAATCCATTCACACTGAAAAACTTAGGCTGGGAGTCGCATGGAGACCCGGCCACCCAACAGGAAGCCTGCAAAAAGGCCGCTGCTGATGTCTCCTGGCCCGCTGTGCTACTCGAACATCACAGCGGGCTGGCAGAATCGCCCCTAGGAGTCCTCAGCCTTTAGACTCATTGAGGGCAGGGAGGCAAGCTGCAGCGAAGAAAACTCTCTGAACTTTAGTGGCATGGGCTACCTAACTTATTTAGAGACCTATACAGTGGCGAAAGGACAGGGGCTATTGAAGGTGGCAGGAAAAGGCTTACTGGTGGATCTTCATGTTGGAGGTAGGTACATAGGAAGAAATAATAGGGAGCGCTTACACACAAGGATTGTCTTAAACCTCCAACATAGAGGATGCACAGCAACCTTCTCTGGGATACTGAGTGTAGGAAAGGCAGGAGGGAATTTACCAAATAAGCTCTGACAACATTGATTGAAAGTTCTATTGTCTTAGATAGAGGGACAGTGACAGAATCCTTACTCAGGTGCATCTCATCCTGAACCTGAGGCACCCCTCTGTTTCCTTATCCTCACCCTCATTAAGAGCCTGACACCAGGACAATCACTGCTCATTCCAGTTTCACGACGGAAGCAGGTTCGTGACCCAGGATCGAACCCGCCTCCTGTTTGCCCTTCTCCCACAGGAAAGTCCCACCCCAGCAGTTTGTGGGTAAGGGCAATCGATCAGCGGACCCCCCAGCTAGACAATGTGTCTCATCGCCTGAGATGGGATTGCAACAACAATATGCACTCTACTGAATAATTCACCCAACTGATGCACACAAGTTGAAGGTTTGAGAGTCTGAACAACATTTGAATGGCTGGAACTCAGATACACAATCAGAGCCATGTGGGTATTCTTGACACACACAGCCCCCCCCCCCCCCCGCCTTCTCACTACCCTAGGAAACAATGCACTTCTAACTAACCACAGTTTAATGTTGGCTGTCTTTGGGGGTTAATGATGATTGTTGTGTCCAAGAACATGATAATGATTAACAGCAATAAACGCTTTGCTACTACTAACTGCAATTAATTGTCAATTTACTGCCTGCACTATATTGAGGTCTGTTAACCCATAGAATAAACAGAGCAGAGAACTATTGATGGACTTTATTGAATGCTCTTCATTTCATGCAGTCACTCTCATTTGTAATACTCACACGTTATGGATCTGCCACACTCATAACACCTGAAACACATGGTGAATGCCAAAATAGCCAACATTACTCATCTACTAGCATCAGGTCAAGGCTATAAAATCCACACCTCTTTAATCAGTACTTGTTACAGATAATAACATTCCTCAAAATAGGTCACATTGTTTTCCACTCCTCTCTAGATATGGACATCACTGGCAAGGCAATACCTATTGTCCCATTCCCAGCTGCTCCGAGAAGGTGGCATTGAGCCTTCTTCAACTACCTCAGTCAATATAGTGAAGGTGCTGCCACACTGAACCATGGAATTCCTGCAGTGCGGAAGAGGCCATCTGGCCTGAGTCTGCATGGACCCTCTGAAAGAGCATCACACCCACAAGCCTCCCCTCTACCCTATCCCTGTAACCCCGCACACTTACCATGGCTAATCGCCTAACCGACACATCTTTGGACATTAAGAGGCAATTTAGCATGGCCGATCCACCTAACCTGAACATCTTTGGACTGTGGGAAGAAACTGGAGCAAACCCACGCAGACACGGGGAGAATGTGCAAATCCACACAGACAGTTGCCCAAGGACAGAATTGAACCCGTTACCTGGTGCTGTGAGGCAGCAGTGCTAACCATTGTGCCACCTTGCTGCTGGGTAGGGAGTTTCCAGATTTTGACCCAATGACTAAGGGAATCTGTATCCAAGTCAGAATGATGCATGTCTTGGAGATGATATTATTCCCAAATGCCTGCTGTGCCTGTCCTCTGAGAGGTGACAAATTTGCAAGGTGTTGCTAAAGGACAAAGAGAAACGCAGTCAACGCTCAGCAAGAGAATTCTGGTTCTCTCATTCCCTCCATGAGTGCTGCCCAGTTGTTAACCCCTAAAATTGCCTCAATTCCTTCATCCATTTTGTTGATATCAAATTGCTCTTAAATTTCCTGCCTTCCTATTGTAATCTCATTACAATAAATCCCAATGCAAAAATTGACGTAAATCAGTAAATCAACAGAAGCCATCGCGCCTCAAGGAGCGCATCCAACTTGCATCATTGAGTCTTTTAGAATAAAGTTTCAACTCATTTAACTGTCATTCATGCACATCAGGCACAGCGTGTTCAAGACCCTACAATCAAGAAAGCTTTTCAATTTTTAATTTGAGTTATAAAAATGCATTAAAGAAAACAAACGCAAGGCAGGTCTCAAAGAGGTTAAATTAAAAAGATCAAAACATTGCAATAAAATACCAGGAAAATGATTGTCCCCAGCTGCACCTTGAAAATCCTGTTGTAATTTGAAGAGGAAAGCTGAACAAGTGCCAGTGTAGAAAGCAGACATACATCAGCCTCTGTGGCTTGGGGCCTAGGGCTGTTATTATGCAAGGAGATTTGTGAAGCCAGAGGAATGGATAGGCAATCATAAAAGATCACATGGTTTGGCATGACTCACTTCTACCTGAAATTCTGTGATTTGTTTTCAGGTCATATACGTAGAAGGAGAAAACAGTAAAGAATGGGGAAATGAGAATACTGGCAGGAAGTGGTCTTGTATACTTTAAAATGAAACAACAGTCAACTGGAAAATAGAATACTGGTCCAAACTGCCTTTTGAGGAAGAGAGTTCCAGAGACACACAAACCTCTGAGAGAAAATATTTCACCTCATCTCTGTCTTAAATGAGCGATCCCTTATTTTTAAACAGTGACCCCTAGTTTTAGATTTTCCGACAAGAGGAAACATTCTCTCCACATCCCTCAGGATCTTAAATTATTGATCAAGTCACATCTTACCCTTGTTGAAGAATAGACATTTGCCAGTGCATCAAGATAGCTCCTTTGCTCTTCCTTGAATAGTGGGATCTTCTTTGGCAAAGTGGCAGGGCAAATGGGACCTTGATTTAGTGTCTGGTCCAAAACATGGCGTGCAACATACATTTAGGTTGCAAGAGACTAAAACATTTTTCACAACTGTGCTTCCTCTAAAAATAGGGAGGTTCTGTTGCAATTGTGCAGGGTGTTGGTAAGGCCTCACCTGGAATACTACATACAGTTTTTATTCCCTTACCTAAGAAAGGATGCAGTAATATTGGAGACAGTCCAAAGGAGATTCACCAAGCTAATTCCTGGGATGAGAGGGTTGTCCTATCAAGAGATACTACATCTCTTGTAGTCTGGGTCTGTATTCCTTGGAGTTTAGAAGAGTGAGGGATGATCTTATTCAAACATATAAGATCCTGAGGGGGTTTGAAAAGGT
Organism: Mustelus asterias; assembly: GCF_964213995.1. Lineage (NCBI taxonomy): Eukaryota > Metazoa > Chordata > Chondrichthyes > Carcharhiniformes > Triakidae > Mustelus > Mustelus asterias. The sequence goes on along the minus strand of NC_135804.1, from coordinate 85,097,738 downwards.
AGATGGTGAGATGTTTTCACTCATGGGAGAGTCTCTAACAAGGGGACATAGCTACAAGATAACGGGCCGGTCATTTAAAACTGAGGTGCGTAGAAATTTCTTCTTGCAGAGGGTGGTGGATCTCTGGAATTCCCTGCTCCAAAGGGTGGTGGAGGCTGGATCATTAGGAGTATTCAAAGTGGAGCTGGATAAATATTAGATAGATCGAGGAATAGAGGGCTAAGGGGAAATGGCACTGAAAAGGAGCTGAGGCTGGCATTGATCAGCCATGATCGTATTGAATGGCGAGGCAGGCTTGAAGGGCCTGGTAGTCTACTCCTGCTTCTGGTTCTTGTGTTCCACATGAACAACATTTATTCTAGTTATGGACTATGTAAGGAACAAAATAGGACTTTACAATGACCTGCTGATATATATACATGATGCTACTTTATTTTATGATCACAGTTTGAGCAAAAAACCTGAATTACTTACCTCTATCTGGTTTACCTTCAGTTTTTCATACTGCAAGTATCTTCTTTTATCCTGTCATGTAAAATAGGATCATATTTAAGGATTGATTGAGGGAGAATTGTGCTTCCCACGGACACAATGGACTTTCCAATAAACGGTGCCGACAAGATTATATAATAGTTGAGTTTGAGCCAGTTACCAGTCACAATAATCTGAGTTAAGATGCAGTTCACAACCATCTGAATTCTACTTCTTTGCTTCAAATCAAGACTGAATCCTCAATTGTGACCGACTTAGTAAAGTAAAGTAAGGTTTATTTATTAGTCACACGTAAGGCTAACATTAACACTGCAATGAAGTTACTGTGAACACAGGACACAATTTGCACTAAACACAAAGTTTGTTAAAAAATAGAGTTGCATGTCGAGGAGTCAATTTGAGTCTATTCAAAATGTACAACAATGTTACATTGCTTTGTGTTGTAAACTTGAAGGCAAATCAAAAAAATAGACAGAAAATTAATACCGTAACTTTGAAATGGCATTTAGATGAGTCTAACAGGAGAAAAAACGACAGCCATTGGCAAATAAAAAGAAAACTTTTAGCGTACGACTAGTAATTACGTTGTAGGGCTAAGAGGAATACAAAACAAGTTGACAGATCAGGGTTCATTGCTGCATTGTTAACAAGGTCGATCCCATATCTGTCTTCCTTCGGTCCATGCAACTTATAATTATTCTGTCGACATAAACTTCAGTTTGTCGAAAATGACAGTTGAAATACAAACATGGAACATTAAGTCATTACTGTGCCACAAGCTCAGCTCGGCAGGAAGTCACTGCTTACTCTGAACAAACATTCTGCACATCCAAATATAAGCTTTGTATATTTTCAGTCAAGCTGGTTGATTTCTTGTAATGTTTGAGTAATTGATTCGGACAAGTTTAGGTCAGCGCTTTCCAAAAGCATAAGCACTAGCTTCACACGGGTTTATTTGAAGTGGGTTAACAGCTCTGCTTTAACTTTGGAGGGCGAAAATTTCAGATGAGCGCATTTGTGTGCTTTATCCCGTGTTGTAATTTCAGCAAATTGGGTTATTTTAAAAGAAAAACTATTTGAGGTTGATTTTTTTACTGCCCTTAGTTGAAGTTAATGGAGTGGATGATGGTTTCAAGATGAAGCTGGCCAACCACAGAGCCCCATTAACTCCAGCAACATCATTCTGAGAGGGAGTGTCACTTCTGTGTGCCCTGAAGGAGCAGGAGTGCCCACAGGAAATGTGGGATGATTTACCAACCTCGCTCAGCAGTAGCAATCAACACGTAACTGATCTCAGAAATAAAAAACAGAGAAAAGGACTTGCATTTCCCCAGCACCCTCTGTGGTCTCAGGATGCCCCAAAAATGCTTCACAGCGAAGGAGATATTTTTGAAGTATGCAGTGTAGGAAATACAGCAAACAATTTGTGCTCGAAAGGCTTCATACAGCAATATGATAATGGCCAGACAATCTGCTTTTGTGATGGCGGTCAGAGGATAACGTCCCTCCTCTTCTTTGTATAGGGTCACGGGATTCTTTGCATCCACTTGAGCATAGAAGGGTCCTTTGTGCAAGGCAGTGGTGGGCAACCTGTGGCCTGGGGGCCACATGTGGCCCAGCTGAGTTGGAGTGTAACCCTTAAGACATTTTGTTGACTGTTGCCCACCCGCAGGGTTGCCACATTCTGCTGATTTCTGTCCACATAGTTTTTCTCATACTGGTATGATTGAAGTGATACACATGTAAAGCGAGGGCAAGTGAAGTGAGGTGTGTGCTGATTGCACACTACACTGACTGTGAAAGCTGTGCGCTCTCTGTGAGTCCAAAGTGTAAATATTTATCTTGTTTTTACCATTTGAAGTTGATGATTGTTCTAATACTATATAAATAATTAAGCATTTTCTATAACTCATTATGAAATGTTCAGCATGTATTTAACCTTATCAATGGGGTCATGGTCAGTGAACAAGCCTGATTTCAATCTTCTAGCCCACTGAGATGAAGGAGGGCCACTCATGTGGCCCACTCATTAGCCTCGGTTGCCCATCACTGGTGTAAGGCCTCATCTGAATGCTGACACCTCCAACAATATTCGCTCAAATATTGCACTGGAGTGTCAGCCTGCATTATGGGTTGCAATCCTGGAGTGAAGCTTAAAGCCTGTGTCAGAGGCAAGAATGCCCATCACTGCTTGAAGATGGGCAGTTTGAAACTTTAGTTTGACAAAAAGAGATCTAGTGGATCAATTGAATACTTGATAAATCAGGTTTGACCACAAATTGGACTTACACGTGGTGTCAAACCAAAGTGGTGTGAGAGCCCCCACTCCAGAGAATCCCACTTCACCTTTATTGAAAGTGAATTCACTCCGACTCTGGACATACGCTGTCAGCTGAACAAGTCTCTTTAGCTGCTGATGAGCAATAGAGCTAGCCTTGTGCTTGCGTAGGTTTCATGTCAGGCTACAGCTCCTGACAAAAACTTCCACCATCCCAGTCTACGACCGGTATAAGCGTGGCATGCTGTACATATTCATGTTCTGTCTACTGATGTCTCAAGATTTTCTTTTTCCAATTTGAAAGGAAAATTACTCCCAATGATAAATGGATATGCTGTTCTCCCCATTAGAATTATTCATAGCAATATAAAGTACAAACTGCCACCCACAGCAACAGAGAGAATCCTTCATGCACGGGAGGGTTTTTAATTTTCCTCTCAATGCAATTTTGCCCTCCTGGAGGACTTATGTTTATGGAATCCTGGGGTTTTGTAAATGCATCATCCATATTAGTGCACCAGTTTGCATGCTATGTCCAGTCTTGCGAAACAAACAACAGAATATAAATCCTCTTGTGTCCATGTTTGCCGATGATGTTGCATCATTATTGAGTAATGGTTTCCCATTTTAGTTTTACTTCACAGTGTCTTTTAGAGGGTCTACCCTGGGATTCCATTAAAGGGAGAATTCCACTGAGATGTCTCGTTGTTTTCATCTATCATTCCACAAAGAAAAGCTGCACTTTCTTTAGCTTTGGAAATGACAAGCTTTCATCAGGAGATCTGCTTCGGTCAACGTGCTTTACAGAATCTCAGCAATTGTCATTCAGAACTAGAAAATATTGGAAGTAGGTTTGTCAGATATACTGCTTTCTCTTCCTGAAGCTTATTGTGAGTGGCAATTAAAATTCTCACCATTGCCAGGATCTAGCAGACATTGGGTTAAACAGTTCATTCAAGGTCAAGTCAGGTCACTGCTAATCACGTTGGCCACTCTGTTTGAATACGTAAACTAATATTATAAGCAGAACTAATGCAAAGCAAGCACTGTCTAAATACATGATTCTTTAATCCTTGTAATCATGTCTTGAAGTTTATCTTACAATGCCTATCTGAAACCTTATTTATGGAGATGATGGTATATTTGTACTGTCATTGGACTAGTAATCCAGAGACCGAGGGTAATGCTCTGGGGTTTCGGGTTCAAATCCCAGCATGACAGATGGTGAAATTTGAATTCAATAAAAATCTGGAATTCAAAGTTTAATGATTACCATTGTCCATTGTTGTAAAAGCCCATCTGGCTCACTAATGTCCTTTAGGGAAGGAAATTTGTCTTCCTTACCAAGTCTGGTTTACATGTGACTCCAGACCCACATCAATGCGGCTGACTTTTAAGTGCCCTCAGAAATCTCTTTCAGTTCAAAGGGCAATTGAGGATGGGCAATAAATGTTGTCCAAGCCAGCAACTGTAACAGATCGAGGATGACTCTATGGAGTTTCAACTATAAAGGCTTTATTGCCAACAGAGTAATTATATACAAGAACATTAAAGTAAGATTAGACTACAAGTGTGACTGCTCCTCTGGATTCCCCGGCTCCAACTGCCAGTCCCTCCTCAACCTGTGCCGATTGGCTCAGCTTCCCACTGGATCCATAGGATCCTCGCCAGTCACGTGGCCCTCGGAACATGCCCCCCCCCCCACTTCAAGGGCCACGCTATTACAGACACCACATCCCACAATGATTTTTTTAAAAATGGTGTTCATCATGGCCTGGCAGGTAATAGAACCATTTTGGGGCATCAGATTTCACATTTTCGTGCATATAGTAATAAATGGAATGAGTCAAAGTGATGATTGACAGAGAAACTAGGCACTACACTATTGAACACGGGCAACACGGTGGCACAGCAGTTAGCACTGCTGCCTTACAATGCCAGGGACCCGGGTTCAAATTCCAGCTTTGGGTGACTGTGTGCAGTTTGCACATTCTTCCCGTGTCTGTGTTTCCTCCCACAGTCCAAAGATGTGCAGGCCGCATCGATTGCCCCATAGTATCCAAAAATATGTATGTTAGGTTTATTAGCCATGTTAAATGCATGGGGATAGAGCAGAGGTGTGGGCCTTCTTGGGATGCTCTTTTGGAGAGTTGGTGCAGACTCAATGGGCTGAATGGTCTCCTTCTGCACTATAAGGATATTATGGATTAATATGATGCTAAGCTATGAACAGGGTCTACAATACCTGAACAGTGCATTTTACAGGCAATTGTGGACTATAGATCCTTAATATTTCAGATTCTTCATAGAACCCAATTTTTCCATGTAGTGATTTGACTTCTGCCCACTATCATGTTTCTACATTTTTTGCTTTATGGGCATAAAGTTGTTACCAATAAAGGAAAGGGTTCAATAAACAAATTATTTTCCTTTAGGCAGCTGGTACTTATCTCCTGGATTTGGGGTGTAGTATCCTCGAATGCATCCCTGCCCCCACACAGGAGAAAGCTGAAGCGTATAGAGTCCACAGACTGAACAGTGAATTGCCGAGAATCCAGCCTGTCATAATCAGCGTACAGCAAGAGCCTTGGTTAATTAAAGAATAAAAGATTGATGAACTGTGGCAAATTAAAACATTTCTTTTACCATTTATATAAAATATTTATTTCCCTGTCAACCCTTTTGCAAATGAGATTGGTAAACAGGGCGCATGTAAACTAACCTGAGTATCATTACTCCATTAATTACATTAGCATGTAATGATCTTATATTATTAGATTAGATTAATTGTTGAGGGCAATTATTAGTCATTTGAACATCTTAATGGTTTGAATAAGGCAGGCTTTTGGACTGAAACACAGGGTTTCAGTACAAGGCCATACAGTGCAAGCATTTATTCAATAAATGATATTAAATAAATAACTGAACATTCCAATTTACATCTCTATTCTTACATTAATTCTTTTGAAATACTATTTTAAATATTGCAGGGACATAGCAACTCCAGTCCCAGTGCTCATGAGGCGACCTCTCCCATTTGAATTGCTAACTTCACCGTGGTCTTTGGCGAGTCTGACACTGGACCTCCACGAGGATGTACTAAGAGGCGGCTGGTTGGAACCAACACTGTTTGCATTCTTTCACTATCAGGCTGCATCATCCTTTTCAGATTGAAATCTCGCACTCAAAATGTTATGTAACACAGGGAGCAGAAACAGTCATTCGCCTCAACTCTAAAAGTCTTGATACCATTTCTAGCATTCGGTAAGCCTCTTGGATGAACGATCCAGTCAATCAGATTCATTGCCTTGCACTTTTGGGACCTTGGAGAAGTGTCATTGCCAGCACAGGCATGAAAGACTGAATGGCCTCTTTCTGCGGTAATGGGCAGGATTTTTAGGCCATTGGCAAGCAGTGGGATCTTCCAGTTATGGCGATGCGACCCTGTGAGTTTCCTGGTGGTGTGGGGTGGATCCAACGGAAAATACCATTGACAGTGGCGGGATCAGAAGATCCCACTGCAGGCCACTGGCACACCACCTCCCCCAGCTGAGAAACGCGCTGCAGGGAGCACTGAAAATCCCACCCACACGTTCTAAGATTTATGATGGACATGGAGCCCAGCAGTCTGGCAACAGATCATATATACAGGACCATGCATGAATCCTTTTCTTGTTCACCCACATCTTCTTAACTCTTCCCCTTCTGTGTTTTCACTTTTATTTTTACTTGTCACACTCCTCTGCTTCATTTCCATTTGCTGTGATTAATCTTTCTCATGCTTCCCCCCTTTGTAACTCACCAATCACATTTATTGTCTTTTCACCACTTGGCCAGTATTCAAAATACTCATTTCCCAAAACATCCCTGAATTTCATGTGAAACACCTCATCAATGTGTGATTACAAAAACTGCAACACTGCCTTCTTGTAGTGACCATGATTAAATAATCACATAACAGAATTAGTCTTGGAGCAAATCCTACCCCATTGTTTCCCTACACCAGGAAGAGGGAGCACCTCCACTGCCTGACCAGGCTCCTCTTTACTCACATGTGTGCGAACATGAGCAGCCACATCACCACACATGTACAAAATGGTTTCATTCATTTCCGAATGGTGGCTGCCTGGAAATTCCGGACTGCAGGTCACAGGAAAGCAAAATAAATCCGTACCTTTCCTTCGATACATTTCTGGGGGTTAACTTTCTGATTTTGGCACAAATTTGGACTTCGAAAGCGAAGTTACAGTTCAAATTTCTGGCTGAATATGCTTGCACAATGAAGCAGCATCATTGAATATAGTGACTTTGTTACTTTTCTTTTGGTGTGTGTTTCAGTGTGGTAACCGAGTGCAGATTTATCAATCCAGCTCAAAATGGGTTAACTGCAAACAACTAGCATGTCTGAGTGTCACACCGTCTGAGTACCTAATATAAATAAATGAAAACTACATTAAAAAGTTATACTGAGCCACATCGATGCAAACTTGTCAGTTTGTTGGTAACTTAACAGGCGTGCAGAAATACTTTAGGGATATTCTCAAAGCAGGATCACTCCAATTGGCCTGGCAATTGTTGCAGGCCATTGCTACTGGGCCTTGATTCCCACCTCCCCAAGCAACCCCCACACCTTCCTACCACCAGTCGACCACCCAAGGACATAATCCTGTTAATACCTCTGAGGCAGCAGTGTGAGTGAGAGTAGGCCTGAAAACCACTGCCAAAACAGGCAACTGCTCACCCAGCCAAGAGAAAACCCATTACACATTGTACTGAATCCCTGCTATACACCAAAGTAAAGTAACAAGAAGCTTCAGGCCCAGCATAGGTGACTGTCACCTTCCGAACAGATTTTCAAATTTAAATGAAGACAACAGTAAGAATTAAAGTGAGCAGATTCAATAGTAATAACTCGGAATTCATTGAGGTAAATGAAGGGTAACATTATAAAAGTTAGGTTTCAGTGAAACTGTGTTACAGATTTCACTATTGGGCGAGCTTTGATTGGAATTATCACTGCAAATACTCTTCACTGGATTGCCTCAAGGGTTGGAGTGACGTATCAGTCACAATACCAGAGGATGTTGTCATAACACTCCCATCAAAACGGTTGTCAGAAAATGCTATGAAGGCCTGAATGTTGTCAAAATCAACAGAACTCACAGCTGGAGACGCAGGAGCACTTCTATCATATTGACCGGAACTGTAGTGTAGGCCTCTAACCAAAATGGGTATCTCAGAGTCGGAGTGCTAACTATCTTTCTCTTGGCTGGCTGAGCAGTTGCCTGCTCTGGCAGTGGTTTTCAGGCCTAGTCTCATTCACACTGCTGCCTCAGAGGTGTTAACAGTGTACGAGGGCTTGAGTTTAGTAACATACGCTGAAATACATGGGGCGGGATTCTCCTGCCATTCATACCTGCGGGATTCTCTGGTCCTGCTGCAGTGAACAGAGATTTGGCTGAGCGCCAAATTCTCCGTCCTAGCTGGCAGCGGCGGTGGGACGTGAATGGGCAGAGAATTCCAGCCCTGCAGTCTGTATAAATTACTGCTACTCCAAAATACATTAGCAGGAATGTAAGAGGAAGATTTGCAAAACTCTTTGGCAGAAGGAAGTGTGTGAAGTTTTGCGCCAAGCACAAAATTGTATATGAACATATGAATTGGGAGCAGGAGTAGCCACTCAAGCCTTGGGCCTGCCCCGCAATTTAATAAAATCGTGGCTGTTGTGATTATAACTTCAAGCCCACATTCCTACCTACCCCCGCCTTGTTAATCAAAATCTAACTAGCTCAGTCTTAAAAATATCCAAAGACTGCTTCAAACACCTTGTTATAGGTAAACAGGTCAAAAAAGAGTTTGAGAATGATAGACAAGAAGCAGGCAAGCATTAATTCTCCAGACCTCAATAAATGCAAAATAAATTGGAGCATTTGTCAGAATTATCAAACTATTTTGAGTTTTAAAAAATAACCCAATAAATGGCAATGCCATAGTTCCAGATTTGACATGACCAACCTTATCAAACATTTCAGGACAGGATACGTCAATTTGATGGGGGTTGCCGAAGAGACCATGGACTGAGAGCTGCAAAAAGCCCATGACAAAGTGACTTCTTTATACATTGGCCGGAATTTTCCGGCCTTTCATGTCCCGCCGTTGCTGCCAGAGAGGACGGAGAATTTGGCACTCAGCTAAATCTCCGTTCACTGCAGCAGGTCTAGAGAATCCAGAGGCACAGATTAGTAATGTGCTGAAGATAAGCAAACAGGGAGTGGTTGCAGGGGTGGTCACATTAAAATAGATGGAGATAAAAATATCAGGTGTACAGCTGGACTAATTCTTACCTTGGCAGGAATATGAAATGGGAAGTGGTTTTGGATACAAGATGTGGAGATGCCGGCGTTGGACTGGGGTAAACACAGTAAGAAGTTTAACAACACCAGGTTAAAGTCCAACAGGTTTATTTGGTAGCAAAAGCCACACAAGCTTTCGAAGCTCTAAGCCCCTTCTTCAGGTGAGTGGGAATTCTGTTCACAAACAGAGCTTATAAAGACACAGACTCAATTTACATGAATAATGGTTGGAATGCGAATACTTACAACTAATCAAGTCTTTAAGAAACAAAACAATGGGAGTGGAGAGAGCATCAAGACAGGCTAAAAAGACAATACACATCTTTTTAGCCTGTCTTGATGCTCTCTCCACTCCCATTGTTTTGTTTCTTAAAGACTTGATTAGTTGTAAGTATTCGCATTCCAACCATTATTCATGTAAATTGAGTCTGTGTCTTTATAAGCTCTGTTTGTGAACAGAATTCCCACTCACCTGAAGAAGGGGCTTAGAGCTTCGAAAGCTTGTGTGGCTTTTGCTACCAAATAAACCTGTTGGACTTTAACCTGGTGTTGTTAAACTTCTTACTTTGGATACAAGAACAGAGGACGCTGGAAAAACTAAGGGATTTTATGACCTCGCTCATCCCGAAACCGTAAAATCTTACCCAAGGTCAACAGACCTTCCCATGTTCTGCCCCTCACCCGCTCTAATTCCCCTGGAGGGCGGGTGTGGTGAACCCTCGTTGGTTCCCACTGGATAGTACTGAGCCAGGGTCTGGCCAGTACTACAAGGATGTACATATGTTACTGTTGGGTTGTGCTACTTGTTGCTGTTGGGGTTAGGGTGGGGTTGTTACACCTTTGTACTGTAGTGTTGTGGTACATCCCAGTCGGGCTCCGCCTCCTGGGAGAGGTATAAAAGTCCCTGCTCTGGCTGGGACCCCTTCAGTCTGGGATAGTGTATATAATTATTGGCTGCTTCATTACAGTAAATAAAAGCCTTTTATTTCCCGAGCATCTGGCCTCGTGTTTGAGAAGCGCATCGATTTTATTTACTGTTGTTAAACTCTCGTCGAAGAAAAAAAAAGAGTATGGAGCAGATCCTGAAGCCGGAACACCTTACACGAGATCCACGTTCGTTGGGCGCTTCTAACACCTTCGACCACTGGCTGAAGTGCTTCGAAGACTACCTGGCAGCCTCCGCAGCGGTCACCACAGATGATGACAGACTCCGGGTCCTCCATGCGAGGGTAAGCGACACTGTCTACCTCGTGATCCGTGCGGCCACCAATTATACTAAGGCCCTCGAGCTTCTGAAGAAGCGTTATATCAAACCACCCAATGAAATACACGCTCGTTACCTCCTAGCCACTCGACGACGGCAGTCTGGCGAAACGATGGAGGAATATGCGAACGAGCTCCTACAGCTAGCCAGGGGCTGTAACTGCAAAGCTGTGTCGGCTGAGCAGAGCATGAACGACCTCGCCGAGATGTGTTTGTGGCGGGAGTCGGATCGTCGTACATTCGACTTAAACTATTGGAGAAGGGTAACCTTGACCTTACCCAGGCAATCGAGCTAGCGGAGATGCTCGAGACGGCCTCCAAAAGCTTAGTATTATATCCGGAGGACCATGTGGAGACAACGTGGCAGGAGCAGTCGCCAATCCCTCCTCGTCCCTCGGGTTCGAAATGCTGCGTAATGGCGTGCTCACACTCGGGCCAGACGACGGCAGCAGCTCCGGGCGGCCCGCGGTGTTACTTCTGTGGGGGAGCGAAGCATACTCGGCAACGGTGACCCGCTAAGGCTGTGTTGTGCACCGCATGCGGTAAGAAAGGGCACGATTCGAAAGTGTGCCGATCTAAACCTAGGAACGGCAGTGCGGCCTGTGATTCTTCAGAGCTCGGGTCTTCGTCGTCGAAGTCATCGAGGGGTTCGTCCATGTGCGAGGCCAGGACGACGCCATTACGGTCGACGGAGTCGGAGGTGTGTGACAGTGGGCGGCACGGTAGCACAGTGGTTAGCACTGCTGCTTCACAGCTCCAGGGTCCCGGGTTCGATTCCCGGCTCGGGTCACTGTCTGTGTGGAGTTTGCACATTCTCCTCGTGTCTGCGTGGGTTTCCTCCGGGTGCTCCGGTTTCCTCCCACAGTCCAAAGATGTGCGGGTTAGGTTGATTGGCCAAGTTAAAAATTGTCCCTGAGATGTGTAGTTAGAGGGATTAGCGGGTAAATATGTGGGGGTAGGGCCTGGGTGGGATTGTGGTCGGTGCAGACTCGATGGGCCGAATGGCCTCCTTCTGCATTGTAGGGTTTCTATGATTTCTATGAGTGTCGCTTACCCTCGCATAGAGGTAGACAGTGTCGCTTACCCTCTCATGGAGGACCCGGAGTCTGTCATCATCTGTGGTGACCGCTGCGGAGGCTGCCAGGTAGTCTTCGAAGCACTTCAGCCAGTGGTCGAAGATGTTAGAAGCGCCCACCGCACGTGGATCTAGTGTAAGGCGTTCCGGCTTCAGGATCTGCTCCATACTCTTTTTTTTCTCTTCGACGAGAGTCGGGGTCGCTGAGTTTGGCGCCATCACCCACGTGCGACTCATGGGAGCGGCCATGTTGGTCGGCACTGACCGCGAACGACCAACAGGGGTCCTCCTCATCGATTTCAGCTGCCTGCAGTGGCGCTCATGAACCAACGGTGGCGTCGATCATCCTGGACCAGGCCAAGCCTCATAGACTTGACAAATCTATGATGAATATCCAGGTAAATGACCACGTGATTTATTGTCTGTTTGACAGCGGGAGCACTGAGAGCTTTATCCACCCAGACACTGTGAAGCGGTGTGGACTCCAGATTCAACCTGCCAAACAGACAATCTCTATGGCATCGAGGTCCCGGTCTGTCACCGTGCTAGGGAGTTGTGTGGTAACTTTGAAGGTGCAAGGCACAGTTTACGAGCGTTTCAAGCTCCTAGTGTTGCCGTATCTTTGCGCGCCAATACTTCTCAGACTAAACTTCATGGTCCACTTGAGGAGTGTAACCCTACAGTACGGTAGGCCACTCCCTTCACTGGCAGTGGGAAAACAGCAGCAGCCTCCAAATTACCCAACACCTGTAGCCTGTAGCCTCTCGACGCTGAAGATCACCACACCCTCCTTGTTCCAGAATCTTGTGCCAGGCTGCAAGCCCATCGCGACTAAAAGTAGGCGTTACAGCGCTGAGGATCGGATCTTCATTAGATCTGAGGTTCAGCGGCTCCTCAAAGAAAGGATCATACAACCCAGCGCTAGTCCGTGGAGAGCGCAGGTCGTGGTGGCCAAGAGCGGGAACAAACCCCGGATGGTCATTGACTACAGTCAGACCATTAATCGATATACGCAGCTGGATGCGTATCCTCTCCCGCGCATATCTGATATGGTCAATCAGATTGCGCAGTACCGGGTGTTCTCCACCATAGACCTCAAGTCTGCCTACCACCAACTCCCCATTCGCCCAGAGGACCGACAATACGCGGCTTTTGAGGCGGATGGTCGCTTGTATCACTTTCTCAGGGTTCCCTTTGGTGTCACCAATGGGGTCTCGGTCTTCCAGCGTGCTATGGACCGAATGGTGGACCAGAACGGGCTGCGGGCTACTTTCCCGTACCTGGATAATGTCACCATCTGCAGCCATGACCAGCAGGACCACAACACGAATCTCCTGAACTCCCTACGCACTGCATCTCGCCTGAACTTGACCTACAACAGGGAGAAGTGTGTGTTTCGTACGCGCCGTTTAGCCATCCTAGGATACGTGGTGGAAAACGGGGTCATTGGCCCTGATCCAGACCGTATGCGCCCCCTTTCTGAACTTCCCTTGCCTGCTAGTGCAAAAGCACTGAGAAGATGCTTAGGCTTCTTCTCTTATTATGCGCAGTGGGTTCCCAATTACGTGGACAAAGCCCGTCCACTCATTAAGTCCACGACTTTTCCCCTAACGCCAGAGGCCCGATTGGCCTTCGATAAATTGAAAGCCGACATCGCGAAAGCTACGATGCACGCTGTTGACGAGTCCATCCCCTTTCAGGTGGAGAGCGATGCATCTGATTTCGCCCTGGCCGCCACACTTAACCAGGCGGGCAGGCCCGTCGCATTTTTTTCCCGCACCCTCCAAGGCCCCGAAATTCGGCATTCAGCGGGGGACAAGGAGGCCCAGGCCATTGTGGAGGCCGTCAGGCACTGGCGCCATTACTTGGCGGGAAAACGGTTCACCCTGATCACGGACCAGCGGTCCGTGGCGTTCATGTTTAACAACACGCAGAGGGGCAAGATCAAGAATGACAAGATCTTGCGGTGGAGAATTGAACTCTCCACCTATAACTACGATATCATGTACCGTCCAGGGAAACTCAATGAGCCCTCGGATGCCCTCTCGCGTGGAACATGCGCCAGTATACAGGAGGACCGTTTGCAGGCTCTCCATAATGACCTATGCCATCTTGGGGTCACTCGGCTCTACCACTTTATAAAAGCCCGCAACCTGCCCTACTCGGTGGAGGACGTCAGGTCAGTAACAAGAAACTGTCGGGTTTGCGCGGAATGCAAACCGCACTTTTACCGACCTGACCGGGCACATTTAGTCAAGGCCACTCGTCCCTTCGAGAGACTGAGTGTCGATTTTAAGGGCCCCCTTCCCTCAACAGATCGGAATATGTACTTCCTCAATATCATTGACGAGTACTCTCGGTTCCCTTTTGTTGTTCCCTGCTCTGATACATCCGCTGCCACGGTTATCAAGGCATTCCGTGATCTCTTTACCCTGTTCGGGTACCCCGGCTACATCCATAGCGACAGGGGCTCGTCGTTCATGAGCGATGACTTGAGGCAATTCCTGCTCTCATACGGGATTGCCTCTAGTAGGACCACGAGCTACAACGCTAGGGGTAACGGACAGGTGGAACGTGAGAATGCTACAGTCTGGAAGGCTGTCTTACTGGCGTTGAAATCCAAAAGTCTTCCAGTCTCCCGTTGGCAAGAGGTGCTCCCTGATGCGCTCCATTCTATTCGCTCCCTCCTGTGTACGGCAACCAATGCTACTCCCCACGAGAGGATGTTCTCATTCCCTCGGAAGCCTTCCTCGGGGACCTCATTACCGTCTTGGTTGACGTACTGAGGACCCATCCTCCTGCGGCGACATGTAAGGGCCCGCAAGTCCGACCCGTTGGTCGAACAGGTCCATCTCCTCCACGCCAACCCTCAGTATGCCTATGTGGCATACCCTGACGGGCGAGAGGACACGGTCTCGATCCGAGACCTGGCGCCAGCAGGGGACGTAGCAACCCCTGTCGCTCCCATACCCCCTGTTACAAACTCCTTAACTCTTGTTTCTCCCCCGGACACGGCGCGGGCAGCATCGGGACCATTGCTTAACCCTTTTACTCCCGTGTACAGCTTGCCTGAGCCCAGAAGATGGTCGCCACTGCAGGGCGTGTCAGGACCCCATGGACTACCGTCACCTCAGGGTCAACCGGCCTGTGAGTCCGTGGAAGAACAGCTGGACGCCGCTTTGGGGAGAACGCCACCGCAAGTGCCTACTCCGTGTCACCGCCGGTATTGAGGAGGTCACAGTGACGGTGCGGTCCCCCTGACCGTCTGAACTTATAGACTGATGACACTTTATTCTGTTTTGTACCCCGCCGGCCAGCTGGAAAAACTAAGGGATTTTATGACCTCGCTCATCCCGAAACCGTAAAATCTTACCCAAGGTCAACAGACCTTCCCATGTTCTGCCCCTCACCCGCTCTAATTCCCCTGGAGGGCGGGTGTGGTGAACCCTCGTTGGTTCCCACTGGATAGTACAGAGCTAGGGCTGGCCAGTACTACAAGGATGTACATATGTTACTGTTGGGTTGTGCTACTTGTTGCTGTTGGGGTTAGGGTGGGGTTGTTACACCTTTGTACTGTAGTGTTGTGGTACATCCCAGTCGGGCTCCGCCTCCTGGGAGAGTTATAAAAGTCCCTGCTCTGGCTGGGACCCCTTCAGTCTGGGATCGTGTATATAATTATTGGCTGCTTCATTACAGTAAATAAAAGCCTTTTATTTCCCGAGCATCTGGCCTCGTGTTTGAGAAGCGCATCAGCGGGACAGTAAAATTCCAGTCTGCCAGCATCTGTCAGGAGAGGAACAGAGTTAATGGGTGGGATTCTACGATTTTGTCCATGCCCCGCTGCAAGTGAGAGCCAATTCCAGCCAAAACGCCATTCACTTTCAGCGGCACTGGAGAATCCCAGCCGCGAACAAGGATGGCGGTTTTGGCCAAAGTTTTGAGTCCATAAGCTCTCTGTTAAGAAGTTTTGGATAACTTGTTACTGACCATATCTGAACAGCATAATAAATAAATGAAACAAGGCGTTAGACAATGCTACCAAATCACAGACATCCAACTTGCTGTATATTTTATACCTTGCAGTGGTATTTTATACATTCTTGCAGACATGACATTAGTTCCTCTGCGTACAACAGCTTCTATTTACAGTGCTTCAAAATGTCTACTCCGTGCTTCATCTCTGCTTTCCCGTTCTTTCTCAATTTTGTTTAGTTTTCCCTGAGTCTACACCCAGGTTTAAGCAATCAAGCACAGTGAGCATCAATAGTAAGCTCACATCAATAGTAGACCCATAAAATCAAACACAGAATAATTGTACCACCACACAGCTGAAATTCCAGTATGTTTGAGTCAAATCACACGTGGACAGCTTGGGCACTATGTAAGGAGGTCATCCAAATCTTAGAGGCGGAGTGAGGAGAGAAACAAGGCTGACTTTGGTATCAGAGGGCTGAGCTGTCAGGAATAACTTTGTAAGATAAGGGTCTTCAACTTTGCAGTTTTCCATGTGAAATTCTGCAGCGATATATGGCTGAATTTCCGTGCCCCTCCCCCCACCAGCAGGATCTACCGGACTCATTGATGGGAGCCTCCATGACGATTCGCCAGCAGCATGCCCAGCAAAGAATGCAAAATGCCATAAACTTAGGCGGGACCGGTAGATCCTACTGCTGGCCAAAAGTGAGCTCCTTTGGTGCTAGAAAACACATCGTGAAGGAGAAGATTTCACCCACTGGATGAGATTTTAACTCATCTCAAAATCTACCCGGCTTGCATCAAGTTAAAATCGGGCCCATAGCTTACTTAAGGCCACAAAAATCAGGGAAAATTGCCATGCACAGAGGATGATAACAGCTAGAACCAATTGTCTGGAAAGGTGGTTAAGACCAGGAAAGTGAACTCTGTAGAAAGAAAGACAGTAAGGCTGATTTGGAAAGGAAAGAGCAAATTAGCTGCATTGCTCTGTGCATCTGGTCCTACCTATTGAACAGAGTGCCATGAAATTACAAAATTCCACCAATATGCTCTGCTCCTGTATACACATTACACAGCATCAATATGTATTGGCCTTCTAACATATGGCTCTAAATTCTACCTGTTACAAACACTTGGATAGTGTGCTGAGATGAACAAAGAACACATGAATTGCAGCTGATGTACCCCTGTTATTAATGTTGGCCATGTGAAACATGCGTCCATACAATGGAATGTCTCCAGCACACGATCAAGCATTTTAGCATTGTTTCGCTACCTGGATATAATTGTACTCATCTATTTTATCCATCTCTCACATTCTAACCAGTTTTGCCATATGAAGCAGGCACCCATCATCTCAGAATTGACTATGATAGCCTGTTTTTTCAGACATTTGAAAGATAAATGTGTAAGAACCTTCTCTGCAAATAAACAGCCAGGGGTTTGTCATTTAATATCGTGCCACCATTAGTTGAAGGGTTAGACTACAATAAAGTTTGATTATCAAAGATACCCATGTTGAATTTAAACAAAAGTAAATGATTATGGTCTAAAAATATTTACAAATGCTCGAGAAAGAATTGAATATATAATATAACACTGCACATCATCCATTGTTTAACAATAATAGCTCAGATTGCAATCTACGAAGTAATAAAATATGTTTTGATATAATAATGTACTCCTCGACAAGCCACTAGATTTAGAGGAGATGAGGAGATTATCTAAGTTCATCATTGTTCCACTCACGTGAACAAGTTTTTCCATTGTTACTTTGATTCTCTGGCATAGTTTTGATTAGAACAGGAATCAAAGGCCCTCCACTGTTCAATATTTTTCTTCAAAAGATAGACTTTGCAATCCTGTGCTTTGCAAACTACTTGCAAAACAAATCAATGTCTATTAGTTTGGTCTTCACACTATTAATTTCATGGATAGTATTTTCAGATCTGTAAATACCAAAGTTGATAGAAATTCAGTTACAGAAGCCAAGTGGCCTTTTTACATAATTGAAGATCCCAAGTGACAGTTTGAAGAATAACAAAGAACACAGAAAAGTACAGCACAGGAATGGCCCTTTGGCCCACCAAGTCTGTGCCGACCCAGATGCCTCTTTAATCTAATATTTTCTTGCCTCTACGTGGGCCATATCCCTCTATTTCCTGCCTGTTCATGTATCTATCCAGATACCACTTGAACATTGTTATAGAATTTGCTTCCACCACCTCCTCCGGCAGCGCGATCCAGGCATTCACCACCATCTGTGTGAAAAACTTGCCCCTTACATCTCTTTTAAACTTTCCCCTTCTCACTCTCAACCTATGCCCCCGAGTAATTGACCATTCAATCCTGGGAAAAAGACTCTGACTATCCACTCTATTCAAGCCTGTCATAATTTTATAAACCTCTATCAGGTCCCCCCCTCATCCTCCGACACTCCAATGAAGTTTGTTCAACCTTTCTTCATAGTCCATATCCTCCAAACCAGGCAACATCCTGATTAATCTCTTCTGCACCCTTTCCAATGCATCAACATCCTTCCAGTAGTGTGACAACCAGAATTGTACACAATAATCCAAATGCGGCCTAAGCAAAGTCTTATACAGCTGCAGCATGATTTTCCAATTCCTATACTCAATGACCCGACCAATGAAGGCCAGCATGCCATACGCCTTCTTGACCACCTTGTCCACCTGAGTTGACACCATCTGCACACCTAGATTCCTCTATATGTTAATATTTCTACCATTTATTGTATACTTTCCTTCTGTAGACCTTCCAAATTGCATCACCTCACATTTGTCCGGGTTAAATTCCATCTGCCATATTTTGGCCCAGGTCTCCAGCTGATTTATATCCTACTGTATCCTCTGACAATTTGCCTCACTATCCGCTACTCCCCCAATTTTTGTATCATCTGCAAATTTACTAATCAGACTACCGACATTGTCCTCCAAATCATTTATATATATTATAAACAACAGAGGCCCCAGCACTGATCCCTGTGGAACACCGCTTGTCACAGACCTCCAGAAGAAAAGTACCCTTCCACTGCTACTCTCTGCTTTCTATGCCCAAGCCAGTTATGTATCCATCTTACCAGCTCACCTCGGATCCCATATGATTTCACCTTCTGTATCAGTCTGCCATGAGGAAACTTATCAAGGGCTTTACAAAAGTCCATGTATATGATATCCATTACTCTGCCCTGATCAATTTTTCTAGTCACTTCCTCAAAGAACTCAATCAAGTTTGTGAGACACGACCTCCCCTTCACAAAACCATGCTGCCCATCGCTAATAAGCCTATTCTCTTCCAGATGTGAGTCCATCCTGACCCTAAGAATCTTCTCCAACAAGTTCCCCACCACTGATGTAAGGCTCTCAGGCCTGTAATTCTCCGGATTGTCTCTTCTGCCCTTCTTTAACAGAGGAACAATGTTAGCTACTCTCCAATCCTCTGGTACCTCACCCATGGCTAAAGAGGATACAAAGATTTTGGCCAAGCCCTCAGTAATTTCTTCCATCACCTCACTCAGTATTCTGGGATAGACCCTATCTGGCCCTGGGGACTTGTCCACCTTAGTGTTTTCCAAAACCTCCGATACCTCCTCCCTTTTTATCTCAACATGCCCTAGAATGTCAACATCCTCCTTTCTACATTCACCATCCACCACATCCTTCTCCTTTGTGAATAATGATGCAAAGTACTCTTTAAGGACCTCACCCACCTTATCAGGCTCCACAAACAAATTCCCTCCACTGTTCTTGAATGGACCTCCCTTTCCTTAGCTACCCTCTTCCTCCTTATATCCACATAAAATATACACATATATAGCTATAAGGTTTCTCCTTAATCCTAACTGCCAAGGACATTTCATGGCCCCTTTTTGTCCTCCTAAGTCCCTATATAAGCTCTTTCCTGCCATCTTTGTATTCCTCAAGAGCCTTATCTGTTTTCAATTTCCTGAACTTTATGTATGCCTCCTTCTTCTTTTTCACTAAGCTCACAATCTCTCTTATCATCCAGGGTTCCCAAATCTTGCCATCTTTATCCTTCATTTTTACAGGAACATATTTGTCTTGAATTGTTAACAACTGATTTTTAAAAGACTCCCACATATCAATGTGGATTTACCCTCAAAGAGCTGCCCCCATTCTACACTCCCTATATCCTGCCTATTACTGTCATAATTAGTCTTCCCCCAGTTTAGTACTTTCACTCTGGGACTACTTCTATCCTTTCTACAAGTATCTTGAAACTTACAGAATTGTGATCACTGTTCCCAAAATGGTCCCCCACCAAGGTATCAATCACCTGTCCAGGCTCATTTCCCAGAATCAGGTCTAAGATAGCCCTTCCAAGTTGGACTATCTACATATTGCCTCAAGAAGCACTCTTAGACACACTGAACAAACTCTGTCCCATCCAAGCCCCTGGCACTAGAGGAATCCCAGTCTATGTTAGGGAAGTTAAAGTCGCCCAGAACAACAACCCTGTTGTTTTACTTCTTTCTATAATCTGCTGGCACATCAGTTCCTCCACTTTACGCTGGCTGTTGGAAGATCTGTCGTACAACCTCAACAGTGTGATTGCAGCGCTCCTGTTCCTGAGTTCTACCCATATGGCCTCACTGCATGATCCCACCAAGTTGTCCTCCCTCTCTATAGCTGTGATATTCTCCCTAATTAGTACAGCAACACCCCCAACTCTTTTGTCACCCCCCCATCTCACCTGAAGCATCTAAATCCTGGAATGCTAAACTGCCAATCCTGCCCTTCTTTCATCCAATTTTCCGCAATTGCCACAACATCATAGTTCCATGTAGTAATCCAAGCTTTAAGTTCATCCATCTTACCTGTCATGCTTTCTTGTGTTAAAGCAAACACACTTCAGACCATCTGTCCTGTCATGTTTTGTACACTCTCCTTGTGTTTTATTTGACTTAGCCTTACTGGACCCATTCACTGAGTTTTCCACAGTCTCTGCACTCTGTACTGTGGCCCTTTTTGATTTTTGTCTTTGGTTTCTCGGCCTTCCACTTTTCCCCTTACTGCTTTTTGTTTCTGACCCCACCTTACTTCCCTCTGACTCCCTGCATCGGTTCCCATCCCCCTGCCACATTAGTTTCAACCCTCCCCAACAGCACAAGCAAACACTCCCCCTCGGACATTGGTTCCAGTCCTGACCTGGTGCAGACCATCCGATTTGTACTGGTCCCACTTCCCCAGAACTGGTTCCAGTGTCCCAGGAATTTGAATCCCTCCCTCTTGCACCATCCCTCAAGCCACGTATTCATCTTAGCTATCCTGACATTCCTACTCTGACTAGCATGTGGCACTGGCAGCAATCCTGAGATTCCTACCTTTGAGGTCTTGCTTTTTAGTTTAACTCTTAACTCCCTAAATTCAGCTTGTAGGACCTCATCCCATTTTTTACCTATATTGTTGGTGCCTATGTGCACCAACAGTTGGCTGTTCACCCTCCTCCTCCAGAATGCCCTGCAGCCGCTCTGAGACATCTTTGATCCTTGCACCAGGGAGGCAACATACCAGCCTGGAGTTTCGTTTGCATCCACAGAAACTCCAGACTATTCCCCTTATAATTGAATCTCCTGTCACTATAGCTCTGCCATTCTTTTTCCACCCTCCTGTGCAGCAGAGCCAGCCACAGTGCCATGAACCCGGCTGCTGCCACCTTCCCCTGGTGAGTCATCTCCCCCAACAGTATCCAAAACAGTACATCTGTTTTGGAGTGAGATGACTGCAGGGGACCCCTGCTCTGCCTTTCTATTCTTCCTCTGTCTGGTGGTCACCCATTCCCTATCTCCCTCAGTAAGTTTTATCTGCAGTGTGACCAACTCATTGAACATGTTATCCATGACTTCCTCAGCATCATCCAAAGGTTTTCTCAGTGTCCTGGCCAACATTCCCCCCTTAATCAAAACAACCAAAGAAAACAAACTTTCATCACACTTGTTATTTATTAGATATTGCAATGTACAAAATGACTGCCAGGTTTACCCACCTCATAATAGGGAATGTGCTTCAAAAATAAGTTAATTGAATGTGAGATAATTTGGGGCCTTCACTGAATTATTGCCTGTTTGATAGTTGAGGTGGCCTTGCAAGACTCCACAGTACATTTGAAAAAGAATAAGTTCTCCCACTCTTCTGGACAACACTTCTCCTTCAAGCTATGCCACCAAAAACAGATTCATTATTTTTTTATATGTTTGTGGGATCATGCTGTGCATAAAATGGCTGCCATGTTAGCCTAAGTGCCAACAGTATAGGCTGCAACATAATTATGGGTGAAGTTTTAAAGAAAAGAAAAATTCTGGAAATATTCAGCAAGTCTGGCAGCATCTATGGAGAGAAAAAGAGAGAGAGAGTTAATTATTTCTGGTCAAAGACCTATTTCGTTGGAACTCAGCCATCAACCTGAAACATCAACGGTGGCACAGTTATGTGGAGTTTGCACATTCTCCCCTTGTCTCCGGTTTCCTCCCACAGTCCAAAGATGTGAGGGTTAGGTTGATTGGCCGTGCTAAATTACCCCTTAGTGTCAGGGGGATTAGTAGGGTAATACTTGGGCTTATGGGAAAAATGGCCCGGGTGGGATTATTGTCAGTGCAGGCTCAATGAGTCGAGTGGCCTCCTTCTGCACTGTAAGGGATTCTGTGATTCTATGATTAATTCAGTTTCCCTCTCCCCAAACGCAGCCGGACCTGCTGAGTATTTCCAGCATTTTTCTGTTTTTATTTCAGATTTCCAGCATGCTTTTGGAATTATAGGCAAAGCTATTAAAGACATTTCTTAGAGATGTGATAAGGGTCGGAATTCTACCACTTCACCCACCACGGAATCGGAGCAGGCGAGGGTCCAACAACGGAAATCTCCGTTGAACTCAGGTGGGAATTTCCGGTCTGGCCTGAACGACGCTATAAAATCCCACCAAGTTGTCGTCCAGCAATATAGGTTTACTACAGACACCCGAATTTTACTGCTTAACATTAAATAGTAATAGTATTTTTAAATCTTCAGTTTTCTGATGTATTGGTACATGTGTCTCATTGAAGCAAAAGTATTTTGTGGTCATTTTCTCAAAAGTATCAAAAATGTCAGAGTTTAATTGCATTTTCAACAGATGAGTTTCATCAATGAATCAATAAAACCTAATCACTGACAGTTCCTATCCCCTCTTTCCTGATGCCACAGATGCCGGTTAATGTTGTCAAGTGTTTAGACTTTGGTTTTATAAATGGGCTAGATAGCATGGTAAAATTCAACATTCATTTCAAAGTAAATGAAATTCAGAGAAACAAAAATGAATTTTATCCAGAAGGACAGATAATTTGAATCCAGGTTATTTATCAATGTGAAGTCAGGAAGGTGATCTTCAGGATAGTGTGCGTCTTGGTCAATGAGTAAAGATATCTATCGGTTCCTCATTCCAAGTTATAATGGAGCTTCTGAAACAAGCAGGAGAACAAGAGACAGCTTTAACAGTGCTTAAAGCACCAGCAAAGAATGGCGAACATCTGCAAAATGCCCACATATGGAACGGAAGGGGGATTTAGATCTGAAGAAACAAATATTTGCCTGAAGGAAAAATATTAATTAGAATGCATCCCAACACGGCAGACTGAAGGCTGCAAGACATGTGCAGCCGAAGGTCGAGAAAGCAGTAAAGTGGAAATTATGTGTAAATTGACAGTGTTCAAAGCTGGCACAAGCCAAAGGATAAACAAGCCATTTGCCATGTAAAAACATATACAAAATAACAGCCTCTGTCAGAAGGCATCTGTGCATGTATCTATTTATTTTGACAAAAGTAAATGCTGCCTCGCAATACTCATTTCTCATTTAAGATCCCTTATAATTTTATAATTACTTGCTCATTAAAAATGAATACAATGGAAAGACTGACTTGATCTGAAAATGTTCTGTTAATTTTTTCTTGTTGGGAGTGAAGGAAACATGAAATTGAAGTGCCGGTTTGAATGGCTGAGTTGAGGAAACGGGATGTTCTTTGTTATTTTAAGGCACCAGATGGCATAAGGAGGAATCGAAGAAGATTATAGCAGGATTATTGTTTTCTTTTAGGAAGAAAATGGAGAAGTTGGTCAACCAAAAATCCCATTGTTGAATTCTTTGATGTGCTGAAAAATGATCACCTCACATCACAAACTGCTGGCTGGCCGTCTCGAATCAGTTTCCAAATCACAGCACCTTTCTTCTACACTCACTTCCCATTGCAACTGAACATTCTTTTCAGCTTCAGTCATGTTTTGCCATGTCATACCCAGAATAGAGCCTCCCAAATGTCATTTATAAATTTTCGACGAGCAAAATCTGGAATGTTACTATTGACATGTTAGTAGTCAAGAGGGTGGCACGATGGCACAGTGGTTAGCACTGCTGTCCCACAGTGGCAGGGACCAGGGTTCGGTTCCCAGCTTGCGTCACTGTTTGTGTGAAGTCTGCACGTTCTCCCCTCTACGTGGGTTTCCTCCGGATGCTCTGGTTTCCTCCCACAGTCCGAAAGACATGCTGGTCAGATGCATTGGCCATGCTATCCCTCAGTTTACCCGAATTGGCCATCCCTCAGTTTACCCGAACAGGCACCAGAGTGTGGCAACTAGCAGACTTTCACAGTAATTTCATTGCAGTGTTAATGCCTACTTCTAACACTAATAAATTAAACTTTAAACTGTGTGATTGTAGTGTTCAATTGTTTGGTGTTTGATTACATATGCCTGTTGATTGTTCACTGTGTGTGATTAGTTAAGCCTGGGTGTGGTTTCTTCGAAAAATAAATTAAACTAAGGCAAGCTGTTCTCAGCATCAGAGGAGAGGAAACATTTTAAAACATTGAATAAAACTTTTTACCCTGATAAAAAAATGGCGTATCATCTCTGCATATCCCCAAGGCATAAAATACAACAGTGAAGTGTTCATATAATATTTCCCCATCCACTGTTTTAATTAAAGGAGCAACACTTGTTCATTGTAATAGTGGGAAGAGGACTGTAATATACTCATTCAACATTTTGTACACTAATATTCCAACAGTAATTCTGAGCATTATATCATAATTTTGCAGGTATATCCTTAAACCAAATCTGATGGTTGATGCGCTATCAATAAGGCGAAAGACTACAGATATGCCAATATAAGTGTAGGCTTTTATTCACAACAGAATCAGGAGCAGATCCCAACAAATAACCGACCTGGACTGAACAAGGGGGAGGAGACAGCCACCTTTATACTAGGTGCTGAGGGGAGGAACCAAACTGGAAGGGGATGTGTCCAGGTATGACAAACACACACAACGGTGGTCCATATAGGACAAAGGCACAACTGAGGTCCACCACAATGGTTATTAAGCTGCCTAATCAGAATCTGAGAGCAACTTCAACCTTTAATATAGTAAAACATCCAAAGCTTTTAGCACAACACAAAAATATGTGAAAGAAGATACAATATTTTTAAAGACTGTTCGAAACATCAATTTGCAATTTTTTGGTAGAAAAAAAATCCTATTTCCTGCAAAGACATGGTGAAAAGGTGTGCAGACAGGTTAAGTGAATGGGCACAAAAATGGAAGATGAAATATACTGTGGAGAAATGTGAAATTGTATACTTTGGTAGGAAAATTTAAAAAAACAGAATGGGTGGGATTTTCTGGCCACGCTCGCCCCAAAACCGGGAAATTCTGCCTGAGGTCAATGGACCTTTGCATGGTACACACCCCACCCACTACGATTCCCGTGGCGGGTGCAATGGGAAAACTCCCCCAATATTTTTGAAACGGTGAGAGACTTGGCATTCATAGGGATTTGCATTTCGTTGTACACAACTCACAGAAATTTGTGTGGCAGTAGTAAACAAGTTAGAAATCAAATAACATGTTACAAAGGAATTGGAGTAGAAAAGTCAATAAAATTTACTGCAATTATATAGGGCCTCGGTGAGCCCAAAGCTGGAGTATTGTGGACAATTTTGGTCCCCTTACTTGCCTTAGAGGGAGAACAATGACTAGATGGATTCCTGGAAACAAGGGATTGTCCAGCAAGGAGTGATTGAGTAGAATAAGCCTACATTCCATATAACTTGGAACAATGAGAGATTTCAAGTGTTTACATTTTTTGGAGGGCCTTACAAGGGGTATATACTGAGAAAATATTTCCCTTGGCTCTGGAATCTAGAACATGTGATCACAATCTCAGAATAAGTGGTCAGCTACTTAGGGCTGAGATGAGGAGAAATTTCTTCACTCAAAAGTTTGTGTATCCTTGGAATTCCTCCTCCAGAGGTATAGCAATGCTCAGTTAATGAATATACTCAAGACTAAGATTGATAGATTTTTGGACTCCAAGGCCAGGATTTACTGACCCCGCCCACCACGTGGAATTTCCAGGCTCGCCGATGGTCAATGGACTTTAGGCTGGCCTGAAGTATCCCTTCCTAGTCACCCATCATGGCAGGGCTGGAAAATCTCAGCCTAAGGGGATTAAGAGATACGGAGATAGTGCAAGAAGGTGGAGGTGGCAGATTAGCCAGGATCTTTTTAAATGGCAGGGCAGACTGAAAGGATTATTGGGCCTACTCCCATTCCTCTTCCTTATGTTCTGACACTCTTCCTGTTCACATATGTTAGCTAAAGATATTGAAACATTAATCTTATCAATGCTCTGATGGTAAGGAAATTTAAAAATAAAAGATACATTTGCTTCTCCGTGATCAAATTTCTTCTTTAAAAAAAATTGGCAAAAAATTATTTGATTCTATTAAATGTGGTTTTCAAAGAAAAAGCTCTGATTGTTGTTTGTTTTTGCAAATTTTAGACAGATTATCGCCTTTTCTATAATGAACAAACAAATAAAAAAAAAAGTGGCTTCATTTTTATGCAAATATTGCCAGCTGTTTCTTTGAGTTTGCCTGGTATTGAGATGTGAGGATCTGCATGTAAATGGAAGCAGGCAGGAGAAACTGGAGAAAGTGCTGACAATAAGGTGCAAATAGAAATTGTTCACTGGCAACCACTATACATTTCCATCAAAAGAATAATCTGACAGAATTATACAAATAGCTAAAGCCACATTGTTCTCATCGAATAGTAAAGCTTCCTGTATCACAAGATAAAAAAAATCTTGGAAAAACCTGATTTAATTTTTTTTCTAAGCATATCTACTTGAAATTTCAAAAGCATTGGAGTTTATCATCGGGAGTCTGAGATTGCACCATTGAATCTGCTGCTAAAACGTCGTTCTAAACTGCACCTCTGCTTAGAGCTTTTTAAGTTATAGCCCCAGAAATTACTGTTGGTGATGTTAATGGACAAATGTGTTTCTATGACAATCCTCTGCGCATGACTTAATCACAGGCATTGAGCTGGTTATTTGAAGAGGGTGAATGCCTCGATGGATGTAAGGGACAGAGGAATACCATCTGAACAATATTCACAACCATGCAGAAATTCCTCTGTTTTGAGTGGCGGCTGCTAGTTTTTCAACATTTAGATCTTGTGGTGTTAATAAACAGCAGCTGGATTTTGTCAGAAGTACACTATGTAATTCAAGGCTATGTATTGATTGAAGTAGGTAATGCTGTGATATATTATGGCACATTACTCTCATGTACTGTGTAACAGCTGCCTAAGTCACTGAACACTTCTGATATTACACTTACCTCTCAGCATTGGTAACTTTTTGTGTTGTAAAATATCTCGTGCATACATCACACATGACACATATATGTAAATATCTGATTAAAAATCTTGCATAGGGCACACACTCCATGTCCACAAATATCACTCCCTGTTGTCCCATTTTCTTTGTCAACATTTGCCATTCAATATTTGCTACGTCAACAGTCACAATGTAGTAGCAGGTTCTAGCCATTAGATGACTGTGCAGGGGAAGGTTTTGAAAATTGTCTCATAAAATGTCATCTTCTTTAAATGAGGTACAATAATTTACCACATATATATTCTGACATCGCCCTGAATTGAATAATATGTCGCTGCTGTCACACAATCACTGTGTGGAGGTCAACTAATGAGTGGAATAGAAATAAAACTCAGCCATGGCCAGATAGTTGTGGCAATTCATAGAATCATAGGCTGGAATCTGACGTGGGATTTTCCCATCCTGCTGCAGTGAACTGGGCTCCAAATTCTTTGACCTCACTGCAGCGGAAGTGTGGCATTACTGGCCCGTAAGGTTGCGCCCATAGAATCCCTACAATGCAGAAGGAGGTCATTCATGCTATTAAGTCTGCACTGACTCTCAACATGAGTATCTTATCCAGGCCTACCCCCCAACTCTATCCCCATAACCCTATTCATTTACCATGGCTAATACACCTAACCTACGTATCTTTGGACACTAAGGGTCAATTTAGTATGGCCAGTCCACCTAACCTGCACATCTTTGGACTGTGGGAGGAAACCAGAGCAACCGGAGGAAACCCTTGCAGACACAGAATGTACATCACTCTCTGTTGACCCATTTTCTTTATCAACATTTGCCATTCAATATTTGCTACGTCAACAGTCACAATGTAGTAGCGGGTTCTAGCCACTAGATGACTGTGCATGGGAAGGTTTCGAAATTTCGAAAGCGTACAAACTCCACGCAGTCACCCGAGGCTGGAATTGAATCCCAGTCCCTGGCACTGTGAGGCAGCAGTGCTAACCACTGTGCCAATGCCCCATTAGCATATGATATTTTCAAAGTCAAAAAATAATATAGGATAAAATTATTATTTCAGACATAAAATAGATAACATGTTCAAGAGGTCAAATGGTCTATTCCTGCTCTTAAGTATGTTTGTTTTAAAACTCTACTGAAATCTTTATCATATTCAACACAACCAATAAAAATATTCTTTACTGAGGTTCGAAGCTCATAGCTGCAATGGTTTTCAACTTCTCTGTTCTAATATTTGTTAATCCAGCACAACCGTGCACAACACCCAATAATTTCTCATGCCTCATTGCAATCGCTACTTTACAAATCATTTATTCTGATTAAATTATCACGGGTCTGGAATCAGAAAATGTTAAGCACGAGTGGATGGGATAATTGCTGGCAAAGCCATGCATCTATCTGCCAGAGAGGATGCCGCATGTACCTCCCTGTGTTCCTTCGAATGAAAGGCAATCAATTTAAATAGCAGTGTAAACTATCCAGGAATTGGCCATTCGGCCCAAACTGGCTTTAATGCTCCACATGAGCTTGCTCCCATCTTAGTTCATCTCACCTGATTAGCTTAACTTTCTATTCCTTTCTCACTCACATACTTATCTGGATTCCCCAGAAATGCACTGATGATTTTGGCCTTAAGTAATCCTTAGGTGACAACTGGTTTTAGCTGAGGCTTCTTTTTATGAAAAAGTAAAAATTTGACAAACACGGTCAAATCAAAATTGCAATGAGGGAAGAGAAGCTCGAAAGAAGTTTTAAAAAAAAGGGACATTGGAAAAATAGAATTTGTAAATCTGAATTAGGTGCCTTTAAAGTCCAACCTTTCATGTCAAGCGCAGCACTATTAAAATGACTGAAAAGAACGATGTGTGTGAAGAATTTTCTATGCTTTTTACATTTGATATCTATTCTCTGTGAATCCAGAGCCTTTACTTATATCATCAGAACAGTGGGCAGCCATGCCCTTGACTGGAGGGCATGTCATTCCCTCCCTTTTCTACTCTGTGGAACGATCAGCCTGGCAGCAGTGACAGATGAACAGCTTACCATTAATTTCTCCACTTTTGTGCCTTCAGTCCAAATAGTGCGTGTTCTCCGCAGGGAGGCATCAAGGTCTTCTCATTTTTTTTTCAAACTTGCAGCTTCAGAGTGACTTCTAAATCAAATGTCGGATTGGGAATGAGGGCAAATATCAATCTCACATTCTGCTCGGGTCTTGGCGCACTCTGCTGATTTTTAACTGGTAAAGCCACAGCCTTTTGATCCCAAATGATCCAGGAAGGCATGGTGGGAATGAAATAGCAAAGGAGTTGGATAACTAACCAAGCTCGTCTGATCTGTTTATTTTATATATTCATATATACACATAAATATACACACTTTATATAAATGTGTGCATATATACACTGCACACACATACATTTCTTATATAACTGCATATATATATCATGCATATCTACACATTCACACACATAAATATATACAGATATATAAATATGTATGTTTTTACATATACTATATATAGATATATATATATTTTTTTATTAATTAGTGTTACAAGTAGGCTTACATTAACACCGCAATGAAGTTACTGAGTGTTACACACTCCGGCGCCTGTTTGGGTGCACTGAGGGAGATTTTAGCATAGCAATGCACTTAACCAGCACGTCTTTTGGACTGTGGGAGGAAACTGAAGCACCTGGAGGAAACCCACGCAGACACGGGGAGAACGTGCGGACTCCGCACAGACAGTGACCCAAGCTGAGAATCAAACCTGGGTTCCTGGCGCTGTGAGGCAACAGTGCCAACCACTGTGCCGCCCGTATACAAGAGATATACATTCAGCAGAAGGGTCATTTAGATTCAAAACATTAACTCTGTTTCTCCATCCACAGATGCTGCCAGGCCTGCTGAGTTTATCCAGCATTTTCTGTTATTCCTTCAGATTTTGCTTCATTATATCTACGATGTACTGTGCTTTAATTTCATTTTTTTTGGATAAATTTCAAATACATTTCAAGTCAAAAGTTCAGGGATTACTATTGATGATAGCGACCCACAGACATTCACTGCACTCACACCAAGATCCTACATTCATTCGGTGCTCCAAATAACAGTTAGGATTTTGGTTCATGCATGTTAAATGTTCATTCCAGATGGAATGGGTACAGGCTCTTTCCAAGGCACCTTTAAAGTTATCTTTGACTAAACCAAAATATATAAATTGCATGGCCTAAAAGGATGGTGGAAACAGAGTCAGACGTAACTTTCAAAAGGGAATTGGATGTACACCTGTACAGGAAAATTTGTAAGGCTAAAGAGAAAGAAGGGAGAAGCGGGGGAGGGACTGATTGGCTAGATCTTCTGAAGAGCTAGCTGAGGAATGAGCCAATGATCTCCTTCTGCTCTTTAAGTATTTATGATTAATTTCCAGGACTAATTCCACAGTCTGTGGTTGCAGTGGTAATTTGAGTCATTGGGTACCTAAGTTTTAACCCCGAAGGCACAGGATTTTCCCTTAGGATTATCCACCATTCAAAATGATTTCTCTTGGCCGGATTGGGCATTTTGCTCCACCGTTAGCTGTCAGCGGCAAATCATCACAGAAACTCATGGAGAAGAAAGCTGGACATTGCTCACGTCACCTTATTTCAGATCCACCTCCTGCTGGACAGCTGCTGTCAGAGTTGAAGTTAGCCTTGGAGTGGCCTATATGATGGAGAATGGTGGAAGCATCTTTCGAGGGGACTACTTCCATTGGAATGTCACTTTGCTGCCAAAAAAATGTAAACATGCTTTTTGTAAATAATGGCATTCATTAGATCCAAAGCAATCTCACCTTCCATCAGCTCGCCCAGTTACCCGGCAATTTCATATACGTCTAACCTGCTGCCGGTATTAATCTCTGAAAGATCTAGAGACTTGTGGAGTTGTAGATTTATTCATTTCCTTATGAAACTTAATACCTTACCAATGAAGGTAATTTGGGGCTTTAATAATATTTCTATTCTCACACAACACTGCAATTGGCTCATTGATGATAATTAAACCCATTGAAACTGGGCTGTTTCCCTTAACTGGAGAGTCTAAATACAGGAATCATGGGGCGGGCCCTTCCTGCTGGTGGGATCTTCCGGTCTCACCAAAGGCCCCCCCCACTTCACCTCTCCCCACCACCCCCTCCCCCCACCCCCATCCCCTGACCCGTGGTGAGTTTCCAAGTGACACAATGGGTGAGCCGCGCAAAATGTCATAGGGCTGGAAGATCTGCCAGCAGCCAATGGCAAGTGATCTCCGTCACTGGATAACATGTCAGGGGAAGGGTGAAAGATCCCACCTATAGAATCATAGAATGTTACAGTGCAGAAGGAGGCCATTCAACCCATCAAGTCTGCACCGACCATAATCCCACCCAGACCCTATCCCCGTAACCTCATGCATTTACCCTAGCTAGTCCCCCTGACACTAAGGGGCAATTTAGCATGGCCAATCCATCTAACCCGCACATCTTTGGAAATCCACACAGACACAGGGAGAATGTCCAAACTCCACACAGACAGTGACCCAAGCAGGAAATCGAACCCGGGTCCCTGGCACTGTGAGGCAGCAATGCTAACCACTGTGCCACCCCAAAAGTCTCAGGATGAGGGAACGGCCATTTAGGATTGAGATGAGGAGAAATTTCTTCAGAGGTTTGTGAATCTTTGGAGTTCTCTAGTACAGAGGGCTGCAGAGGCCTAATCGATAGGTACAGCTAAGATTGCGATCAAAAGATTTTTGGGCACTAAGGGAATTATGGGATATGGGGTTTAAGTGGAGTTGATGTAGAAGTTCAACCACCAATTCATTGACTGGCGAGTAGGTTTGAGGGGTCGTCTGGCCTACTCCTATTCACATCTCTTATGTTCAATTGATATATTATTGCCAGTTATTCCTTTGTTAAAATATTAAACTATCCCGTGGCTGGGATTGATAACATTTAGAAGCAGGAATTTACATTTTGTTTGTCATACTCTGAACTGTCCTTTGCTTCAGGTGTAAAGCCAGCTTCAAACTAAATGAGAAAGAGTCTAGTTACCGAATGCTGTGTGCTTTTGACTTTCAGTCTGAAAATTATGAGCATCTTTTGATTTGTGCAATTCCTTCAACAAATGTTGAACCCCACTTACTAAACAACAACTGGGCACTAAGGACATAGCTACATCTTAGTGGAAGAACTATCCTGTCGTTATGATTGAGATGGACATTCTAAATGGATGATAAGTTAGTGGAGTGATTGAGAAATTCAACAGCAGCCATTTACCAGCAAGGTGCGGCCAGGCACTAACTGACATCTAAAATTTTGCATGGCTTGCCTGTCCCACCACTAGGGAACCCACCGTGGCGAGGTCGTCTTCAGCGGGATTGGAAAATCCCACCAGCAGGAAGGGCTGGAAAATCTGGGATTTACAGTTCTGTGGTAACACTTTAAGATGGTTATAACACTGGCAACAGCCCTCAAGTAGATCCTGCGAGATGGGATGTGGAGAAGGATGAGGTCAGTTAAGCAGTGTTCCACAATTGCTTTGTTCAGTCAGGAGGAGGGCTCCTGCTTCATATATGCCTACTTTGTTTTTACACCTTCATTGCAGCGGTCTCCGATGGCTCTACAATGCTTAAGCCACTCTATAGCCACAAGAACAAACTGTATATTTTTCATTGTCTAATTTTTCATTGGGTGCCTACAGGACCAGATTCGCAAAACCGATTTAGCCAGACTAAAAATCATCCAATTCAGTTTTGTCTGAAGGGCACTTATAGGGTCAGTGTGGTCGAGAGACCATTTTGCACCCATATTGATCTGTAACATGCCCTAAAAATCGGTGTATCCAACTCTGATTTCTCCCCTCCCCCAACAACCGTCTCCTTGTTCCCCTCCAAATATATCATCTGAGTTACTGTGAGTAAAGACACGGGGAAATCTGCTGCCGTGTACAACTTAAGCAGGAAATTTTTGCAGTTACCCATATGCGCTCTGAGATTTAATTAAAGCCTTACACATCTCAATCAATTATAATGTTACTTTGCCACATGAAAGGACCTTAGATAAATGGGATTTTGTAGTGCATAGTCCTCAACAGCAAAAAAGTCTGTGATTTATACGTTTTTCCATTTGATCTAAGAATCTCAATCTTGTAAGTGCCACCTTTATTTCAGCTATCTCTGACAACAATCTGTATTTCAAACATAGTGTATAAAAGGGGGAATGAACAGCCAGCTGTTCAATATGCCTACGAGGTCCTCGCCATACTTTACACACCATGAATGCAAACTGCCATGCTTTATTATGGGTTATGCACTTGTATCCAATTTACGCAAATTATAAAGATGCCACTTTAATGAGAAAGTTAACATTTCTACCGTCAGCTCAAACATGTCATGAGATTGCAGCGTTAGGTCACCACAGATATACAGGCCTTGCGGAAACACCCAAGGACCAATTAATTCATTCAAAATTCATCTCTCTGCCATTTTTTGAGGAATATTAATCTATTTAAGATTGGCTGGTTAACACCTCAGCTCTATTTCCTTCCTAACCTCTTTACAACAGTGGCTACACTTCCCATATACCCGACTGGCAGTAAAATGCTTTGGGATGTGCTGAAGTCATGAAAGGCGCTATACAAATGCAAGTCTTTATTTCTGCTCTTCTTTTCCTTCTTTCTATCTCTCTTACGATGTGATAATGGATAGTATGTCCAAGATGTGTGTTCTCTAGCGGGAAATGGTGTGAGTTTAAATCCAGCACCAAGAGTTTAGGTATATCTGTATCACGGCTGTTCTGATCGCTTCTCAGCCTTTTGGCAAAGGTCAAGGATCAGATCAAGCCCGAGTTCAGGTGAAACGCCTTTTCTTGTCAGCTTAGATCTTGTTTGTCTCTCTTGTGGGGACTATGAATAGGATTCAATTTGAACTTGAATTGTTTTTTAGATTAAATAAGGTGATGGATTAATGGCTTACCCTCTACACTCTGCACATTGGCCTTGTAATTTTAAGAATGGAATACTTTTTTAAAAATTTTGACCAATCTGTTTAACATGTCAGTTAAAATGCAGGATATGTTTAATAAAAGCAAAAATGTGCGGATGCTGGAAATCTGAAATAAAAACAGAAAATTCTGGTAAAATCTCAGCAGATCTGGCAGCATCTGTGGAGAGAGAAACAGAGTTAATAGGTGGAATGTTACAGCCTCGCTCGTCTCGAAACTGTAAAATCCCAGCCAAGGTCAACAGACCTTCCCATTGTTCGCCCCTCACCTGCTCCGATTCCTGTGGCGGGCGGGGCGCTAAAACTCCCCAACATTTCCAGTCTGTATGACCTTTCTTCAGAGCTGGATATATTTAACAGCATTTGGAATTGAAATGTAATGAAATATGATATCATAGATATTAAACAGCAAATTATTTTGTACTGCAGTCACTTAGCATCATCTAAATGCTTTTCATCCTGCCATAGTGTAGACTTATCCTACTTCCAGCTTTAGCCCATATCCTATGGTTCTCTGACTCCTGGTTGATTTGCATTGTTCCTCCCATGTACACAGCAGACTTTTAAATGATCTTAATCCTAGAAATTCCCTGCCTATCTTTAAAAATCATCAGCTTCGAAAACTCTCTTAAGTCCTCAATCTATCTCTGTCATATATCCTGCACCTATCTCCTTTCTTAATCATCAGCACACCTTTCTCCTCACTTCTCCACTTTTCATTCTTGCTGTCTCCTTAACACTCCACTTAGGTCCTGCCTCCCTCCTACTGTTCAGTCTATTTCCTTCTTAAATACTAACCTACTATCTACCTCCTAAATATAATATCCTCCACTGCTCACTCTCCCTCCCTTCTACATCCCACCCACTAGTCACTCTATCTCCCTCCTTAATCCTCCCTTGTTCTGTCTGCCTCCTTCCTCAGTTCTTACTGTGCGTTCTGTCTTTCTTAGATCCCCTGCTCAATCCATCTCTGATATGTGAACAATGAAATGTACAAATTCAGATTGCTGGTGTTATCCAGTAGGCGAGTTGAGTGGAATTCATGACAGATCAACAACATGGAGCAACAAGATTGCCATACAGAGGTGAAATTCCAACTGAAGGACATGTTTCCACTGAGAAAATAATGTTGAGGAGGTGCAAGTGAGAGAAAGCAAAATAAATAAAGGCCAGTGGGACAAATAAAGGGCCTATCTGTCAGCAACAACTTTAAAGACTTTTCTGTTTTCACTTTTGGCATTGTGACCTACTCAGGTAAGCCTTTCTGCAATGAATGCCTATAGGAAATTAAATACATTGATATATGACCCCACACTCACCCACCCGCCCAGCCCCACATCCCCACCCACCAACCTACAAACTCTCTTATGACCATGGCACTGAGGGTCACATTTCCCATCTTTGTAAACACTGTCTGATAGTCCTGGCTTTGACATCTAGGGGGTGCTGCACTCGTGGACTTGACTCCTCCTCTTCTCACCAGTGCAAAATCCAATGGCTACTTTGAAATCAGTCACTTGGGACACCACGGTGACACAGTGGTTAGCACTGCTGCCTCACAGCACTAGGGACCTGGGTTTGATTTGGGTGACTGTCTGTGTGGAGTTTGCACATTCTCCCTGTGTCTGCGTGGGTTTCCTCCCACAATGCAATATGTACAGGTTAGGTAGATTGGCCATGGTAAACTTGCAGGGCTACGGTATTAGGGTGGGTGGGGGAAGTGGGGTGGTTGGTGTATGGTCATGGGTGGGCCTGGGTGGGATGCTCTTTCGGAGAGTCGGTGCTGTCTCGATGGGCCGAATGGTCTTTTTCTGCACTGTAGAGTTTCTATGGATTCATCAAGTGAACCTTTGGCACAAATGACTGCGGAGATTCTGAACTGAACCCGGGGGAGGGGAGGTGTCAATCCATGACAAGAAACATGGGTCATTCCTGTCCACCGCACTGTACGCTGAGGTAAGATACGGTGCCTCAGAGCCAAGCGGGCATCCGGAGGGTTGACAACTTCACTTGGATCATCGCATGACCTCCCACCCCCAACTGCCCCATCCAGTCAAACAGCTTTCTTTCCTACAATAACAATACATGATCAAAGAAAATGGAAAATAAAACACAGTTTTTTTGAATGCCCTGAGGGAATTTCCTCCTGTGTCACTCAGTCTTTCAAACTTTAATTCCTAGAGAATCCCAGATGATCCGAGCAGGTTGTTAGAGGGTTAGGTTTTTAACAGAGATTATCTGAGGTAAGTTACTCACCACTCTAGAGCCATCAGACACTCGAACATTGTGTTCTACAGATATTAGCAAAACTGTTTTTTTCCTCTGCCAAGTTCTTATTCCCCATTTTTGAATAACTCATGGTATATTGATTGTAAATGTTCTGTCAAGAAGACAATGGAGCATCGAGTTAAGAAATAGGGAATGGATTCAAGTTTATTTTGCATTTTTGATCCCGGACTATATTTCACCACTTTCTGGAATTTTCCAGCTGTTCGCACCCTGCCGCCACTGCAAGCGAGAAAAGAAAATTTGGCGCTCAGCCAAATCGCCGTTTACTGCAGCGGGTCCAGAGAATCCCGCTGGTGTGAATGGCCGGAGAATTCCGGCCTAAAATCTAAATCTGAGTTTAAAAGGCATCTGGCCTGTGAAAATATGATGCATTCAATTGATATTCCATTCACTGAATGACACTTTCTTCGAATGTGCACTGCATGAAACATGTCGCTGTGATTTAACGTATAAGTTTATTCCAGTGCAGGAAACAAAGCCACATCGGCCAGCAAAGCAGACTCTATGACAGAACGCGCCCAAACAGCTTCAAGCTTTGTTGGTGTTTTGATTTACTTCAGGCTAGCCATTTGCAGGTGACACGTCTAGGGGACATTGAGCTGCTTCCTTGCCATTTCCAAGCTGCAGCACCCCCCCCCACCTCCACCATACCTCCCACCCCCACCACCTCCAGTAACCTCGGGCTCAATCCATAATACTTTAATGCTGAGAGCATATATTACTGCTGATGACAAACGTGCCAGCAGTGGTGGCACAAAATTAGGCTCGGGGCGGAATAATTATATATACAGCCTTTAGCACTGAGGGAGAGAGCCATCAATCAGTCTCCAATTATTCTCTGGTTAATCAGCTCTGCCCTTCCTTTATAGAAGAGCTACAGTGTAATTAAGTTGGCAGCATCCTTTTAATTCATCAAGCACTAAACACATGGTGGTGTTTGCTGCATCCGGCGGACAGCTCCTTGTGAACCTGACCCCCCCCCCCCCCCCTCCCCCCCACCACCACCCACTTCTCTGACGTGCCAAGTAGAGGGCTGGAATTTATCTGCTCTCACAAACTCAGCTTAAGAGGAGAAGGAGAAAGAGTGCGAGAGGGAGAGATAGAGTGAGAGAAAGAGAGAGGGAGAGAGAAAGAGAGAGGAACCGCCAAGAACGGGTTAAAACGACTAATAGGATCTCATCCATCACAAGAAAGCATTGAATTTTTTTTGCTCTCTCAGTTGTAGCTCAGGGTTTGAGCTGGCTTGATTGCAAGGAATGAATAGGACATGCAAATGGTTTCGCTTCACACCAAAGCACACACGGGAGCAACCTAATAATGCTCAAGGTCAAATACATGCAAGAGGTTGGGGGACTTGGGGCAATGAAAAAGCTGCTGTCAGTTACTAAAATCTCAGTGGAGTGCAAGGCTGCATTAAAATCGAATATAAAATTATGCTCAGCCTTCCTGCCCAGAGTTGTGCATATTTTAGCCAGCGATATGACTAATGTTTTTTTTCTCACTCTCCTGTTTTTGTGCACTTTGTTTTTTTTTGCCTCTGGCTTGTAATGTAAATGTGAATATATAAAGCCCTTGCTTTTAGCCAATGCTTCCCCCCCAACCCCCCACCCCTCCCCTCTCGAACTTGTGCAGGGAACCATTTTATAGGTTCATTATAAATTCTATCATCATATAATATGAAAACAAACAGAATGCTGGTTAATACCAGCACAATGCAATAAATACAACACACACAACATCTTGCCTATTGTATTAAAATGCAGTAGCTGGATTTGATCATTAAAAAAGTAGAAAATGTAATGATACCTTTTGTTGACTATTATTCACAAAAATGATAGAAAATTCGAGGGTCGTTTGAATTGTACACAACCTTTAACACATGCAATGGCTTTCTTCAGGCAATAAAGTGTTTATACTGGGCTTCTCATATTATAAAGACTAACAACTACTGCAACCTGGAGTAATTAAACATTTTGTACAGAAGATGATGTCAGTCTGCTTTGACCCGAAATGATGTTTACTGGAAATGGAGGTCTTGAATCATTTAGACCTTTGGTGAGACTCCACAGAAAGAGAATGCACTAATCTCCACTGCCACTCTTGCTGCTACGGGGAAAATTCACAAGAATTAACAAGCAGGAAGGAACATTTTTAATGACTTAAAATAAATGTGTGCTGGTTATGCTTCTGCTTTTTTTGGCATGTATGTGATTCTGTGTGTATATGCATATGTAAATGTGCCCATGCACTTCCCCATATGTGCATGCATGTACTGTGTTGGTCTGCATGTGTGAGTGTGTGAATGCGAGGTGTGCTTCTGTGGGTGTCAGGGTGTTGCTGTGGGGTTTATGTGCATGGGTCTTTGCTTAAGTGGAAGTGTGTAGGTGTCTGTGTGAGTGTGCGTGCATGTATGTCTGCATGGGGTGTGGGGGTTGCATGAATATGTGGATGCGTGAGTTTGAGTCAGAGTGCGCCTGTTGGGGGGGAGATGTGAGTTTTGGCAGAAACTTGCGGAAAAGACAGGGGTGTCAGAGATCGGCAGGTTTGGTGAAAGCCCGCAACATCTCTTTCAGGAAGACCTGCCAAATCTCGTACAGTAGAAGTTTATAGAATCCCTACAGTGCAGAAGAGGCCATTCAGCCCATCAAGTCTGCACCAACTCTCTGACAGAGTATCTTACCCAGGCTCACCCCCTGCCCTATCCCTGTAACCCCACACATTTCCCATGGCTAATCCATCTAACCTAAACATCTTGCGACATTAAGGGGCAATTTTTTAGCATGGTCAATCCACCTAACCTGCACATCTTTGGACTGTGGGAGGAAACAGGAACACCCAGAGAAAACCCATGCAGACATGGGGAGAATGTGCAAACTCCACACAGTCACCCAAGGCTGGAATCGAACCCGGGTCCCTGGAGGTGTGAGGCAGCAGTGGTAACCACTGTCCAGTCATGCTGCCTAAATCTTGTCCCATTCTGGTACTTGACAGGTCAGCAGTGGGCGTTCCCTCCACCAAAAACTGCAGGCCGATCAAAGGTTGACCAGCTTTCTGTACTCAGCAGCCCCACTGGGGAGATGGTGGCTGCTGATGGTACTACACCTACATGAAGCTTCAGATGAAGGAGTGATTCAGGATGGGTGAGTGATGGTGGTGAGGGGAGGGGGTTGTGAGGGAATGAGGTAGTGGGGTGCGGGTTGCGGAAGAGGGATAGGGAAAGAGGTCGGCAGGGAGAGGAGTACTTTCAGCAGCCTCATAATTTCCTGATGCCAGGTGCCTTGATCAGGCACCAATTGCCTTTGAATAAGGGACCCACCCTGCCCCCTGGGAGCCCACAAGCAAACACACTAAAATGTTCTTCCTGCGCTCACTGCAGGGTAAGCACTTGGCCACGTTGGGTTAATATCTGTGGCGGCTGTGGGATGATGCCCTTAGATGGGCAATTGCCACTTATCGACCTCAGTAGGTGGTGGGGTTTGGATGGGTTTCAACTGGCCTTTCCTCTATGGACTTAATCAGTTAGGAGACAGGAAGGTGGCCGGGTTCCCCCACATCAGCTTCCCATCTGATTAAATGTTCCAGCCACTGCCAGACTCGGCATATATATGTGTGTGCGTGTCTGTGACTTTATGTGTGTGCGTGTGCACTTGTGTGTGAGTGGCTGTGAGGTTATGGGTGAGTATGTGTGTGTATTCATGAGTGTGTGTGGCTGTGAGTTTGTGTGTGTGCATGAGTGTGTGTATACATGAATGTGTGTTGCAATGCGTTTGTGGGTGTGTGAATGTGCATACATGTGTGTGTGTGGCTGTGAGTTTGTGTATGTGTGTACGTGGCTGTGAGTTTGAGGGTGTGTGTGGGTGTGTGTGTGTCCAGGAGTGTGTGTGACTGTGAGTTTGCGAGTGTGTGTGCGTGTGGCTTTGAGTAAATCCCTATAATTCTTTTGATGTGTGGATATCTCAAGACTTTAATAAACTGGGAAATTCTACCAATCTCCTTGACTTGTTAGGAAATATGAAATTGACACTGATACAGAAAACAGATTTTCTCCAAACAACATTACACATTAAAAAAAATTAAACTGCTGCACAAAACCTAAGATTTTATTGCAAGACAAGATTAACATTATTTGCATTCTATTAATTGGTTTCACATTTTAATTTCCTAGCTTATTAAACAGGTTCAAAATGTCACTAATACAACAAGAGATAAGCACTGACACCAAGTGGAAATTTTCATTGGCTGGAACTCGGGTTGCGCTGACAAATTTAAATGATTCTCAGTTCCTCTGTCTCCATTTCAGAATAAATTGATTTTCTACCACTTATTTTTGTAGAAATTTGAGGCATTCATAGCAAGTAATGAAAGTAGTTGCGTAAAAGGTTAAAGCTCTAGTGACACATTACTTGTTCTCTAATGTTGCAGTCACAAACAGATGGATTGCACCACGCTTCACACCTGCCTTCCATAAAATTCCTACAGCACAGAGAGAGACCATCCGGTCCATTGGGTCTGTACTGACTCTCCGATAGGGCCCACCCAGCGCCTTCCCTCCAGCCTATCCCATAATCCCACGCATTTACCATGGTTAATCTTTGGACTGTGGGAGGAAACCAGAGCACCCAGAGGAAACCCATGCAGACCCGAGAAGAACATACAAATTCCACACAGTCACCCAATGTTGGAATCAAATCCGGGTCCCTGGCGCTGTAACACAGCAATGCTAACCACTGTGCCACGGTGCTGTCCAACACAATCAGGTGGGGAACGATTGCCAGTGTTTGGGGGGTGATGGTGGGGGGTGGGGTGCACAGGAGAAGGAGCAATGGGGTGCATATTCATTGAAACTGGGATAGTGCAACTTTTATACCGAGACTTTCAAATGTTGTCCTCATCCACATACAGGAATTGCTGCTCGGGGCAATTTCAAAGGAAAGCAAAAGCATGTTTTTAAAATTCAAATTCTTTCCAGATTACACTCTTTCAGATGAGAAGCAATAGTTGCTTAGAAGTTCCAGATTGGAAAGAAATACTCATTGGAAAAAAATTAAATAATATTCATCCAAATAATTTGCATTCCCAAAGCCCCATGATGAAAGCATACACAGGTAAGGAGGACATTGTAAACTGGGCAATTTCAGCAACAACACTAGACAAAATGTTACCTCTCAGCTGGAGGTGAAAGATCCCATAGGTGCTATTTGAAGAGGAGCAGGGGAGTTCCACCCATGCTCTGGCCAGCATTTATCCCTCAACCAACATTATTGGAAACAGACCATATAGCCAGTTATTTCATTATAATCTGCGCAATCTTGCTGTGTGGAGACTTGCCTGCATTCTGATCCTGACTTTACATTAAAGGAACTTCATTGGCATTACATGTTGTTATGAAAAATGCAATATCAATTCAAACAATGTCTTTCATTTTATTACCATGATCATCATTAGTTACAATTTGTGTTTGCTGAATTGGGGCAGTTAGAAATCAAAGCTCAATCTTCATACAAAGGCACTAAGATCATAAGAAACAAATGGAATGAATCGCTGGCGGAGATTCAACCTGGAGGGAATGACCTAATAGTAATTCCTGAGACATGACTGTAAGATGTTCAAAACTGGGAACTAACACACCAGGTGATAAGATCTACAAGAAAGAAGGGAGAAAATGGTGGAAGGGGAGGATTAATTGGAATGGAATCACTTTGATAATGAGAGGATAGAATGAGGGGTGTATAGGCAGTGGAGACATTGTGACCTGTACTTACGCTCCCAGGTCAGGAGCACAGAGTCCGAACATCTCCCAGCTCCACATGCTTGACCTGGGAGGTTGGGATTTTCATTGTAGAATGGTAGGATTCCCTGAGAGTTGGGCTGGGCAACCCTGGAATGAGTGAGGAGGATACTCAGGCTGGGCAGAAGTCCTGTCTCAGTGATCCGGCTCTGTGTTACAGTTAAAAACAACTTAAAATAGCCACTCACCCCTCATATTTCCCATGTCCCATCAATGTCAACTCATATCCTATGGCCCCCATGGTCCCTCATACCTTGATAAAACCTTGCAAAATAGGAAGAGGACTAGGCTGTTCAGTCCCTTGAGCCTGCTCCACCATTCAACAGGATCATTGCTAATCCAACATTCCTCACATCCCACTTTCCTGCCCTTTCCCCGTAACCCTTAATTCCCTTACTGATCAAAAATCTATCCATCTCAGCCTTAAATATACATAATGACTCTGCCCCCACATCTCTCTGTGGCAAGAAGTTCCAAAGACTCACAACCCTCTAAAAGAACAAATTCCTCCTCATCTCAATCTTAAATTGGCGCCCCTTTATTCTGAGACTATATCCTCTGGTCCTAGACTCTCCCATGAGGGGAAACATTCTCTCAGCATTTATCCTGTCCCTTAGGAATCCGATATGTTTCAATGAGATCACTTCTATTTTTCTAAATTCCAATGAGTAGAGTCCCCTTTTCCCATAAGACAATGCCTCCATGCCGGGATCATCTCCCCAGATTCATTTTCCTATGTTCACTTTGACCGCTTTCTTCCTTTTTATGTATTTAAAGAAGCTCTTATTGTCAGTTTTTCTATTCCTCGCCAGTTTGCCCTCATAGTTTTTCTCTCTTTATTATCTTTAAGTCCTCCTTTGCTGGATTCTGAATTTATCCAAGTGCTCAGGGCTATCACTGACTTTTGCCTCCTTATATGCATATTCTTTCAACTTAATATTCTCCTTAACTTCCTTGGTTAGGCACGGTTAGTTTATCGCTCTCTTAGAATCTTTCATCCTTACTGGGATATATTTTTGCTTAATCATGAATTACCCCCTTAAATGTCTGCCACTGCTTGCTTACTGTTTTTCCTGCTAATCCATCTGCCCAGTCCACTTGAGCTAAGTCTATCCTCATTTCATTGTAATTCCCTTTATTTAAGTTACACAGTTGCTTCCAACCCAAGTTTCTAACTCTCAAACTCCATATCAACCTATTGCTCCACTGTAGCTCCTCATGCTCTCCATGCCACCTTATAACTATCTTTTCATCGCCTATGGCCCCATGCCAACCTTATGCAAACCTAATGCTAACTCATTCTGCCCCAATCCCCCACCCATCACCCTTTGCTCTTACAACTACCATGCAAACTCACCTTATCTACCATGGGCAGACCTCAAGAGCCATGTTGAGATAAAATGATATAAAGTTCTAAGCATCTATTGCAGTCTAAATAAAAAATACAGTCATTCATAAAAATCCATTTACTACATTTATATTCATGCTGTTACATAATCCTCGATAAGAGCAAATATTTAATTCAAGGGCATAATTCTTTACAATAGCCAGCCTTGGAATTTATAAGTCTGAATTTTTTGGATGGCTTGTTCTCACTTCCTGCCATCCAAATAATCGATGGGGAACAAAAGCCCTGTGTTTCCAAGTGTCCTACAGCCATTTCATGCTCGAATAAATACGTGGCTGCAGGTGGAAC
Source organism: Mustelus asterias (assembly GCF_964213995.1). NCBI lineage: Eukaryota > Metazoa > Chordata > Chondrichthyes > Carcharhiniformes > Triakidae > Mustelus > Mustelus asterias. The sequence continues at coordinate 85,053,787 of NC_135804.1, read as the reverse complement.
CCTGCCCCTCACTCAGGAGGAAGTCCGCCTTAGAGAGCTGCCGGCCAATCCATTTGTCTGGCAGCTGTCTGGTTCCCACAATGACAAGAGTGCAGTGGACTGAAGTGGAAATGCACCAACCACATCTGGGCCTCAGTCCTGGGACCAAAGGACAAGATAAGTTTATGGAATCCCAGGGCGAGGAGGGTAGGGAAAGCCTGGAGGCACAGAAAGGGGAGATCGGGATTTCAGGGGAACGGCCGGGAGGTGAAGAAATTCTGGACCACTCGACATTAAGGGGAGGGGGGTGCCCACAGTCAGAAGGGGGTTTTTGATGGAGGAGCCCTCCCCTAGCCCCTTCCAGCCCAAGATCTAAGCTTATTCTTTGTCAGTTTTTCTCCACATCAGGCAAAACCTCACACCAGCCTTAAAGTTGTAGCTTGGCAGGAAATAGCCCTTAAGTAGCCAATGAGTGGCCATTTAAGGGCTTCAATTGGGACAAAGGCAGGCTTCCCATCTGAGGCCTTGCTCTCTCTCGCCTAAAATTGCCACGTGGTTGGGGCAAGTGAGAACCTGGAAGGAATCCTGTTCCTTAATTTCATGACACCTCCCCCCCCCCCCCCCCACCCCCCACCACTGCCTGCTCGCATGGGAGTGTGAAGTTCTGGCTATTGTCTTACTTCAAAGAGTCTATAAACATTTGGAGCTGTCAATTAAACTGTGAAATGACAGGCAACCTATTATGATAATGGAAGGTTATGAAATAAATCATGCACTACTCATGCAGTAATGGAAGCCTTAAGATTTATTTCAACAGCTAGAGTGAAATAGCAAGAAATCTTTTTAAAAGCATTCCAGGAATTCTTTTCAAAGGTTTAAAAAACAGGAGTTTTAAATGCTTTGACAACTTGACGGTTGATTTTGACAATTCATTTGAACATTCTTCACAGATACAATGAACTTGACAGTTAATAGGTTTATGCACATTTTGCACACACTGATGTAGAATTTCAACAATCACAAGGAGCATTTGACCTCTCCCAAAGGGCAGCTGACCTCTCCCAAAGGGCAGCTGACCTCTCCTATGTGTCCTGGGACCATATCCAAAAAGGTATATTCTCTCTGTGTCTGCATGTGTTTCCTCCGGGTGCTCCGGTTTCCTCCCACAGTCCAAAGATGTGCGGGTTCGGTTGACTGGCTATGCGAAATTGACCCTAGTGTCAGGGGTACATGTGTGGGGTTACAGGAGTAGGGTCTGGGTGGTTGGGCTTGGTTAAGTGGGTACAATGCTGATTGATGTGAGCAGCTACCACAAGACCCATCCCTATTTCTGCCTATAAATAAATGGTTGGTGACATGTTTGAGGGAGGGACTTCCGATGTTTGGTCTTTCCGTCATTTTTGAATTGTTTCTCCATTGTTGCAAAGTCCAGGCTAATGGGTTAAATTGAGAAACAGAAAACCATTTAAGGCTGTAATGGAAGTTACGTACAGCTTCCCTGGGAGCAGCTGCTAAGTGGTAGAATGTATAAATGCAGAGATTATTCAAGCATGTAGCAAAGGAACAATTGTTTTAGAGTGGAATTATAACATTCATATAGATTGGCATAAACAAACTAGCCTTTGTCAGAATGGTAATGAATTTCTTGAATGTGTCTGAATATTGTCATTTTCTGTAATAATATGTCCTAGAACCAAAAAGGGAGCAGGCCAAATTAGATTTAATAATGAATAATGAGCCTGATTTAGTTAACAACCTATTGGTATGTGAATGTTTATGAAATAGTAATCATAAAATTATTGAGTCTGATGTAGTGTTTGAAAGAGTGATACATAAAATGACAACTGAGAATTTAGATTTAAGTAAGGCTGACGTCAATAAAATGAGATAGAGCCTGACCACATATACCGGGCAAATCTGTTCATTGGTAAAATGGAGGAAGTTCAGAGCGAGGTGATTTAAAAAAATTAAAGTTCATAACTTTAAGGGGCAAGAATTCCACTTTCCAAAAGAGAGCCATGAACAATTAAATAAGTCAGGAACAACATAAAGTTAAAAGAAAAGGCATACAACAATGTAACAAAAAAACAGAGCTTGACAACTGGAGAAGTACAAAGAACGTATATTAAGATATACAAGAGAAACAGAGTACAACAATGTAATGACTCAGGAAGCCCAACTGGAAAGGAACATAGTTTACTACAGAATGCAAAGTAAAACCACTACCATAGTATACACACACTAGTCCCTGTCTGGGACTACAGTTCAGTGGGCCCAGTCCTGGGCCTGCCTTATAAAAGGCTCAGGTAATGAATTCCAGTTGGGCAAGCCACTGTCTGTTACCAGGGGAACTCATACTCAATGAGTCCCACAGGGAGATCATTCAGTGATTCCCCATGGACCTCCTGGAGGTTATCGCAGACAGGAAACTTGCAAGGGATATCCAAATCACCATAGCTGCATTAAAAATAGAGAATGCTCCTGAGCGATGTAGGCTCTTTACAAACAGATAACGGTGATTTGGTGATTAAAGTAAGGACATGGTGAGGATGCTGAATAATTACTTTCTATCATTGATTACAGAAGAGAAAGATATCAGCATTCCAAACATCCCAATGAGATTAATATTGAATCAGGATTGGGGACTCACCCAAATTAACATTAAACAGAAAAACAATAATGAAGAAGGCAACATCGCTGAAGAATGACAGATCCCCAGGACCAGATAGTTTGCATGCCTGGGTTTAATGGAAGTAGTGACTATGTTGAAGATGCCCAAATTATAATCTTCCAAAGTTCTCTCAATTTGGAAACTCTTAGGTTCACAATTTGCACATGTCACTTAGCTATTTAAGAAAGATGAAAGAGGGAAACCAGGGAATTATAAACCAGTTAGCCTAACATCTGTTGTCGGGAAACACCAGAGTCTTATAATTAAAGATGACGTGACTGAACAGCTTGAAAATTTTCAGCTGATCAGGGAAAGCCAGCAAGGATGCATGAATGGTAAGTCATGTCCTCCAGACCTGACCGACTTTTTTTTTAGAGGTTTTGAAGAGTAAAGATAGAGAAAAGAATATGGATGTCATTTATATGGACTACCAGAAAGCTTTTGGTAATGTCTTTCATAAGAGAGTATTAGCTAAAGTTAAAGCCTTTGGAATTGAAGGCAAAGTATTGACCGGATAGAAAATTGGCAGAATTGAAGGAGCCAAAGAATAGGGTAATGGGCAGGTACTATAATTGACAGCATATTACTGCTGGTTTCCTGCAATGATATGTGTTGGGCCTCAATGAATCAATGTATTGATGAACCACTTAAATGATGGGGAAGAAAGTCACGCATCCAAATTTACCAATGACATAAATATAGATGGCATTGTAAGCAGTGTAGTTGGATCCGTAGCATTATAAAGTGATATATGAAGTGTGTAGTAATTTAGCCAGATGCCAGTTTCCCGTCACCAATACCCTTTACTGTGCACAAAAGGAAAAGATCACAATCAGGTAGTCTTCACCTCGGGACCTACAATTCCATTCTAGGTAAAATTACAGGCTTAAAAACCACTGGCTGCTTCCCATTGGGCAAGCCTCCACTTGCTCAATAAGACAGCTCATACTCCACAAAGCCCCTGGATAAATCTATTGATAATCCCTCCCTCCATCTTCCACAATCGTCATAAAATCCCTTCCCCCTTAGGTCCATGTCTCTATCAGCACTTCCGCTGCGAGGATGCCCTTTTTGGTGCTTGGCACTCAGGCAGAGGTCCATTGAATGTGGGCTGGATCAGGCAGCATAAAACGAACAGGGGACCTTTTTTGGAGGGAGCATCGCAGAGTAGCCGAAACTGGTCCCTCCTCAAGTTCTGCTTCAGCCCAGAGGCCCACTTTTTCAGCATTCATCCAAGAGTCCGTACCTTCACTATCCAGAGGGGCCAACGTGGAGTCAGCTTCAATCTGAGAATTGGCACCAGCTATCTCCGCTGGTCTAAATGTTTATTTGGGGTTTTATCTTGAACTTTGACTTTGTAAGGTACCGGTCCAGTTTTACAGAATAGAATCATAGAATCCTACAATGCAGAAGGAGGCCATTTGGCCCATTGAGTCTGCACTAACCACAATCCCACCCAGGCCCTATCCCCATAACCCCAAGCAATTACCCCAGCTAGTCCCCCTGACACTAAGGGGCAATTTAGCATGGCCAATCCACCTAACCCGCACATCTTTGGACTGTGGGAGGAAACCAGAGCACCTGGAGGAAACCCAAGCAGACATGGGGAGAATGTGCAAACTCTACACTGTGACCCAAGCTGGGAATCGAACCCGTGTCCCTGGTGCTGTGAGGCAGCTGTGCTAACCACTGCCACCCATTTGGATCCAGACATAAACAAAGGAGTTGAGTATCAGAGGAGAGGTGAGAAAAGCTGCCCTTAACATCAAGATGAGGTTCAACCGAGTATGGCACCAGGAAGCTTTGATCCTCATTTACCAAGTTTTTGCCAAAGGGAAACCCTCTAATTGTTTGAGGCATATTTAACATTACAAAGGTGGCTGTAGCTGTTGGAGCTTAGTCAGGAGGAGCTCAGAACACTATTCCTCCTCAGGGTTAAATGATGAACCCTCTATCACGAGGAGACTGTCAAATGCACAATCCATTGGTGAGTTGCTGCAGATTACCCAAAGTTATGTCAACAGCATCATCCTCTCCAGTAAGCTCTACCATGAGGCTGGAGAACAGCAATTTTGTGGGAACACTGAAACCAACATGTTTGCCTCAAAGTCACATGCTCGGGCATACATTGTGTCATTATTTTATGGAGCTGCCATGTAAATTCCTCATTTTAATTTTGAAACTACTGCTCAGAGTAAGCTCCAGGTAAATGTACCCATGCTGCTGCCGCCTACACTTTTCTACCTATTACACAATATTACTGCTTCAACATAATTCATGCAGCCCAGATATGAGGATAAAAATGACAGTAAAGATGCAGACAAATTCTAGTACAACATTTTGTTACTGTGTGGTAATATAGCCTTGAAACACAATTGTGACTGGATCCGTGAGGGACTGTAACTATCCAGTGTGTAGGTCACAAGGTGGAAGAATTAAACAAACAAAAAAAACAGACCATTTGTTTTCCAGCACCATTATTAACCATAAAGAGAATCCCACCATTGAGTGCACCTCCATAATGATCCAGGGACCCATCTGGGACCATCCCAAAGTTCCTTATATGAACGAGATCACCCGTTGCAAAAGTTCTTTCTGTTCTCAAGGAATCAACATTTTTTTTTGGCTTTCCTGTTGCGACATGTAGCCAAATGCCAGTTTCCCGTCACCAACACTCTTTATTGTGCACCAAAGGAAAAGGCCACTACCGAGGCTTACAGTCAGATTGTCTTCACCTCGGGACTTACAATTCCAGCCCGGGTCAAGGCCAGGCTCAAATGTCCCCACTGGCTGCTTCCCGTTGGGTCATCCTCCACTAACTCAATGAGGCAGAATATTGTGAACACTTCTAGTTAGGAAAGAAACATTGGCATTGAAGGGAGTGAAGCATGAGGCTAGATATTACAGGGGAAGAATGGACTGTCCGCCCCATCCCGCCAGAAGCAAAGTCGGCTGCAAGCCGTCTTGTTCCATGCCGACAGACTCGCAGCTGTATGGGCTAAATTGTCTGTCGGTAGGATCTCCGCCCCTCACTGGGGCAGTAGTCCCGCCCTTCAGCAATCCTGCCAAGAGACCATTAGTGAACGCTGCCAAGACTGCCTGCAGACCCAAAAAGAAGGTGCAATGGATCCCAGAGTAAGGTAGATCCGAGATGTTAAGTGGAATGGCTTTGGCCAATTTGGGGGTTGGCGGGGGATGGTGGTTGTGTGGTGGGCTTTGGCGAGCAGGCGGATAGGAAAATGGGGGTATGCCCTTAATGCGCAAAGGGCACCCCTCAGGTTAGTAACCCCCTTCCTTCCCAACCTTTTTAAAAGTTTAAAATAAACCACTTTGCCCACTCTCGCACAACCGTGCATAGCCCTACACAACCCGTACCATATTGTGGGCAGCGCATTCTCACCATCACCTGACCCTCCGTTGACCCTTGATTACTTATTTAAATATAAAGGGTGGGCTGCCAGTTTTGGTGCCAGCCCACCTACTGTATTATGGGGGTGAGATCAGGGATGGGGTGAAGGTGGCATTTTGATATTTGCCTCATTTTATGTACTCCGCCCCCGCCCCCCCCCGCCCCCGCCCCCCCCCGCCCCCCCCCCCCCGCCCCCCCCCCCCCCAACCCCCCCCCCCCCGCCCCCCCCCTCCCCCGCCCCCCCCCCCCCCCCCTCCACCCACAAACCCCCAGCCTACAGCACATCCGGCAGGGCCACAAAATCCAGGCCTTAGATTTACCAGAATGGTACCTGGACAGAAAGGGTTAAATTGCAAGGAGAGATTTTACAAAGTAGGATTGTATTACCTGGAATTTAGAAGGTTATGGGGTGATTTTGTAGAGGTTTTCAAAGTATTAAGCAGAATAGATAGCGTAGGTAGAGAGAAACCATTTCTGTTGGTTTGCGAGTCTAAGATTCAGGGGTATAGCCCAGAAATTAGAGCAATATCAGGGGGCACTTCTACACATCAACACTGGTAAAGGTTTGTAGCTTTCCTCCGCAGTAGCAATTGATATGAGATTTATCATTAAACTTAAAACTGAGATGATATATTTACAGTTTTTTTATTAGTGTCACAAGTAGGCTTACATTAACACTGCAATAGTGTTACTGTGAAAATTCCCTAGTCGTCATGTTCTGGCACCTGTTCGGGTACATTGAGGGAGAACTTAGCATGGCCAATCCATCTAACCAGCACACCTTTCAGACTGTGGGAGGAAACTGGAGCACCCGGAGGAAATGTGCAGACTCCGCTCAGACAGTGACCTCAGCCAGGAATACAAACTGAGGTCCCTGGTGCTGTGAGGCAGCAATGCAAACCACTGTGCCACCGTGCCGCCCTACCTAAAGGTATTAAAGGATATAAGCCAAAGGTTGGTATATGGACAGCAAACCGGGGAGGGGGTAAAATACACTGATTCGCTTCAGTTATAAATTAAAATTTAAGATCGTAAAATGAATTACTACGATTGGATTAAGATAAAAGCTAAAATAAAGATAAACAAACCTCGAAAAAGTATTAATTTTAAATTATGTGGGCTATTTTATTATGGAGATATTTGACATTCCACAAATGTAAAACCAGCTTCTCAGTGGTAGAAGTAATTATGAAGTTGGGACACTGCTAAAAACCCAATTATACCGAGGATAAAATAACAGCATCAACTATCTGGAATCACTGTGTGGAATTACTGGCAGTAAATTCTCGATTCCCATGTTATTTCACACAGAGACAGTCTCCAGAAGTTACGGTTAGTTTCAATGGGTTAATGGCCGTGAATGCCATTCAGAATGCAAAGGTCCATATCATGGATAAATAAAAGGTGATGATAATTGACTTGTTGCACTTTCTATCTGGAGTTGGCAGAAGAGCTCTAATGTTAAATGTATTTCCAATCATCCCTTTAACACAGAGAAAGGAGCCAAATAGTTGTGATTAGTAGTACATTTGATAAGTTGGCAGATACTGTACCACATCTACCCAGCTACATTAAGCTTCAAATTTGTTCCTCAGAGAGGACTATCTCTTGGCTATTCCTCAATGCTGGATAAAAATAAGGCATTGACCACACCAAATTCTAAGGACAAGTGACAGAGACAAGTTTAAGGAACAACTAAGAATGCATGAAAAACAGAGAAACACTCTCATTCTTGTGTATAACATATATTTCCTGTCAGTGGCATGTCCACTTCCTGTCACGCTTTTCTCATCATGCTTTTATCCAATGCCTCTTTTTGAGCAGCTCGAAGTAAATGGCAGAAAATTAAAACGGGAACTAGAATGGGCAAATCGAAGGATAAGTTAGAAATGTCCAAGCGCACAATAACTAAGGATTTATGATGACATCCAATGCTGAAAGAACAGTTAGGAGAATGTACCAACAAAAGAAAGGGATAGGTGAGCAATCAAATTAGTCACAACACTTATTGGGAAACAAAATTACTACTCATTCTTTCTTCAGTATCTGAAATGTTTAATGGCTACAAGAAACAGTTTCTAAAGTAAAAGGTATATGATGGTGTATTTTTTAATTATTTGTGTGATTTTCTGTGACACATGAAGGAAATTGTCATCAACTTCAGGAAGCATAAAGGAGAACATACCCCTGTCTACATCAACGGGGACAAAGTAGAAAGGGTCGAGAGCTTCAAGTTTTTAGGTGTCACCAACAACCTGTCCTGGTCCCCCCATATAATTAAGAAAGCCCACCAACGCCTCTACTTTCTCAGAAGAATAAGGAAATTCGGCATGTCAGCTACGACTCTCACCAACGTTTACAGATGCACCATAAAAAGCATTCTTTCTACTTGTATCACAGCTTTGTATGGCTCCTGCTCTGCCCAAGACCGCAAAGAACTACAAAAAGTTGTGAATGTAGCCCAATCCATCATGCAAACCAGCCTCCCATCCATTGACTCTGTCTACACTTCCCGCTGCCTCAGCAAAGCAGCCAGCATAATTAAGGACCCCATACACCCCAGACATTCTCTCTTCCACCTTCTTCCATCGGGAAAAAGATACAAAAGTCTGAGGTCATGTACCAGCTGATTCAAGAACAGCCTCTTCTCTGCTGCCATCAGACTTTTGAATGGACTTACCTTGCACTAAGTTGATCTTTCTCTACATCCTAGCTATGACTCTAACACTACATTCTGCATTCTCTCGTTTCCTTCTCTATGAAAGGTATGTTTTGTCTGTATAGCGTGGAAGAAACAATATTTTTCACTGTATGTTAATACATGCGACAATAATAAATCAAATAAAATAAAATCAAAAGGATTCACAGTGCTGGGTCCATTGTTATTTGTCGTTTTATTAATGATTTGGATGAGAATATAGGAGGCATGGTTAGTAAGTTTGCAGATGACACCAAGATTGGTGGCATAGTGGACAGTGAAGAAAGTTATCTCCAATTGCAACGGGATCTTGATCAATTGGACCAGTGGGCTGACGAATGGTAGATGGAGTTTAATTTAGACAAATGCGAGGTGATGCATTTTGGTAGATTGAACCAGGGCAGGACTTACTCAGTTAATGGTAGGGCACTTGGGAGAGTTACAGAACAAAGAGATCTAGGGGTACATGTTCATAGCTCCTTGAAAGTGGAGTCTCAGGTGGACAGAGTGGTGAAGAAGGCATTCGGCATGCTTGGTTTCATCAGTCAGAACATTGAATACAGAAGTTGGAACGTCTTGTTGAAGTTGTACAAGACATTGGTAAGGCCACACTTGGAATACTGTGTGCAATTCTGGTCACCCTATTATAGAAAGGATATTATTAAACTAGAAAGAATGCAGAAAAGATTTACTAGGATGCTACCGGGACTTGATGGATTGAGTTATAAGGAGAGGCTGGATAAACTAGGACTTTTTTCTCTGGAGCGTAGGAGGCTGAAGGGTGATCCTATAGAGGTCTATAAAATAATGAGGGGCACAGATCAGCTAGATAGTCAATATCTTTTCCCAAAGGTAGGGGAGTCTAAAACTAGAGGGTATAGGTTTAAGGTGAGAGGGGAGAGATACAAAAGTGTCCAGAGGGGCAATGTTTTCACACAGAGGGTGGTGAGTGTCTGGAACAAGCTGCCAGAGGTAGTAGTAGAGGCGGGTACAATTTTGTCTTTTAAAAAGCATTTAGATAGTTACATGGGTACCATGGGTATAGAGGGATATAGGCCAAATGGGGGCAATTGGGACTAGCTTCGGAGTTTTTAAAAAAAAAAGGCGGCATGGACAAGTTGGGCCGAAGAGCCTGTTTCCATGCTGTAAACCTTTATGACTCTATGACATACTTTCAAAATGTAGGAATGCCACTTGATATTTAGCCCAGTCCTGTGGTTCTCAGAACTGACAACAGAACCTGTAGTCTGAGCATATGCAGTGAGCACAGTTTCTCTGCATGCTTGACTGGAATGTTGTTGCTCAGTCTCTTCCAGCATCTGTTTAAATAAAAAGGAGAAGTTAAATGATAAAAACTCAATTCTGGGGGACTTTATTGTGGTATTTTTGCAAGTGAGGGAGACAGGAAAAGAAAATAATAAGTGAGAACCACTTTTTAAAATGATATGGAGAAAAACTGAACTCCTTCAATGGGAATTATAAAAGCGTTCCTACAGCTGGTTGATTTTCTGATTTCTAAGCTCCTAAATTATTTTAGATTCACTGGGATGTTGGGGGGGGATTAGCTGCTACTGCCTGAGACCTTTTGCATGGTCTTTCGCTCCTGCTAATAAAAGAAAAAAGTACAATCTTTAAAAGAAGAACACCTCAAGCCTATGTAATTAATCACTCTCTGATTGATTATATCGGCTCCGTGGCAATAGTGATTTTAAACAGCCCCACCTTTGTCCTTCAAAAATTGTTGTGCCATACACAGGCAGGTGTTTCCATTATTTTAAATGTTACTGGGAGACATGAATAGAAATTTCATGAAAAAACATATTTACACGCAAAGCATTTAAATGTGTTTATCCTTATTTAGCTAATGCATTTTATGATTGCTTTCACTTGCAGTAGAGAATCCTGGAGTTGAACGAGCGTTGGGTGAACAGCTCCTGTGGAATTCTGCACCGCATTCCACTGGAGCTCCACATGGTTCCAGCTGGTATTCCGATAGACGGCGTGTATCTCATCTCTAACTTCAATCAACTGCATCTTGCTGCATTTCTTTAGCTTAGTGAGAAAAATGCAAAAGACAAAAATTAACCTCCTGGTTATGGGTAAACATATCAGTTAATGAATGTACAAACAATCACTGATTCATATTGCTGACAGGAAAATGGACAATTCCCAAGGCACCAATCAAAATGCCAAAGTATCATGTAATCAACAAAAATGCTTGGCTTTCTTCAGTCAGCTTAAATTAGTGACATTGATGATATATTGTGTGTTAATGGCATAACATCCCATATGTTATAACACGCAAAGTAATGGCTTAGTTTGCTGTGTAGTTTGTAAACCACAATGTCAATCAATAGTCACAGATATCATATTATACAGATAATCAGCAAGTTGAAAGGAAAAGAAAGAATGCAGTCACTTAATTCTGGAGTTGGGGCAATCATGGGTCCCTGGTGCTGGGAGGTAGCAGTGCTAACCATTGCGCTGCACCATGTTTGCAGCCAACCCTCAGGGGCAGCATGGTGGCAGAGTGGTTTAGCCCTGCAGCCTCATAGCAACAGGGACCCAGGTTCGATTCCTGGCTTGGGTCACTGTCTGTGCAGAGTCTGCACGTTCTCCCTGTGTCTGCGTGGGTTTCCTTCGGGTGCTCCGGTTTCCTCCCACAGTCCAAAAGACTTGCTGGTTAGGTGCATTGGCCATGCTAAATTCTCCCTCAGTGTACTTAAACATACACCGGAGTGTGGCGACTAGGGGATTTTCACAGTAACTTCATTGCAGTGTTAATGTAAGCCTACTTGTGACACTGATAAATAAACTTAAACCCCTCATCTCCCTTAACCCCCATCCCATTTCCCATATCCCATATATCCACGCCCTTTCCATACCCTATCATATCTACATGCCATCTCCATATTCCCCATGCACTTCCATACCCCCTTATTCCCACCTTTGGCAGCATGGTGGCACTGCAGCCTCACAGCACCAGAGAACTGGGTTCGATTCCCAGCTTGGGTCACTCTGTGTGGAGTTTGCATGTTCTCCCCGTGTCTGCATGAGTTTCCTCCGGGTGCTCCGGTTTCCTCCCATAGACCAAAAGACATGCAAGTTAGATGCATTGGCTATGCTAAATTCTCCCTCAGTGTACACGGACAGGTGCCAGAGTGTAGCAACTAGGAGATTTTCACAGCAATTTCATTGCAGTGTTAATGTAAACATTTTGTGACACTAATAAATAAACTTCATGCTCTACATGTCTGCTCCATATCCCCCAAGTCTACTCACCAAGTATGAATTATGGAGAGAATTCAGGAGCCTTACAGTAACATTGAGAAAATTTTGGAGTACTCATGGAAATGTAAAAGAAGTAGCCATTCAAAAATCTCGTCAAAAAATGCGATCCTCTTCGGATCTCATAAAGCTGTCAGTCAAACACAATCATTCCAATCCTATTTGAAAATAAACCTGATCCTCTTAAGTGTTCAGAAAATTGTCATAATAAACAGATAGCCATTGCAAAACATCTTCAAAAATATAATACTATTAACTACTCTTAAAACTATTAGTAAAAACAAAGTTCTCAGTCCCCTTGAAAGCTGTGTCATCAATACCTGCTCAGCTAATTCCATTAGGGGAGTTTGGAACTCAACCAGCATTCATAAGGAGATTCCATCACCCAGTTGTTCCAACAACTGAATATATTAAAAACTTTACAGCTTGAAAGGTTTATCTTAGGCTGTCAATCAAATAAAAGATTAAACATCGGAAAAAGATGACTCAGTAACATTGGAATGTTAAGACTACTGAATATACAAGAGGACTTTATCTACTGGATATATCACTCAAATGCATTGAAACACTTTCAAATGCTGTGAACCATATCTTCTACCAAAATGGATCTAACTCCATGGAAATAGCAGGGAATATAAAATTCCCACACCTGCAATAGTGTAGGCAAAGGAGGGATTTCTGTGTGTGCATTCACTACCCACACCCACCCTTAAAGAATGCACATGACCAGAAATGGGGCAGGATTCCCGGAATCGGAACCTACCCGCCTCCCTTCCAACATGGGCAGAGGTGTGAACAAACCATCCATTTGTGTTTAATAACAGTGAAACTTATTCTCTTTTATAAAAAGGGTAGTGCTTTACCATAGCACATTGATTGATATATAATAACTCCCCTGCTCTTCTTCAAATTGATGCTGTGAGGTTTCATCTGGAAAGTAGATGTGGCCTTGCTTTAATGGCTCATCTGAAAAATGGTTCCTCCAACAGTGTAGCATTCCCTCAGTGCTGCACTAGTATTTACCTTGATTGTGACCCCAGCCATGACCTACTGAGTCAGAGATGTGAGTGGTATCACTAAGCCAAAGCTGACACTTTCACCATTATCACAGGAGAGCCACTAATTAGTTTATTTATCAGTGTCACAATTAACATTAACACTGCAATGAAGTTACTGTGAAAATCCCCGAGTCACCACACTCTGGCGCCTGTTCGGGTACACTGAGGGAGAATTTAGCATGGCCAATGCACCTAACCAGCACATCATTTGGACTGTGGGAGGAAACCAGAGCACCCAGAGGAAACCCATGCAGACACAAGGAGAGCATACAGACTCCGCAGAGACAGTGACCTAAGCCGGGAATTGAATCCGGGTCCTCGGCTCTTTGAGGCAGCAGTGCTAATCACTGTGCCACCGTGCCACGCCTATTATTATGTATTTCTCACTAAGATGTCACATTACAATCATAAAACAGTCTTAAAATGCTCAGTGCTTCAGATCAGCACATCTAATCTTCAGTCTGAAGCTTAAGAACACATTCCAAACCCCTGACTAAAGTTAAACCCTAGATGCCCAAAGGCTTGTAATAACAATGTGACTTTGTAGCATTAGAGAGATGCAGCTCTACATGAGCAGAACACCAACGTGTATTTTTACAGTGTGTAACACTCCTGACGTAATCCAGAGTTACTGTGTAACTTACCATTAGTGAAGCTGTGAGATCTGCCAGTAATATATTAAGATTGGTAGATCTAGCGAGGACACATTGGAAAATGTCACTCTTAGTATGAAACCAATGGAAAGGATATTGAGAAGTTATATAATGGACAGGTAATCTAATGCGTCAGTTTATTGCTCTGAAAGTGAAGGTGAAAACTCACCCCAGTGTTTCTGAACTTCAGCCTAAAAAGCAACAAGTACAATGGATTCTTCAACATTCCCTGGCTAAGCACGAAATTGGCATGAAAGTCAACAGTTGATCTTAAAGCGTTGGGCCTGATTAAACATGGTCCCCACTCAAAAACAAGCAATTGTGTGCTGCAGCAACAACAACCTGCATTTGTAGAGAGCCTTTACCATGATACCATTTCCAAAAGCACGTCAAAGGAGCAGAAACACACAAAATGTAACTGCATTGTATAGTACGTCTGTCATTATACAACAGTGCATCATCCAAGATTACAATGAGATCCACTGGTATATACACTGAAGCCATGCACTTTGTACACATCTGTTATAGTCCAGACATCACACTTCATTAAACATATAAAACAATCTTCTTTAAAAAAAAGGAAGTCAGTCATTCGCATGAAATCTAAAATGTGCAACTAGTTACAGCTTCTGAGTGATTAACCTTGGCAGTATATAAGTAGCCACATTTGCTTGAATTTTCCTATTTAGAGCAATGGCCTTAAGGCACAGAGCTGTTAAACAGCTAAATACAACCTGGCTCCAAGTATCACCACCTGCGTGAGCAATGCCGTAAGTCCTTGGCTGGAATTTTTGAGGAAAATATAACTCCCCCCACTCCTTCCACCCAAAGGCTTGGATTGGCAGCAAGTTAAAACTGCTAACATCTTAAACACAAACACAGCCTGTCTCCAATTGGTTCACATCTGGTTTCAGGAGAGGTCAAAGGGGCAAGCTGCTTATAGAAGGCGGGTTGGTCAGTGAAAGCATTTGAGGCACATATGCCTCAATTTTAGAAAGAGTAAATACATTCCTGGAGGTTTCATCACATGACCCACTCCCCGTGCTCCAGCCATTTGTCAGCAGATACATCCATCATGCTCTGCCTTCCTATGTCAGTTGAAAAGCAAAAAGATGCATCCAATTGGCTGATGCTTGACTGACAGCCAAACAGCCTTTATTCTCCCACTTTCAATCTTTTTTATATCTGGTGAAAAGAAATGTCCAAAGAAAATAACAAAAAAACAATTTTTTTAAATGTCCTAATGATTTTTCTTCAGGGTTGCACACAGCAGTGTCATGGAAATTGATCTTCAATTCCTGGAGACTCCAGGCCAATCCTGGAGGATTGGCATCTGTAAGACCATCCCAGTGAAAATCTGCATGAAGTGGGGCTGATCTGGGTGGATCTAGAAGGTGAACCTCTATTGAAATACTCTCTTCAGAGAAACAGACGGATGTACAAGGCACACGTGCACATCAATGGTTATGAAGGCAAATGAAGGCTGCAATGGGATTGATAATCTCCAGTCGCCATTAGTTGCCATGCCACGGGGTAAAGATTGCCAGCCTGCCAAGAGTGTGGAGCTGTCTGTCGACTGCACACCTACTTCCTCATGTTAATTGATGACACCCGCAGTCCTCTGTAAGGGACACCAGAAATCAATTGGATGAGTGGCATCAAGGACAGGGTCTGGAACCTGGAACTCTCTGGTCACAAATCTACATAGACGATGGTCTATGCCTGATAGACATTGAGCTCTTGGATTTTGGACAAAAGTAGCTCCCCTGCAGTAGCGTCCATGACTGGGGCCCTATGCTCAAAGGTGCCCAAACTGACCCAAGAGGGTAACCACACCTGTTGGGACCGCCACCCTTGCAGTCGAAAGTGTACACAAGTAATAAAACACACACATTTCTGTACCTGCTATGTATGTACACTTATGGACAATCTAAACAGTGACTGCCCTGAAAAGAGAACTGCCACAGATAATGGGACACTTTCAAGATATAACATCGATGCTGCCGCTTTCACTGAAACCTGACTCCCAGATGCTACGACAACTGATGAATGAACACCGCTCGACAATCACCAGGCAAGACTGTTCTCTTCCTGTGGCAGAGCACTTCAGCAGTCACGGGCATTCAGCCTTGGATCTTCAGGTAAGCGTTCTCCAAGGCGGCCTTCACGACACACGACAGCGCAGAGTCGCTGAGCAGAAACTGATAGCCAAGTTCCGCACACATGAGGACGGCCTAAACCGGGATGTTGGATTTATGTCACCTTATCAGTAACCCCCACAGCTTGCCTCCTGGACTTGCAGAATCTCACTAGCTGTTCTGTCTGGAGACAATACACATCTCTTTAACCTGTGTTGAATGCTCCCTCCACCCACATTGTCTGCACATTTAAGACCTGGCTGGCTGTAGAGATTTGCATTCTAATCAGTATTCTGTAATTTGATTTCTGTGTCTGTGCACTGTTGGAGAACAGATATCCACTCCATCTGACCAAGGAGCTGTGCTCCGAAAGCTTATGGTATTTGCTACCAAATAAACCTGTTGGACTTTAACCTGGTGTTGTGAGACTTCTTACCCTGCAAAAGGCCAGATTAGAGAGGAAGGGAAACCAGGGAAGGATTGCAGCACCCCTACAGTGGGGTTCATCATCAATAAAGGAAATGTAGATTTACTTACAGGACTTCCAACTAGCGTTACCCAAATGCCTCATGGCCTGCATCTTCAGCTTAATGGCAACAAATGGGTCAGAATCATTAATGTTTATGCTCTGTACTCGACTTCACTGATGAAACTATAGAACTCTATGGAGAAGATCTGGGCCGACATTCTCCAACCTTGCCTGCAGCTGGGATTCTCTTGTCTCATTGCAGTAAACAGAGATTTGGCTGAGCGCCAAATTCTCTGTTCTCACTGGCAGCTGTAGCGAGGTGTGCAAGACCAGAGAATTCCAGCCCTGCGTTCTGTACTGGCAGCCGTCTCCCAACAAGACCAATTTATTCTACTGGGAGACTTTAATGTCAGAGTTGGACATTGTCTGGAAGGATGCCATTGGACAGAAGGAGTGGGGAAACCAAATTCTAACTGTCCCCTCTTCCTCTGAATATTGGCTCACCACCACATACATTTTATCAGACAATGTGAAAACATCCCCGATCCGAGTACTGGGACATCCTGGACCAAGTCATTGTCCAAGTCAGGGATGGGAAGGATGTCCATGCCACCCAAACAATTTAGGTGATGGACAGACCACACACTTGTACACTCCACCATCAATGTCTGGTACCTAAACGTCGAACATTCGCAAAGAAATCCTGGAGAAGATTTAATCTCCAGATTCTCCTGGGTTCAAAAGTAAGAGAACAATTCCAGGTGCAACTATTTTCATGTCTTGCTCTCACAGGCTCCTGTATGGAAGGGCTTTGGGAAAAGCTCAAAACTGCAATTCACGAGACCTGCACCCCAGGTCACCTCACTGACAGCAGAATGATGAAGAAATGAGCAAACTTCTTGCTCAGAAATCCCAAGCCTTCATTACACGTCAAAAATCACCCTACATCACAGCAGAAATGAGAAGGATACTTACTGCTCAAATCAGAAGTTCAGCAAATGAAACGCGTCATCAAGGGTAAGTGGTGGGTAGAGAAGGCCAATGAAATCCAAAGCTAGCCTGACTGGCACAACATGTGCAGCTACTTCCAGGCCACCGAGACCATCCATGGATCAAAATAAAACAGTCCTTCCCTCTCCAAGCTGAACATGACAATACTCTCCTCAAACACATTGCAGCCATCTGAGACCATTGGAAGGAGAAGAACTTGAACCTTCTCAATTGGGAGTCAACAATTGAGAATTGGGAAACAATTAATTCAATCTCTCAGCAGCTTGAGTGATCACATATTGGGGCACAGATGAACATAGAATCATAGAAACCCTACAGTGCAGAAGGAGGCCATTCGGCCCATCGAGTCTGCACCGACCACAATCCCACCCAGGCCCTACCCCCACATATTTTACCCACTAATCCCTCTAACCTACGCATCCCAGGACTCTAAGGGGCAATTTTTAAAAATTTTTTTTTAACCTGGCCAATCAACCTAACCCGCACATCTTTGGACTGTGGGAGGAAACCGGAGCACCCGGAGGAAACCCACGCAGACACGAGGAGAATGTGCAAACTCCACACAGACAGTGACCCGAGCCGGGAATCGAACCCTGGGACCCTGGAGCTGTGAAGCAGCAGTGCTAACCACTGTGCTACCGTGCCGCCCCATGTGAATTAGAAGCATGAGTAGGCCATTCAGCCCCTTGAACCTTCTCTGCCATTTAATCAGTTCATGGCTGATCTGATAGTAACCTCAAATCTGTATCCTGCCTACCTCCGATAACATCTCATCCCCCTGCTCATCAAGAATCTATCCACCTCTACCTTCCACCACCTTTTCAGGAACAAAGTTCCAAAGACTCATGACCCTCTGAGAGAAAAATGTTGCCTCATCTCCATTCTAATTGAACGACCCCTGGGGGAGAATTTTACTGTCCTGCCACCATGGGAATCGTAGTGGGTGGGGGCAGTGAAGAGGGGGTGTGTGTGGGGGTGGGGGGGGGGTGGTGACCATGCAAAGGTCCGATGAACTTGGGCAAGATTTTCCGGTTTTGGGGTGAGGAAAAACCCGCCCCTTATTTTTAAACAGTGACCCCTAGTTCTAGATTCTCCCACAAGAGGAAACATCCTCTCCACATCCACCCTGTCAATACCCAACCGGATCTTATATGTTTCAGTCAAGTCACCTCTTACTCTTCTGTAGTCCAACAAATACAAGCCTCGCCTGTTCACCTCTCCTCATAAGATAACCGGCCCATTCCAGATATTAGTCTAGTAAACCTTCTCTGAACTGCTTCCAATGCACTTACATCTTTCCTTAAATAAGGAGACAAATACTGTACACAGTACTCCAAATGTGGTCCTGCGCTGCCCTGTATAAGTGAAGCATAGACTCTGCACTTTTGTATTAAATTCTCTTCTCAATAAATGATAACATTCTATTAGGTTTTCTTATTACTTGCATGCTAGCCTTTTATGATTCATGCACTAGGACAACCAGACCTCTCTGCACTTCAGAGCTCTCACCATTAGATAAAAGATTCTTTATTTATTCTTCCTGCCAAAAAGGACAATTTCACTTTTGCCCACTTTACTGTCTATTTGCCAGATCTTTGTCCACTCGTTTAACCTATCTGTATTTTTTGTAGTCTCCTTATATCCTCTTCACAATTTACTTTCCTACCTATCTTTGTGCCATCAACAAATTTAGCAACCATCCCTACAGTTGAGGTCCCAACATTGATACCCATGGCACACCACTTGTTATATTTTGTCAACATGAAAAATACCCATTTATGCTGACTCTTGTTATCGATGATGTGGAGATGCCGGCGTTGGACTGGGGTGTCTGGGGACTAGAGATTTGCATTCTAATTAGTATTCTGTAACTTGATTTCTGTGTCTGTGCACTGTTGGAGAACAGATATCCACTCCATCTGACGAAGGAGCTGTGCTCTGAAAGCTTATGGTATTTGCTACCAAATAAACCTGTTGGACTTTAACCTGGTGTTGTGAGACTTCTTACTCTTGTTATCGAGCCAGTCTTCTAACTATGTCAATATGTTACCTCTTATACAGTGAGCTTCTATTTTCTGCAATAACCTTTGATGTGGCACTTTATGGAAATCAAAGTACAGTACTTCCACCGGTTCCCCTTTATCCATGGCATAGATTACTTCCTCAAAGAACTCCAATAAGTTGGTTAAACATGATTTCCCTTTCACAAAAACCATCTTGACTGCGCCTGATTACCTTGATCTTATCCAAGTGTCCCACTATAACTTCTTTAATAATAGCTTCTGACATTTTCCCTATGACAGATGTTAAGCTAACTGGCCTGTTGTTTCCTGCTCTCTGTCTCCTTCCCCTTCGAAAAATGGAGTTACATTTTCTACCTTCTAATCTAACGGGACCTTCCAGGAATCGAGGGCGTTTTGGAAAATTAAAACCAATGCATCAACTATCTCACCAGACACTTCTTTTAAAATCCTACGATGAAGTCCATCAAGACATAAGCTCTTGTCAGCCTGCAGCTCCAACAATTTACTCAGTGCTACTTACTTCTCTGGTAACTGTAATTTTCCTAAGTTCCTCCCTCCTTTCCTGTTCCTGATTTCTAGATACTTCGGGGATGTGGGTTGTATCCTCTATAGTGAAGACTGATGCAAAATACCTGTTTAATTCATCTACCATCTCCTTGTTTACTATTATCAGTTCTCCAGACTCACTTTTTATAGGACAGATGTTAACTCTTTTCCTAAAAAAAAACTCATTATTTGTTTTCATACTTCTGGTTAGCTTTCTCTTGTGCTGTGATTTTTTCCCTCATTAATCTTTTATTCATCCTTTGCTGTTCCTTATATTCTGTCCAGTCTTCTGACCTGCCACCTGTCTTTGCACAATTATATGTGCTCACTTTGAGTTTGATACTATCTTTAACCTTTCTAGTTAACCATGGATGGTGTGCCCATCCCTTGGACTTTTTTTTACTTATTGTAATGTATCTATTCTGTGTAATCTGAAATATCCCCTTACATGTTTGCCAGTGCATCTCTATTGACTTATCCCTTCAGCTAATTTGCCAATTCACTTCAGCCAGCTCAGCTTTCATGTCTTTAGTTTAAAAACATAGGCCGGGATTTTCCAGCCCTTCCTGCTGGTGGGATCTCCCTGTCTCACCTAAGGTGACTGTATGCAGTGCAGACCGACAGCAGGGCAGAAGGGCAATGTAAATGCCCATTGACTTCAGTGGGACTGAAAGATCCTCCCAGTGGCCAATGGTGAACCACCTGCACCACCGGAAAACCCGCTGCGGGGGGAGCGAAAAATCCCAGTCATAGTTTCAGACCCACTTCTCTCTCCCTCAAACTGAATATAAAATTCAATCATATTATGGTCACTGCTACCTAGGGTTACCTTCATCGTGAGATCATTCATTACTCCCATTTCATTGCACAATATAAGGTCTGGTATAGCCTGCTCTCTGGTTGGCTCCAGAACATGCTGTTCTAAGAAACTATCCCAAAAACATTCTGTGAACTCCTCACCTCGCCTACCTTTGCCCATCTGACTCCGATATGTAAGTTAAAATCTCCCATGATTACTGACAGGCTCCAATTATTTCTTCCTTTTTTCCTCCCCCGACCCTACTATATCAAATCAAACCAAATATGGTTACTGTTAGAACCCCTCCTTGACTCTCACAAGTGACTTCTTGCTTTGCTATTTCTCATCTCCACCCAAGCCATTTGCACATCCTGGTTTCCTAAACTTAAGTCATCCCTGTCATTGTGCTAATACCAATTAACTAACAGAGCCATCCCTCCATCTTTTCCTCAATTCCCGTCCTTCCTAAATATGCTGTACCCTTTAATATTCAGGTCCCAATCCATGTCTTCTGCAGACTTGTTTCCGTAATGGTTATCAAATTGTAATTACTTCTTTCTATGCACACTCTCAGTTCATCTGTTTGCTTCAAACGCTATATACATTCAGATATAAAGCTTTTAGTTTCATCCTTGTATTCCGTTTATAACCTCTAGTCTCATCTGTTGATTTACTGGTAAGTTTTTACTGTCTATCCCTTTCTGTCATAGTCTGCCTTTCATATCCCATAATAATGCCTTTCCCTTTTGCCTTGTCTCTACTCTTTGATTCTCAAATTACCCCACTATTTAGTTTAAACCCCTCTGTAGTTTCCTACTTCTGCAGCTTGTAAGAGCACTGATCCCAACACTGTTCGGTGTAGACTGTCCCAACAGTATGGATTCCACATTCCCCTATACTGGTGTCAGAGTCCCATGAACCAGAACCCATTTCTCCCCACCAGCCCCTGAGCCACGGATTTGCCTTTCTAATCTGATTTGTCAGATTTACACGTGACTCAGGTAAGATCAAGCGTCGGATCAAGCCCAAGATGGAGTGCAATGCCTTATCTTGTCAGCTTGGATCTTATTCGTCTCTCTTGTGGGGACCATGAATTGGATTCAATTTGAATTTGGTTTGTGGAGCAAGTAAGAAATGGATTTGAGTCTGCCCAGTCCACTCTGAGCATTGGCTTTGTAACTTTAAGAATGAAGTAAAAAATTAAAAAGAAACAAAAATAATCGAGAGATTATTTGAGGTTCTGCTTCTTATTTTGGTGCCGAGCTCCTCATACTGACTATGCAGAACCTCCTTCTTTATCCTACCTATGTCTTTGGTACCTACATGGATCACGACCAGAGTCAGGGGGCAAGATGTTTGCCTTTTGTGTCAGGATCTTGACGTTGGGTCAAGTGGGGTCATAACCTCACGTTCCGTGGGAAACCGTCACCGGGGGTGATTTTTCTGAGTTGACCAATTAGTGGTCAAGCGACAACAGTAAGCTCTCTAACTGAGAACAAGGAACAGCTGCTGTTCATGTAAGAGAAAGAGAGAGGGCGCCACAAGATGGTAGCACCCTCTCTGCACATTTTGAAACTTCTAATGCCCTCGCCTGGCCACTTTTATGGAAGGGGGAATCCCCTCTGCAGGGAGACATGCTGCCAAAGCTGAGGCCAAACACATGGGGGTGGGGCTCAAAGCTTTTCCTAAACAGTGCTTCCCACCCCCACCCTGGTCAGCCACCTAGAGGCTGCCTCCAAACTCTGGCCTAATCCCCAACACCTCAGCAGCCCGCAGGCCAATGGGTGCCATTCCCCACAATCCAGCCTCCAGAAAAATGGTGCAGGAGAAGGACGGTGCTGGCACACAGGCCAATGCCACAAATTCCCTCACCTGCCTGCCCACCTCCTTTTGGGATGGAAAACCCAGTCCATGGCTTTATCTGTGCCCATCACATGAAAGTCGAGTAATCTATTTGAGCAAACTGGTACACCAGGTTCAATTCAAACCAATCTGATGATCAAGAATCCATCCATACTCTGTAATGGAAGGTCTCATTATTTGTGTTTCCTATTGGAGTATTTGATTACATTTTGACATTGTTACCCAGGCTTCACCAGTATTCACAATCAGCACAGTAGCTAGAATTTACAGGAGACTTTGTGGGCCAAATCAATGTACAGTGAAGCTTCACGGACAACATAGCAAGTTGAAATCAATAACCCGCTGCATACACCTGAATGTGTAGGTATAAACAGATCTGTGTGACATTTGTGTGTATTTGTGACATACTGTGTTTCCACATCTCAATTAGTCACACTAAACTTCTCGGCCTTTTGGCTAAGATCAAGTGTAGTATGGATCAGCTGCACTTGGTTGAGGTCATTAGGTTACACTGAAGCTTCATATGTTTCATATGAAGCAATTTTTTAAAGCGGCATCTCGGCCTTTTGGCTAAGATGCAAATGAGCTCAAGTCTTGGAGGAGGAACCTCCCCCTTCTCCAATCAGCTTGGCTCATGTAGATCAGGCCCAGGACAGGGTGGTTTGGTCGCTCGCCCTGTCTTGTCAGCCTGGATCTGAAATGTCTCAACTTGTTGAGACTCTGAATTGGATTTGATTTGATTGAATTGGAAAAGTATTTTTTTTTTAATTTTTAAAAACTTCTCGGCCTTTTGGCTAAGATCAAGTGTAGTTATGCGGATGCTGCACTTGGTTGAGGTCATTAGGTTACATTGAAGCTTCATATGTTTCATATGAAGCAATTTTTAAAAGCAGCATCTCGGCCTTTTGGCTAAGATGCAAATGAGCTCAAGTCTTGGGGGAGGTATTGCTTTGCTCCTCCAATCAGCTTGGCTCATGTAGATCAGGCCCAGGGCAGGGCAATTTGGTCGCTTGCCCTGTCTTGTCAGCCTGGATCGGAAATGTCTCAACTTGTTGAGACTTTGAATTGGATTTGATTTGATTGAATTGGAAAAGTACAAAAAAAAACTTCTCGGCCTTTTGGCTAAGATCAAGTGTAGTTATGCGGATGCTGCACTTGGTAGTGGCCATTGGGTTGCATTTAAGCTTCATTTTCATATGAAGCAATTTTTAAAAGCGGTATCTCGGCCTTTTGGCTAAGATGCAAATGAGATCAAGCCTGGGGGGCGCGGAGACGTCTGCCTACTCCAATCAGCTTGGCTCATGTAGATCAGGCCCAAGACAGGGTAGAGGATTGCATGCCCTGTCTTGTCAGCCTGGATCGGAAATGTCTCAACTTGTTGAGACTCTGAATTGGACTTGATTTGATTGAATTGGAAAAGTATAAAAAAAACAGGCCTTTCCAAATGTTGCTGGCCCAGGGGAGATCCAGTCGAGGTCTTTAAATTGATAAGTCGATTCAATAGGGTAGTTACAGCAAAGTTATTTCCCCCCTGACGGGGGAAGCCAGAACAATAGGACAGAACCTTTAAATTAGAACTGGGCCAGTCAGAAGTGGAATTGGAAAACACACAAATCAAAGGATGGTGGAAATCTGGAACATTCTTCCCTAAAGATTGTGAATGCTGAGACAAGTGGAGATTTCAAGACTGACAGTGATAGATTTATTTATTTAAGATGGGGAGCAATAGCATGTCACTGCAGTCATGGTAGAGATGAAATGAGATCTAATAAAATGGTGGTGGGGGATACAAGAAGATGTATGTGCTCCAGTCCTATGTTCCGTGAAATTCAAATAGCACAAACCAGTGTACATGAGTACATAGAATCTCTACAGTACAGAAGGAGGCCATTCAGCCCATCAAGTCTGTACCGACCATAATCCCACCCAGGCCCTATCCCCGTAATCCCACGCATTTACCCCCTGACACGAGGGTCAATTTAGCATGGCCAATCAACTTACCCACACTGTGGGAGGAAATCTAAGCAGCCAGAGGAAACCCACGGAGACACAGGAAGAATGTGCAAACTCCACACAGACAGTCACCCGAGGTTGGAAACAAACCCAAGTCCCTGGCGCTGTGAGGCAGCCGTGCCAACCACTGTGCCACCGTGCTGCCCACACCTGAGTCAGTATAATCCTCTATTTCCCTCACGGTCCATGATTTGGACATCTCAGCTTTAAATTCAGATGATGCACCTGGGGTACTAATTGTCAAGGAAAATTATTTTTGACAATAGGATTTGCCGCTGGTTTGCAAAAGGATTTGAAACTAATTGTTTCCATTACGCAGGTGTTCCATGATGAAACCTTCAGTTGCAGCTTGGGAATTTTTGAACAGGGACAAGCTCCAAATCAATTCAAAATCCGGCACCAGGCCAACGCTGATGCAAAAAAATATGAATTTTGATCTTATTCAGATTATTAAAATTTAAATGGCCAATGTTTTTTTTCAAAAGAATAATAGAATTCTTGTTATGATTCCTCCCCTCATGTGAAATGGTTTATTGATGAGATTTGTGCTGGATGTAGGACTCAGCATTGCCAACATTTGTTAATGTATTGTTTTGGCACTATCCCTTCAACACACAGGGGGCAAAATCTTTCCCCTGTGTTTTGTTCCCTGATTCATTCAAACAATTGTGCATCAATCATTAAACCCTTACCAGTACCTTGAGTACCACATTCAAAGGACAATGTACCAAATATCAGTGTTCCTGCAGATCTCACTGGCATCAACTGTTTGCTACTGTTGAAGGGTCTTGGGCAAAACTTTCAATGGTCACAAAGAGCAGGATTTTCCGCCTTTCCTGACAGGGGATATTCCGGTCCTCCGGTTCCGCTGAAGGTGACCCCGGTGGGTTCCCTGGCACATAGGGTGGATGAGCCATACAGAATGCCATAGACCTCGGTGGGACCGGAAGATTCCACCAGCGGCTAATGGCGAGCCACCTCCTAAGCTGGAAAACACGCCTTGGGGGAAGGGGGGGGTCGGAAAATCCCGGCCAATGTCATAGATTCACAACTTTCTGTAAAGCCACATTCATGATCCATCAAATCTAACAAACCCATCAGCATGAGAACTTGGGGCCTACTTACCAAATTAATTCAAACAGTACGTACTTGGCATCTGATGTATCAATTTTCCAGATGGCTTAAGGAAACACCTCTCTACCCCATGTCTAGAGTGCTTTCTGCATATTTTAGTGTGTTTCTTTTTAGTGACAGGCATAAATTTATAGAATCCTACAGTGTAGAAGGAGGCCATTCAGCCCATCGCGTCTGCACCGACCACTATTCAACCCAGGCCCTATCCCCATAACCCCATGCATTTACCCTAGCCAGTCCTCCTGACACTAAGGGGCAATTTAGCATGGCCAATCCAACTAATCCGCACATCTTTGGACTGTGGGAGGAAACCGGAGCACCCGGAGGAAACCCATGCAGACACAGGGAGAAGGTACAAACTCCACACAGACAGTGACCCAAGCCAGGAATCGAACCCGTGTCCATGGTGCTGTGAGGCAGCAGTGCTAACCACTGTGCCACCATGCCGCTCTTTAAAAGCCTCTCATTAGGAATTTCAAGTTTTAATCAAGAGCCTAAAATGCCCTTTTCATTTTTATTTTCATTCTTTGTCTTTGAGATGGCTATGACTATTGTTAAATTTGACTTTTCAAATGTTACTAATGCATTACTTATTTTTAAATTGCCTTTATTATCTTCAACAGAATGGCTCCTGTGGCCAATACTAAGATCATAAGCACACTTAGGAAAACGTGGGTTAAAATAATGAGGAGAAAAATACATTCAACTCATTCCAGTACAAATTTTAGGTTCACAAGTTATCAGCTTCGTTCTTCTCTGTACTGTTCTGACGCACAGCCGTAAGTTGGAGCTTCCTTTTCCAAAAGTTCCCTTTGAGTGTTTTAACCACGCTTGTATCACATTCCTGGTACCCACTGACAAACGCTTCTTTTCAAATGAATGCAATCCCTGCTGAATCAGGAGCCATGGCATTTCACTGCAATGTTTAAATCAAAATTAGATACTGCGGAAACTGGAACTCTGAATTAAAAACCTAAATTGCTGGAAAACATTCAGCAGATCGGGGGCGGGAAGGGGTTGTTATCTGCAGAGTGACAAACATTGTGAACATTTCAGTTTGACCATCTTTTATCAGAACAGGGGAAGATGTTTAGAGATTAAGACTGGAATATTACGGCCAATCACGCCAATAGGATTTTCCCATCCGGATGCAGTGAACGGAGATTTGGCTGGGCACCAAATTCTCCGACCTCGCTGCAGCGAGAGCGTGGCATGAATGGCCGGTAAGATCCCGCCCTAACAGTTTTGAAGCAAGTGGGGCAAAGGAAAATGGGAGAGTTGGGGCAGGCCGGGAAAATAGAGCAATTTTGTTTTTACCTAGAATTACGTACAAAATACAGCACAGAAACAGGCCATTTAGCCCAACTCATTCACGCCAGTGTCTATGCTCCACTTGACCCTCCTTCCATCCTTTGTCATCCTTTCTCTCTCACATGTTTGTCTAGCTTCCTCTGACATGCGTCTATACTATTTACCTCCACTCAGTCCAATGGTATAAATCATACATTCTCACCAGCCTCTGGTGAAGAAGTTCCTTCTAATTTCCCTATTTAATTTCTTAGTAACTGTCTTATGTTATCTTGATTTCATTTTGATGCTTCCACTGTACCAGGACCCACTGCACTGCTTAACATTCTGTGCTGTAAACTGATAATCCCTCTCTACATAGTTTCCATTTGTTCCGGCCTCTTAAGTTCTGCCAACAAGAATTGAGCAGAATGTTGGAGGGGAAACAGAGCGTGCTGATGCATGAAAGAAGTAGATTAGCAAAAAATTTGACTTCCATCCTGAAATGGGTGCAAAGTCAATGATGCAGCTGCTTTACCCACATGTTTACTCCAGTCAGCTTGAGGACTGGACCAAATAAAGTCTTGGTCCTGGTTACCTTGCTGATGATGAGCTGCAAACACAAGAACACAAGAAATAGGAGCAGGAGTCGGCCATATTGCCCATCAAATCTACTCCACCATTCAATATGATCATGGCTGATCTTGGAATTCAACTCCACTACCCTGTCCATTCCCCATATCCCTTCATTCCCTGAGAGACTAAAAATCTGTCTGTCCCAGCCTTAAATGTATTCGACAATGGAGCATCCATTACTCTCTGGGTAGAGGATATCAAAGATTCACAACCCTTTGAGTGAAGGAATTGCTCTTCTTCTCAGTCCTAAATCATCGGCGCCTGAGACAGTGCCCCCATGTTTTAGATTTCCCGACCAGCGGAAACAATCTCTCAGCACCTAACCTATCAAGTTCCTTAACCATATTGGAGGTTCCCATGAGATTGCCCCTCATTCTTCTAAGCTCCAGAGGATATAAACCCAATTTACTCAGCCCTTCATCATAGGACAACCCATGCATCCCAGGGACCAATTTAGTGAATCTTCACAGTACCACCTCCAATGTTTTCTGAAATGTGGAGACCAGAGCTGCACACAGTATTCCAGACATAGTCGTATCAAGTTTGTGTAATTGTAGCAAGACTTCTTTATTTTTGTACTCTATATCCCCTTGCAATAAAGGCCAACATGCCATTTACCTTTCTAATTGCTTGCTGCACCTGCATACTCCTGGTATGAGCACATCCAAGTCTCCTTGACTCTCAACATTAACAAGGACATCCTGCTGCTCCTTAGATTTTCAGTTCATGCAGCACTGACCAGCCTGGAAGACAACCTAACCAGTTAGAATGTCAATTTTCCTGCCTATCACTTATTATTAACAAGGCAGTAATGGCCTCAAAATGGGGTCAGCCACTTTAGTGGCCCCTCTGAAAGAGGAATGTGCAAGTTTGGGTCCCAGAATCCTGATTACCATTTGAAATTGGAACCTGTGCTGGGCACACTCACAGCAGATCCACTGGTAAAAGAGTTGAAGAGGCCCAGTAAAGGTAAGTTTGGAATTATTCTTGTGGGGCCTGGAGAGGCAGGAGTGAATCTTGAGGCCTCTACTGGCTTGGGAATCCTACTCTCCATGATTATCTCTCTCTTATCCCCCCCTTTCCCCCTGCCAACCATGCGCTTATCATTCTGATGGATCTAGTCACAATACAATATTGGGAGGCCGCAATCTGGCTATGTGTCTCCAGTTGATGCGATGCATCAAGTGTGTTAGTCTAGTGGGTGGTGTGTTTGATATCTCTTGCTTTCAGCTCTCACTGCGAAAAGAAAGCCAAATGCATAAGTGACATATACAAACCGGGTACCTTGCAGACCCAGGCTAAACTACAGGGGACTCAGAGGAGGCCTGGCCCCCTGTCGCTGGCATGTGGTTGTGCCCTGGTGCCCACGAACCACACCTCAATTATGGGTAAATAACCCCACTGCCTTATGGGTGTCTCAGGTGAGAAGAAGGCCAAGGGAGTGAACCCTGACAGAAAATCAGAAGCGGAGTCCAAAGCGGAATTATCTGTCACCTATCGGCCAACTGTCCTGCAACCTCAACAGCACAGCTGGAATTAAACAGTACTGTTTTCATCATTTTCATTGTGTTAGGTACATTGGGGTGTAGCCCCTTTAAGGGAAAGAATCAGGTGACGCTTTAAGGGAAGGGGTCAGATGAGCCTGGGTGTGGGGTGACCTGATCTGAGAGGGCCGTTGTTGTTTGGAGTGTGGAGTGAGTACTTGAGGATTCCTCAGTAGTATAGAAAATAACACATTGGACAATGCAGAGAGGGGGGCTATGATGCTTGGGCCTCCATACTATTTCCTCTGGCCTGCCTCCTGCAGAGGACACTCCAACTTTGTGATTTATGTTAACACAACATGGGATGAAACAGTTACCAGTCATAAGCTCATGCTCAACTGGAATAGAGCACGAGCACCAGAGATTCCACTGTGGGAAGTAATCTCATGTCTCATTGAATAGCTACTGCCCACCTCAAGCCGGGCTGCCACTGGTTAGTTTGAAGCTGCCCACTGTGGCCTGCATGTTTCAGTGAGTTCTTAGAGCTTAGAGAGTCATCTCTTGACAAACAGGTTGTTCCAGTTGTACCAAACTTCTGCTTTCAGCATCCTTCTTTACAGGAGTGAGGCATGGACAACTTATACAAGGCAAGAAAAGTGGCCAAATAGCTTCCACCTCCACTGCCTCAGATGAAATCGGGCATCTCCAGCCAAACACGGAAGTACATCAGCATACAGGGGTCTGCTGCATGACTTTCTTGAGTCAATGGCCACTCCGTTGGCTTGGTCACATGAGTCAAATGGATGATGGCCACATCCTCAAAGACATACTCCATGATGAGCTTGTTAATGGCCTGAGACCAATAGGTCTCCTCCAATACTAGTACGTCTGCAAGTGAGACCTCAAGTGGACTAGATCAGAGTCAATGCTCGGGAAGCCATCACTGCTGACCAGACTGCCTGGAGACAAGCAATCAGGAAGGACATGGAAAAAACAAAGGACAAAAGAAGTGACCAGATGGTGGAAAAGAAAAGCCGCCGGAAAGAAAAATGCATTCGTCAACCTCAGGCCAATGCTACTTATCTGTGCCAGCTGTGGAGGGGATTGCAATTCACGCATCAGCCTCTATAGCCATGATGGACCATGTTCAATATAGAAGTGACATACGCCCGGGAGCAGTCCATCGTTTCCCGAGACAGACAAATTCCTGTAACCTGGCAAGCTGCACTAGGGCTCCCACTTGTAAATGAAAATGATTCACCAGACTTGTGCCCAACACTTTGCCACATGTACAGGCCATCATTTGACACACTCCCGCTGGATGGTCACCCAAAGTTCAACACCCACCTTTGTGTGAAGGAGAACACATGCATTGAACGCACACAGTATTTGATCAGTGGGAACCATTGTCTCCTCCTGTGCTCACAGTATATTTTGAACTCAGTGTTCTGCATTTACTGTGAGTCGCTCTCAGCTGTATCCTTTCCGGGTCGAAGGCTCAAGGGTTTCCAATCTTCTTTGAAGCTAGGATGTTTCTTCTGAACCCTCTACATTTTGTATGCTCAAATTTTGCACTTGGCTTCAAATAAGTAGATGCCTATGTAAGTCATACTTTGTCCTATGAAATGCATAATGATTTTAAACATTTATTTTGGCAACAGAGCCCTGAATTTTCCACCTGTTGGGTGTGTGCACTCAGTGGGCCCAGAAGAGGGTGTGAAATGCACTCCTGGCTGTGATTGGAGCCAGAACATGGCTTCATGCTGGCTAACCAATTAATGGGGAGCCAGCAAGAAACGCTGGCTGGGAAAGGCTCCGCGCTGGGGAGGATGGGAAGCGGGCAGGCACCGAGAAAAGGGAGGGGGTGGGCTGGTGCTTCTATTGTGCTCCCTCAGGGGGATAGCCACTGCAGAGCTGCCTCAGGAAGCTTGTGAAAAATAAATAGCGACAAAAAAACTGTACAGCGTCTAGGCAGCACACTCAAGCATAGTCTCCAATCACCTTTTTAAATTTAATTTTAGCACAAACATTTCATCCTGCCCAGGATTGAGGCTCCAGCAAAAACATAAAGGCCATCTGGCCAATCAGCACGCCCACAAACCATAAAAGCAGATGGGCCATGTAAATTTGTGTTCAATTGGCCCTTTAATGGGCTCAATTGCCTCCTTGATTGTCAACAGGTGGCTTCCAACTCTTGCACACACCTGCCAACCAAAATACTGCATGAATTTGCAATGATGTCGGGACGCATGTCTGGCATCTTGTCGTGCACTTTCACATGCTTTTGAATCAAGCACATGGCCACCCGAGAAATTTAAAATTCTGGCCATAAGGTTTACTATGTTGTTATACCTTATCCAACAATTTCACACAAATAGCAACAAGTTGGATGATTGGCTAATTTTGTCGCAGTTTGTTGAGGGTGGAATGTTGGCCAGGATTCCAATGGAGCTCCCCTGCTCTCATTTGCCAGGGGATCGTTAACACTTCTCAAAGGCATTGCAAAGGGAATGACAAAGAAGTTGTAAGGCTGCATGTATCCTTCCTATCACTGCTTTGAATGAAATATCAGTCCTGAAACTAGCAGCTTTTATCCTTCAGCAATAGAGTTAACGTGTGGATTGCAGTCAATATTAATAAAATATTAAAGGAGGTTAAGTCTGGTCTGAGATTAAACTTTACACATCACTTAGTCGACCAACCACCAGTCAGTGACCTTAGCCAGAACCAGTATTGTATATGTAGGTATCAACAGCAGCCGGCCACTTGATTCTCATCATTGGGTTGACATCCCAGTTAATCACTGCACAGAGACATCTTAGATGTACTTGCCTGCATCAATCAAAATCTTAACATTGCCCTCAGATCCGAGTCAGAGTCAGGATTCAAGGGGTTTTGGGTGTTTCATTGTTTAAAAATGTTACATTTCTGCATTCATTCACAAATGCTGAAACAGATGTGATGCTCCAATCTTTATTTCTGAGATGATAACAATGAAGCAATGGCCTTAGGTAAGAATGTTAAAGGCTATCCAATCTTTTCAGTAAAGTGGAGATATTTTTCCCCCTCAAATCTCTCATGAAATTTGAGCAAAGCTGAGTCATGTTATGTTGAAATGCTGGTTTGGCTGCAATTTTTTTTAAATTAAGAAATGTAATGACTATTTTGCTTCTAAAAGGCTCCAATATTAGTGTTTTATCGCTGACCCAGAAATACTTTCAAACTCGTTTCTAGGTTTTCTGGCAGCGCTGAGGAACATGATACCTCTTTTGGAATGAGGTGCTTTGGAGGGGCTTTGTCTCTTTGAAGAAATGGTGAGCAGAGCCACTCTGTGACGATGCTAGTCCGGCATCAAAACATGGCACTTCCTTGGCAAAACAAGCCTTCTATTCTCAGGAAGTCCCATTGATAGAGCTCATCGTTAACTCTGCCACTCTTTAGACCAAGAAAAAACATTCTGGCTCGAATGAAAGGTAAGTTGTTGACTATACATTTGTAAAACAGATACCGTACAGGAATTGAGTGGAGAGATCACTTTATAATCATAACATCCCATTTTATACACTTGGGATAATGAAATGGATCTAGAGAGGATAGTTTTCTCTTCATAAATATTCTTTTCGTAAACAAGAAAATACTGGAGTTATTTAAGAAGGAACGGATTCTGCCAATAACATGAACACAATATATCTGATTTTAGCTCAACAGTTGGGTGCACAAATGCTCTTTTGAACTCAGGGGTCCGAGGAAGTGCAAGGGAATAAATTATGAAAAGCATAATTGTTAGAGTTGCTTTTCTCTGTTCTTGGGCAAGGCTGCAAAGCGAGTTCCTGCCAATTACTAAAATTTCAGTTTTATCAAAGGAACAAGCATCCATATCCGGGACATCGAACACAAAACTCAACGGGAGCCGAAGCAAGTATATATTGAGTATCACCGAGCTGTAGGCCCTTTCTGTCTAACATAGGAAAGCTTATATCTACTCATGAGTTTCCTACTTCCTGTACTAGCAGGCTGTGGGTAATAGAACTTCCCATGAGACTATTAATAAAAAGAACCTACTTGTAGAAACACTTGGTGCACACGCTTTTATTTCAGAAAACACATGTTCGGCACATTTTTCTTTTGTGAAACATAATATGCTTTAACTCTTATTGGCACACAGGATGATTTTCTTATCAGAGGGAAGATTTGTGTATCAAAGGGGAATGTCTTGCACTGACATCCCTGAGAATTTTCTACTGTGAAAAATAGGTTGTAAATCTACGATAAACTTGTGGCAGAATGGCTTATTTCTGTCAGTTTGTAGGGCAAGGAGACTCCTCTTCACCCCCAAGGAGATTGTTAAGGAGAATCTGATAACTTTCATGGTATAATAATGTTAAACTTCAAACCAGAGTGTCTCAATCAAAAGTCATAAGAGATTTCAAATGGGTCTGCCCTTATTAACTGAATTAGGTCACTTCACGGTTGGACTGTAGTAGAATCGCACAAATGGAAGAAAATCTATCAACAACTACACAGAAGCAGAGCCCTAATCAGCTGATCAGGGTGGGCAAGGAGGTCAAGAAGGTCAAATCTTAGGACTGTCCCACTACTGTCCTGGACTGTAGAGGATAGAATGCTGGAAAAACTGTGGGAAATAGCATCAAGGTGAAAGGAAAATAAAACTTATACCGACTGCTTCAGTCTTATCATGGAACAAGTTTAAATTGAAACCTGAGAAAGAACATTGGGTATTATAATGAGATAATTAAGAATTATTTTAATTTTGTTCACAATCTAGATTGAGGTATTTTGCTTTGTGCCGCAATCAATTACTAAATATCATGGACCAAGAATTCTTCCAATCATAAAGGTGACTTGTATAGAAGAAATTGCTGCTTTCACTGTAGGGCTATATATCAATACCAAGTCTACTTACTATGTAAGAGCTGAAAAAAGAAAATATACAAAACAGACATCATTTCAAACCACACTAAAACCACACTCAGTTAAAACTGGATTGGTTTTGATCTTTCTTTCCCAAAGATGTTCTGAGCACACCACTGTAACAATGGTTGTGGCGCTGTGAAGTATTTTACAGGAAAGTATTGATGAGCAGATCATCTATTGTTTTATGAATTTTTATGAATATGGATCCTCACAGCTTATTGAAGGTAAACAGTGATAAATAATTTTGTCTGCTAACATAGCCTGGTTAGCAATGCTGACCAGAATGCAACCCGCCAAAGGTAAGAGTATTAAGTGTGCAAAGGAATAAGTAGCAAAAGTGCTACCAGTTATGTTTTAAAGATTAACATGGTGAGCCATCACTTCTGACAGTGTTGTTTATATTGAGTCTAGAAGATCAGACCTGTGATATTGAATGTTGTGCAAATGGCCTTGCTAATGCAAATTGACTGGATGATTCACTATCTTGAACCTGGTGACCTTCTCATAACATCAGGCACGTCAACATCAAAAGTAACTCCTAATTGTCATTGAACATAAAAGGTCCAAATGATTATGCAAGATCAGTCACTTGGCGATATCCTATCTTAACCTTGTATACACACACATGCATTTCAATATTGTCTTTAAAATATTTCCTCTGACCATAGAATATCCATATATAAAGTAGATATATATATATGATCCCATATTGTCCATCCATGTAGTGAATCATAAATAGATCTTATTCTAAGTATGTGGGTCAGGCATGAATAGAGCTTAATTACTCAAATGAAATGTATTTGCCTGTGAGTTGGAGCTCAGTCAGTCTTTTTTATATCTGAATTAGGAATATCATGAAAATTAATTGCAGCAACATTTTATTTGCTGTCACGTTGCAAGTACTTGAGTGACCCCGCAACATCTTTCTATTAAGAAGGATGATCGATTTCCTGGGTCAACAGATTAATTCTCTGAATGCTTAATTTTATGTATATATTGTACTAATTGAAATTGGGGAGTTCTTAAAATGAGAATTATGTGGTAACAAAAGGACTAGGGAAAGGCATTGAAGCAACCAAATTTTGCCAATCAAGTACTTTACAGCAAAAAAGGGTGCTTCAAGGAATATGTTGGTTGTCTTTTCACTTTCACCGCTTGGAAGGTCAACTGGCAGGATACGTGACCCACCTATTAAAGAACCCATCCACTTTAATCTCCATCGAAATCAATGGAAATTGTATGGGATCTAGAACAGCAGTACTATCCCTTGCCTTGAGAAGATTAATAGGTCATTTATCTTGTAACAGAAGAACTCTAGTCATAATTAAATTCTTATAAAGATATATCAGTGTTCTGATAAACTCTGTGAAATGGAAAAATACTCATTGTTAAATAGATCTTAGAAAAGTTAATTGTCTACATCAAGACTGAGAGTGAAGTCAGCCAAAGATGTGGAATATATTGAAAATAATCTTCGGAGTAAAGGAATTAAAGGCAATAATTTGAAAGAGTTTAGCGCATTATTGAGTACCTTGCTCGCAGCCTTGTCTTTACTTTGGCTACATTTTCATACAAACACTTCTAGCTGTGTCAAAATCCACATTGAACACACAACTAGGCCTGGGTTTTCACCTCTATGGCAGATGCTCAGAGTTGGGAAATTCCCTTTAGGGAAAAAAGGGGCCCAAATGGTGGAATCTTTGTTCTGGTGAGGTGGGGAGGAGGTGGTGTGGTGTAATGGGCAGGCAGTTCTCCGAGACCCCCAACTCTCCCTGTTCATACATGCCAAGGAATGCCAACCCATACCCCCTTATAATCCCTATGCAAACTTAACGCCAACTCATGCCTCCACACACACTCCTTTGCCCTCAACTCTCCCAATATCCACTATGGGCAGACTTCTGGAGCAATGTCTAGACTAAATAAGATAAATTCTAAATATCTATTAGAAACTTCACTAGATAAAAATACTCTCATTCATGAAAGCCAAATCGAAACACTTGAATCCATTCAAGTACGCCATCACTTATAAAAGCAAACACTTACATTCATAATTCCACATCAAAGCTAATCCTTTAATAACCTCTTTGAGCAGTACATCATCTGTGAACTTACAACTCCCCACCATGATAATGATAGGCAGTGGAAAGCAGTGAAGCATTGCTAATGTTATTATGATAGCCCTTCGAGTTATGTCAACAAATTGCTATTGAAACTACTGGAACAAGTTTTATCAACTTACAGATACAGGCAGTTTTTTTGAACTTTTAAACAGCAAACTACTTAAATAATTTGACATTTGACAGTTCTACATATCTTGTGCATCCTTCACAAGCATTTACAAGCTCTTAAAAAAAATACTCACACACTGTGGGATAAGGCCCTTGCTCCAGTGAAATTGTGCTGAGTTAATTTGGTACTCCTGAGTTCAGGTTTTCCTCATGTATGTGGTTCCCTATTCCTTTCCAGCAAAAATAGGACCTCTCAGAAATGAGGGTGAGATTTCCAGATCTTGGTCCTGCCCATCATTTATAAATGTCCTTTAACTCTCCATAACTCCATAGAAATGTGGGCCTTAGTTTCAAATGCCAGCCCTTTTATAATGACATGAATGAACTTGCAAGTCACTGTATGAGAGATCACTTGTAGTGCATTAAAATGAATCGTTGACAAATGTATAGAAAACTAGACTCGTTTATTCTAAAAACAAACATCTAAACAAATCTAACATCATTTGATTCAATGAAAGCTGCCATGACTCCTGCCTTTGAATCACAAATTTGTGGATTCTGGTCCAATCTGAGGAATACAAAAACTCTGACATTCCAGTGCAGAGGCGCTTTCCTTTAAAGGAGATGTTAAATGGAAGCCTTGTATGAACTATTTTGAAAAAGTAGAGGGGTTAAGGGGTGGGGGTTGTCCCCATCCATGCCCTGGCCAACGTTCATGCTGCAATCAACCAGATTATCTGGTCATTATCACGTTACTGTATGTGGCATCTTGCTGTCCCTAAATTGGCTGCTTGTGTTTCCTATATTACAACAGACATTACATTTCAAAGTAGTGAATTGTGAAGCCAATTGGGACATCCTGTTTTTGTGAAAGACATAAGTCCAAATTTTTGTTTCTTTAAATTTACAATTGATTAATCCATATTAACACATGACATTAGCTGTTCATGTGTTGATATTAACACCTGATCATTTTTCCCACTCATTTGTCCTTATCTAGCTTTAACAATCGTCCTTTGTTTCCAACCAACAAAAATGTTAGATTGTCCTTTTCCAAATAATATATATTATTAAAGGGAAATCAGCCTTCTCTTGAAACAAAACTTTCAATCGTGTGATGATGAAGCAGACTTCATCAAATGTCCGAATCATATGTCACTATATTGTGGGTGAGTCTTGTATTTGCAACCTAGTTAATAATGTACTTCCTGCTTCCTCTCCCTTGTTGTGCATCAGGAAGGAGATTTGTGTGAACAAATTGTGAACTTCAATTTTACGCAAACTCTGTGATAGCCTTAATACAAATCAATATTATTTTAGTGCAAAAGAGTCATGATAAATATCTTTATCAGCAAGCCGAAAAATGGAATACAAGTACTGAAAATCATCACATAAAAGTATGATAAAATCTGTTGAACATATCTTTGAATAATTTCTTGAAGGTGTCGGATTGTGTTACACTTCTCTGACCCTAATGAAGATAAAACAGCAGAAGTTATTACTGAGCTGAATTCACCAAGTTAGCAGGCTTGCTCAAATTCAATAGGAAGCTACAATCACTGGTAATGAAACAGAAACTGCTTCTGTCTTCAGATTGATTATGCAAGCAAGCATACACAGTGAGGCCATTCATATAAAGTACACATACACACTCTGACACGTGCAAGAACTCTACTAACTTCTGAACTGATCCCCATTTTGCCGTTACCATGTCTTGACTAGCAATCTGAAATTGAAAAGGCTTGGCCACACTAATCACACGAGCTTTGTGAGAGTTATTTTTCCCAATGCTTTCCCATTTTGATGTGATGTGCAATTAGCATAGAACTGGGTGCAAAAAAACTTCAGATACTTCTTGGTGTTTGTTTTCTTTATAGTTTCACTCATCAGATGCAAAGCATTACAATTTATTGATGAAAGAGATTGATGATGATTGTGACATTTTTACTGGTGGCATTAAAAAGACATTAAATACACAGCTGTTTATAGTAGCTTTTCTGTTTAAAATTAACAGTCTAGTGAACTTAGGAACGTTAGTCTACTAAAGCTGCTCATCTTTTAGCATATGCCTTTTTTAGTTCATGAACTATTATGGTTAGCACTAAAGGGAGCTTTGCATTGTAATGTCTTAACAGTAATGGATCATTGCTCCAAAAAGACTTAAGTTAATAAATCACGGCAGCTTTATAATTGTAGTCAATGAGCTGTTGCTGTTAAAACAGAAATGATGTTACATACAAAACTGAACATAATGTCTTTCAGTTTTACAATTACCAGTTCACTAAGCAGAAATACATAACAGATCATAAACTATTCAAGCTTTATTAACTTCCAGCTTTCTAGTCAATGAATTCCTTAAGGTTAAAGCTAGGATATTGTTAACACCTGGCAATTCAGGTGGCGTCCAAACGATTATCGTTGGATTAAGTCGAGACAAAGAATTCTTAAATGAAGATCTTCCAACAAGATGGTGTATGTATTTGAAATGAGACACAACTGCAACAAGCCAATAGATCGTTCCTTGCAATCGATTCCTACAGCTCGGTTGATTGATGATAAGCTTTCAAGTGTAGCCCCCCCATACCCCCACCTTCCCCTGTCAAGATCTTGTCGAGTGCTGCCAGCTTCATTACATATTTCAGATGCAATAAAAGTTGAACTTTGGCAGTTGAGTTGGCCTTTCTCATCAGCTTCATTGGTTTTCAAGACACTGAGCTCTACCTAATCCAGGAGCAAAACAATGGGATTAAAGTTCAACACCCAGATAGGAGTCCAGCACTGCAGCTCCTGCAGAATAAAGAATTACAGAAAGATTACAGCATAGAAGGAGGCCATTCAGCCTGAAGTATCTGTACTGGCTCTCTGAAGGAGTAATTCACCCTATTCCACTCTCCTGCCTTCTCCCTGTAGACCTGCTCATTTTTCCTTTTCAAATACCAATTTCCTTTCGAACATTTGGAATGAACCTGCCTCCACCAGATTCTTAGACAGTGCATTCCAGATCTTAATGCTGTGCAAAAAAAAATCTCCCGTGTCCCCATTGCTTCTTATGCCAGTTACTTTAAATCAGTGCCCTCTGGTTCTCAACCCTTCCACCAATGGGAACAATTTCTCTTGACACTGCCCCAATCCCTCATGATTTTGACACCTCTATCAAATCTCTCAACCTTCTCTCCCCCAAGACATACAGTCCTAACTTCTCCAATCTATCTATGTAACTAATGTTCCTCATCCATGGAACCATTCTCATGAATCTTTTCTACATCTCTAAATAAAGCATTGACATCCTTCCTGAAACGTGGTGCCCAGAAATGAATACAAACTTTCAGTTGATGTCGAATTAGTGTTTTACAAAACTGCCTTGCTTTGGTAATCTATGGCCCTATTGTTAAATCCCAGCATACAAATTCATTATTAATCTCACTCTCAATCTGTCCTATGACCTTCAATGATTCACATGCATATACACCCGAGTCCCTCTGCTCTTGCATCTCCTTTAGCGCTGTACTCTTTATTTTATATTGTCTCTCAACATTCTTTCTACTAAAATGAATCCCTTCACATTTCTCTGCATTAAATTTCATCTGCCCCTTGCCTGCCCATTCTGCCAATCTGTCAATGTCCTTTTGCAGTTCTCCACTACAGTCTACAATACTTCCATGTTTTGGATCATCAGCAAATTTTGAAATTGTGCCCTGTACACCAAGATCTAGATCATAAACATGTATCAGGAAAAGCAAGTTCCTAACACTGACCCCTGGGAACTCCATGATAAATGTTCCTCCAGTCTGGAAAACAATTGTTAAACACTATTTTCCATTCCCTGTCACTCAGACAATTTCATGTCTATGTTGCTATTGTCCCTTTTATTCTACTCTGTTGTGTGGCACCTTATCAAATGCTTTTTGGAAGTCCACATATATCACATCAACAGCATTGCCCTCATTTAGCCCCTCAGTTACCTTATCAAACAACTCATGCAGATTGTTTAAATATGGTTTACCCTTAATAAATCCCTTCTGGCTTTCCTTACTGAACCCGCATTTTTCCAAGAGACTATTAATGTTGTCCCGAATTATCATTTCTCGCAGCTCCATTACCACCGAGGTTAAACTGCCCGGCCTGTAGTTGCTGGACTTATCTTTGCAATTCTCCAGTACTCTGGCACCATCCTCGAAGAAAGAACGGAAAATTGAAGCCAGTGCCTCCACTTAGATACATCACATCCAGTCAACTTTAAATACAGACACCTATCCAATATTCCCTCATTACCAGTTTTAAATATTTCAGAGTCTGAACGAGCTCCTCATTTACCATGATCTGTGCAGCATTCTCTTCCCTGGTAAAGACGGATGCAAAATATTCATTTAATACCTTGGCCATGCCCCTTCCCTCCATGTGCCAGTCTCCTTCTTGGTCCTTAATCACACCACTCCTCCTTTTACCACTCTTACTCCTTACATGTCTATGGAAGGCTTTTGGATTCTGTTTTATGTTAGCTGCCAGTCTCACCTCCTGCTCTCTGTTTGTTTTTTCAATTCTCCTCTGAACCTTCTATATTCAACCTGGTTCTTGATTCAATTCACTACCTGACATTTATAATTTCTATCGCTTTTGTCGTAAAAGGAGCTCTGGATTTTTGTTTTGGCCTCCCTTATCTCTTCATGGGAATATACATTGTCTATGCCCAAACTATAATCTTTGTTAAAGGTTATAGTCATCTGTTCAGGGATGGTCCTGTTTGCTAACCTATGATTTCAGTTTATCTGGGTCAGATCCATTCCTATCTCATTGATACTGGCTTTCCCTGAATTTTTCTTTTACTCTGGATGGTTCAGAGCTAACCTAAACAGTGAGCATGGTCCCTTAAATGTTCCCTTGATCCATTTGGCCCACATCATTCCCAAGAACCAGGTCTAACAATGTCACCTCTC
This sequence comes from Mustelus asterias, assembly GCF_964213995.1. Lineage (NCBI taxonomy): Eukaryota > Metazoa > Chordata > Chondrichthyes > Carcharhiniformes > Triakidae > Mustelus > Mustelus asterias. The sequence goes on along the minus strand of NC_135804.1, from coordinate 85,012,527 downwards.
TCATTACTGCTGTGGAATATTTTTCTGAACCCACTCCAGGAACTCTTGTTGCTCTCTGCCCTTTGTACTACGACTATCCCAGCCTGTACTTGGAAAGTCCCCTATTGTAAACACTATAACTCTGCATCTCTTTGTGATCTTCTTGCAAGTTTGTTCCTCTAACATCTTCCCCGTAGTTGATGGCCTATAGAACACACTGAGAAATGTAATTGCACTTTTTTTTTTCTTAGCTACTACTAAATAGATTCCGTCCTTGACCCTCCAGGACATAGAAATCATAGAAATCATAGAAACCCTACAGTACAGAAAGAGGCCATTCGGCCCATCGAGTCTGCACCGACCACAATCCCACCCAGGCCCTACCCCCATATCCCTGCATATTTTATCCGCTAATCCCTCTAATCTATGCATCCCAGGACACTAAGGGGCAATTTTTTAGCATGGCCAATCAACCTAACCCGCATATCTTTGGACTGTGGAAGGAAACCAGAGCACCCGGAGGAAACCCACGCAGACATGAGGAGAATGTGCAAACTCCACACAGACAGTGACTCAAGCCGGGAATCGAACCCAGGTCCCTGGAGCTGTGAAGCAGCAGTGCTAACCACTGTGCTACTGTGCCGCCCTTACTCTTCTTACTCCAGCACTGAAATATTCTCCTTAATCAATACTGCCTTCTTTATTTCCTATCTTTCCTCAACATCTTGCATCCAGGAATATTTATTGCCCAGTCCTATCCTTCTCTGAGCCAGGTCTCTATTATCGGCACATCATCATATTTCCATAAGGCAACTCATCAATCTTATCTATCACACTCTGTGCATTCGCATTCATGCACAATAACCCTAATTTAAACTATATTACTTTCCCCATAATGCTGAACCCACCTGATGTCTTACTATTTCCAGTTCTGATACTGTCTATCTCTCCCTACATCCTGTACACCATGGTGTTCCTTCGATAGTATTATCTCCTGGTGCCACACCCCTGTCAACTTAGGGTAAACCCTCCCAATAGCAAGGAAATTAGTACCCACTCAGCTTTGCTGCAATCTTTACAGGTCTGTAAATGTCCCATCTCCCCCAGAACTGATCTCAATCACCCAGGAATCTAAACCCCTTCCTCCTGTGTCATCTTTCCAGTCATGCATTCATCTGTTTTATCCTCATATTTCTATACTCAGGTGACACTGAGAGTGCTCTGGAGATTATTATTTTTGAACTCCTGCTTCCTAATTTCTTACTGAGCTCCCTGAATTCTGACTGCAGACCATATCTCTCTTTTTACCTATGTTGTTGATACCAATGTGGAACACAGCCACTGGCTATTCACCCTCTCCCTTCAGAGTGCTCTGCAGCTGTTCAGTCATATTCCTGACCATGGCACAAGGGAGGCAACTCGATATCCTGGGTTCATGCCTGTGCCGGGGGAATGTCTGTCTGTTCCCCTATCAAATCTCCTATCACTGTTGCTCTTCCAGCCTGTTCCAGTGCCCCCACTGTGCAGTTGTGCCAGCTGTGGTATCATGGACCTAGCTTTGGCTGCATCACTCAATCAATCACTTTCAACAGTACTCAGAGCTCAAGACTAGTTGGAGAGTGGGATGCACTCAAGGGGCTCCTGAACCACCTATTTGTTCTTTTTTGACTGCTTGGTTCTCCATCCCACCTCTCTTTCTCCCTCTCTCTTGTGCTCTACATAAACATGCTGCTATCCACAAACATGCCTGTGGTTTCAACAGAATGAAAATTCAGCAGATTCCAAATTGGGAGAGGGCTCCAATTCTCATTGTTTTATTTCTGGATTCAATGGATCCTCAAGACCAAAGGACTACAATAATCTATCAATGTGCAGCTTCAAATTTTGGAGGCATTGATGCTATTAGTAGTGGCCAAGTAGAGCCAAGTAGGCTTTCCGGGGGATTCTGAATCCTCTACCACCTTTTATCAAACATCTTCACCACTTTATCCTCCAGGTTTCACAGTCTTTATTGACCTGAAGTTGTATTCGATGTTTGAAACTCAATACATGGCACTTTTGTATGGTGAACGAGCAAGGCCAGAGTCAAGTTTCTGAGCTAAAAATGTTGACTTGGTCTTCAAAGCCTTGAAGAACCAACACTCGTAAGTCCATTCACCGAACAGGCAACAAGTAGTTTGAGCAATGAAGTCACCTCTTTTCTTTTCAAAGATGGTTTGGACATTTATAATGGGTGGCATTGTTAGTAAGATGTATGTCAATTTTTACAATATGCATTGCACCGTTAGGAGCAGCTACATTTTGTTGTAAAGATATTACAGTAAGATGAAGATTGATTTAGCGTGATACAATCAGGCAGTTATTGGAAAAGTGAGCGCCTGATGCATTTCATATATCGCCCACTTTCCAGAGAACAGAACATGGGCCCCTGACACCCACAAGGCAGCCAAAGTGTTTGGTAGATCCCAATGGTGAGAGGGCTGGGTATCCTGGAAAGTTTCACTAGGTTCATTAGGCTCTGAGTTCATGTGAAGTATCCACCCCATCCTGCTGCTAGAGTTGATCTCACACCATAGAGAGAAAGATTTGCATCTTTAACATGCTCGACATTACTTCCCAGCCAACAAAATAAATCCCCTTTGAACTGTAGTCACTGTTGTAATGTAGGAAACATAGAAGGCAATCTGTGCACAGCCAGGGCCCACAGACAGCAATGTGACAATGATCAGCTCATAAGTTGTTGAAGGATAAAATATTAGCCAGGACTCCAGGGATAGTTCCCTAGCTCTGCTTCAGACCAGGGTCTTTGAGTCTATGTAAAAGGATTGACAGCTGCTCTGTTTAATATTGGCCCAGGTTCTCCTGTCCGTTGTTTAAAACTACATCCTGTTTTTCCAAAGGTTGTAGTGGGAGCTTGCTCTACCAGCTGCACTGTGAATCTATTGGTAAAGTAAGTGGGGAGGCCTAGCAGCAAGCCAAAATCCCATTAGAGCTACACTTCCTTTGATGTCACGGACTGAAGACACGCCCTTTGAGGTCTACCTTCAGCTCAATGGCAGCTAAGTGCTTTCAATCTTATCCTTAATTTATTTTAAATTCTGTCTTCCCCAAGTCACCTGCAACTTTATTCCCTCCCTGGCAACGTGCACCTCTTGCAACCCTGCCTCTGCTAAGCACCCACCCCCCCAAAACCCAGCATCCCAAACCATGCTCACTCCCCCGGCACCTCTGGTGACCATCCTCTCTCCAAGCAAGTCACTCCGGTACAGCTGGCCCTGCTCACACCAACCACTGTTATCTCTGGCACTGCCCAGACACCATCAGCTCTGCTCCAACATCAACAGGACGAAGGGGCGGGGGGGGGGGGGGGGGGGGGGGGGCACTGGGATGCCAATGGTTAAAGAGTGCATGTGCAGAGCGGGGGAGCTGAGTGTGTGGGAGTGTTTGAGACTCTGACTGAATAAAATGGTTGCTCTTCTGAGCTAAGAGCAGCCACAAATACATAAGTGTAAAAAGACTTGGGTAAAGATAGGGCAAAGAGGCCAAGATTATGCACTGACGGGACCCAGCGAGACCATCAGTGGGGGTCCCCCGGAGCCCTTTCAGGCAAACTTCTGAACTTGAGTGTCAGTGAACTCCCCAAAACATATCAACGTTCATTGCCATTAGCACAGCAGGATCCCATCATATGTCTCACTAGAATGCCAGCGTAGTTAATGTCCTCAAGCTTATGGAGTGAGATTTGAACTCATAATCTCCACACTCAAGGCAACAGGGGTTATACTGACAAACAAATGATTCTTACTGTAGTAGATCACAGAAATGTGTCAACACCTCAAAAGTGTTTGCCATGCAGGTGAGAGTAAACAATAAATAAAGGGAGAGACATTGAGTTGGCCTAAAATGTAGCCAAGAACATACGTTTTGAGAAGGTTTTAAGGTTGGGAGAGAGTTTAGAGACAACAGGTGAGATTTTAACATGATAGGTCCACTCACAGTGGGAAGGGAAGCTGGCAATGGGTCAGGAATCCGTTTGTTTCAGTCCTAGACTTTGCCATAGCTCTTTATGTCAGCCACAGCAACAGAATCCCACATACAGGTTTCCCCAACCAGTCTCAGAATGTGGGCAGGATGATGACCTACATCTGTCATTGGAGGGATATCGAGTTAAAGGGACTCTGGTTGGGGATCAGGTTGGCTGAATTCTACATTGGTTCTTGAGGCTGCAGCAATCGTAAGAATGGAAGTGAGGCACAAAATGGCTGCCCCCCCCCCCCCCAAACACCACCACCCACCCCACCCCCACGCCACCACCACCTCCAGATCTCTTCCCTGGAGGTCCTGCTGCAGGAACTGAGGGACTGCAGTGAAATGCCATTTTCTCACAGACAGGAAGAAGAGGTCAGCTTCTCAAATCAAGCAGACATGGATCAAAGTGGCTGAGAAAATGAACAGCAGGAATGTGGTCTCTCAAACCTCCTGGATACAGTTTCCACAAGAAGCTCAAGGATGTCAGGAGGGAGAAAGATGAGTGACGTAATACTTGCAGACTGTTACTTCCTCAGCTTTCTCCTTCTCAGCTTTCTTCAGATCAACACGCTTTGCGGATCCACTTACCCCCTCCCTCTTTCCAGTCATCTCCGCAAATCTCCATCTAGACAGCCAATACTCACCCTCATCTGATTAGCAACTCGCACCTGTCCCTCACGGTCACCAAGCACAAATGTTGTCATTCTGTCCTTTCCACACAATCCAGTTCCCACACTCATTACTCTCTTGAAGGAGAAAGAAGAGTAGACATAACTTCAATGGGGATTAGAGAACCAGGCATGGCCCTCCAGTGATAGCCACCTTGACAGCCACTGACAATGGATGGACCACCCGGCCACTGAGGAGGAGAAGGCAAATGTCAGCAGTGACCTTCCATGGGGGCCTGGGTCTGCTGAGTCACTGCTGCTCTGGCATGTTGAGAGTGCTGATTCTCTGTCTGTAGGCCTTGGGAGGGGATTGCCTCCTTTAAGTTGGATCATTGTGTCCATCCTTTATGTCCTGCAGAGAAAGTAACTGCTGTTGGTGCTGTTTATGCTGCTCCCGGTGCTGTTAATATTGGTGTGGTTGCTCCTATTGCTGGTAATCAGAGGTCCATGGTATAGCTACATAACTGCTCCCATGCTACAGTGAAGGCTGACATCGGGAAGGGTCAAATCAAGGTGAATGAAGTTCAAATCAGGTGAAATTACTTTCAAAAAGTTGGAAATCACCTGTAATGCAGAGAATCTATGCTGTCAGAACACGTGCTATGAGTTACATTTCCTCTCATTTCTGGGGGGAGTGTGCAGCTGATTAATTTGAAGCAACGGGCTCTTTAGATTTTTTAAAGTGATGGAATTACACATAGCTTATAAGGGCTCTTTAAAGATGTTGTGCGGCTACACAGCTTTGACAGAATATTGGCGATGAGTACAACCTTCTCATGTAGGCAGATAACAGAACAGAATCCTGACAATGCAGAAGAGGCCATTCATCCCATCGAGTCTGCACTGACTCTCTGACAGAGTACCCTACCCAGGCCCTTTCCTCCACCCTATCCCCATAATACCACACATTTCCCATGGCTAATCCATCTAACCTGCACAGCTTTGGACTGTGGGAGAAAACGTGGAGGAAAGCCACACAGACATAGAGGGAATGTGAAAACTCCAGACAGACAGTCACCCAAGGCCGGAATTGAACCAGGGTCACTGGAGCTGTGAGGCCGCAGTGCTAACTGGCCAGCATCTATATACTTTCACTGCTTAAAGGCTTCCCAGCCTATCAGCTCCATTGATCAATCACTCACTACTGCTGTGAGGCCGCAGTGCTAACTGGCCAGCATCTATATACTTTCACTGCTTAAAGGCTTCCCAGCCTATCAGCTCCATTGATCAATCACTCACTACTGCTGTGAGGCCGCAGTGCTAACTGGCCAGCATCTATATACTTTCACTGCTTAAAGGCTTCCCAGCCTATCAGCTCCATTGATCAATCACTCACTACTGCGCTCTTGCTAAGTTCTGCACAGCTTGGGAAGCCCATATGCTGGCTGTTAAAGACAATCTTGAGTTAAATGTCTTATTAACTACATTGTTAAGTTTTACTAGTAGTTACATTGTCAAACAGGTGGAGGGTATTTATACACTTATAAATGGGGACAGCTGGGACACTGGTAGGCTGGAATGGTGTTGATGGTGAACCATCGATTAAACTCCTTCCAGCAACAAAAGCTTTGTTTTAACTTCGCCAACTGGCATGGATCCAGTTAACAAAAGACACAACTTGTTTAAATGTGTAAATCACAGATCCGGCAGTTTGATTGCGATTTCCACTTCCTTAAAACACATCTTGCAAAACCCAGAGGTTAGCAGGAATATCCCCAACATTTTTCAGGATTTAACCTCTCCCCTGTCTGCATATGAACCCAGATTCCCTTCAGCTAAAATTCTGCCCAGAGTCTCAGGCTGTAGGGCCAAAGACAATGAAGATTGTGGCACCAATGCTGGGGTAAAGGGGTTAGCGGGGGAGGGAAGTAAAGTATGCAAAAGGCCAAACTCAGAGAAACGGAGACACAAGAAGAGCTGTAAGGCTGGAGTGGGTTCCAGAAGGGTGTAGAGCCATAGTCAAGGATTTTAAATTCACTGCACTGGGGACAGAAAGCTATTGTAGGATTGCACACAGCAGTGTCCTGGAGATAGATCTTCAATTCCTGGAGACTCCAATCCAATCCTGGAGGGTTGGCAACGCATCCTGGTTAGCTTCAGCAAGCAGGAATCAATGGCAAGGTTTTGGAATTCGTGACAGGGGTCAGGAATGATGGTTTCATCCTGCCCAGTGTTCAGCTGAACCCAAAGACTTGGGCCAGGATTCTCTGATCTCACTGCCAGCGAGAACAGAGAATTTGGCACTCGACCAAATCTCCATTCATTGCAGCGGGACCGGAGAAGCCCAGCCACGGGCGAGTTTGGAGAATTACACTCTTGATGTCATACGGCACAGAAATTAGGCAATCATTTTCAGGTCCTCTCCTCAGAAATTGACCATAACATTAATTTGAATACTCTCTCCACAGAGGCTGCCTGACCTATGGAGAATTTCCAGCCTTTTGTTTCAGGTTTCCGGTGTCCATGGTATTTTGCTTTTGCACAGAAGTACTCCTGGGTTTGAGGGAAGGAGGGAAGCAGAAACATAGAAAATGGACACCGTTGACTGTCAGCACAGAGGAAATCTTCCCCCACCACATTTCAACAACTCTGCTTTATACACAGAGTTAGTAAAATCTACTCTACTGTTCTAATATTGCTCCTACTTTGATTATTTTTAGTACTGGTGCTATGGACTCATGGGCTGTGATGTGTTTGAAATGTTTCCAGCCTCTCTGTTCATTGTGTCATGCACTGGGAATTCGAAATAGAACTCATGTAGATCCTGCACTCCAGCTTAGCTGTTTTTTTATGGGACGTGGGCATCACTGGCTGGGCATTTAAGAGTCAACCATATTGCTGTGGATCTGGAATCATATGTAGCCAGACCAGGTAAAGATGGCAGATTTCCTTTCTGAAAGGACATTCATGGGCAGCATGGTGGCGCAGTGGTTAGCACTGCTGCCTCACAGCGCCAGGGACCCGGGTTCAATTTCGGCCTCGGGTGACTGTCTGTGTGGAGTTTGCATGTTCTCCCCATGGCTGCCCACAAATGGGTAGTTTCTTCTGGGTTCTCCAATTTCTGCCCACAATCCAAAGATATGCAGCTTAGAATCATAGAATCTCAATAGTGCAGAAGGAGGCCATTCGGCCCATTGAGTCTGCACTGACAACAATCCCACCCAGGCCCTAACCTTGCAATCCCACATAATGCCCCTGACACTAAGGGGCAATCCCACCCTGTTCCCTGTAACCCCAAGTATTTACCCCACTAATCCCCCTAACCTACATCATGGGACACTAATGGGGAATTTAGCATGGCCAATCCACCTAACCTGCACATCTTTGGAGTGGAATGGTGCCATGGCCATGCTAAATTTTAGTTTGTCTGTGTGTGTTTAAGCGTGGCCATGCTTGATGTTGTGTAATGCCCCTCGAACTATAAGCCCCTAGCGACAGACTCACAACCTGTTCCAGGAATAATTAGCTACAAAAACAGACAAAAGTCTGACAAATGCAGCATCAGGGTGCGGAAAGGTTGTGGGAGAGAGAAAGAACATTAGTGAACCCGATGGGTTTTTACAACAATCAACTATAATTTCATGATCATCATTAATTCCAGATTTCACAATCTGCCCTGGTGGGATTTGAACCAGGGTCCCTAGAACATTACGCTGGGTCTCTGGATTACTAGTCCAGTGACAATATCACTAGGCCACTGCCATTCCTGTTCTTGGCTATCCTCAAAGAACAAAGAACAAAGAACAGTACAGCACAGGAAACAGGCCCTTCGGCCCTCCAAGCCTGTGCCGCTCCATGGTCCAACTAGACCAATCGTTTGTATCCCTCCATTCCCAGGCTGCACATGTGACTATCCAGGTAAGTCTTAAACGATGTCAGCGTGCCTGCCTCCACCACCCTACTTGGCAGCGCATTCCAGGCCCCCACCACCCTCTGTGTAAAAAACGTCCCTCTGATATCTGAGTTATACTTCGCCCCTCTCACCTTGAGCCCGTGACCCCTCAAGGTTTACGTCAATCCAAAGAGAGCTTGAAAGGCAGCAAAGGCATTCTTAACATCAACATACTCACATAACTGGGCGATATGCCTCATGAGTTGCAATGGTTTTCAAAAGGAAGAATAATGAACTTGGTTCAGGAGTTGCAAGTGGATTTGATTATCTTTGGGTTGTCCTTAAGGCCAATCTATAAGATCCATCATCTTTGGAACTTACTTGTATGTAGCATGGTCATTTCCGATCAAGAATGGGGAATGGGGAGAGACCTCCCTGTCTTTTTCATTGTCAGCACTACCCCCATTGCTTATTCCTAATTTCCTATGTTATTTGGCTAGCAAAACCACACATCCTGCACTAAGCTAGGGCTGAGAAACAACAACAGTTGTTTTGCTGTTTGAACTAGGAATTGCATACAGGGAAAAATTGCCAGTTTTTGTTAATTGACCTTGCTGTTCCAATTAAGGATTCAAATCAGCTCAATACTCATCAAAATAAAGGCTGCCATTTTAGCATTTTAACATCACTTGACTTCATCAACATTTAAAGTGAATTTACGTTAACAATAAATAGCTCTAGAATTCCAAAGCTTTACACCCAAAAGTTGCAAATTTTAGTTGTATGTATTATACTTAAAAAATATATAGTTGTGCCATGTTCGTGTTGTGAATTATCTGCCAGCAAACTCCTTGAATTAATTGTCGCAATATATTAGTAATCTGCTTTGCAAAATAGAAGATTTCTCCCTCGTTATGCCAAATGTAGCTTTTCGCAAACCACGAGTGCTTTAAAACAAAGCCTCTCATGATAAACTGTAATTATGGACTCTACCACTGCATTATATTGTCAACGCCACATATCAGCAAGGATTTTCAACAGTGAACATTAGTTATCACACTATTGAACCCAATTAATATGTGGGGAAACAAATTACATTAGTAAACTGCACATTTTAAGCACATAATTATGGCCTAAAACAATTAAAGGGGAAAATGATGAATCTGTAACCAGGAGCTGCTCCTTGGTGTGTGTATGTGTGTGTGAATGTTAAATCATCACAGGTAATCTTGACCTGCAAATATCTGAACAATTGTCCAAGAGATAAGATGGCAAATATAAAACTGTCAGTTAACATGCAAATACATCTACAGTCCCAATGGAATTATCCATTTACTATGTATTTGCATCGTGGCTGAAGGGACTATAATATGTTCCCTGAATCAATGATCGTGCTCTATCTGGTGTTTTATTTTTCATTCGTGGGACATGGGTATTGCCAGCACTTTTTTCCCATCCTTAATTCCCTTGAACTGAGTGCCTTGCTATAGGCCATTTCAGGGCATTTAAGAGTCAAACATGTTGCTGTGGATTTGGACTCACATGTAGGCCAGACCAGGTATGGATGGTAGACTTCCTTCCCAAAAATACATTAGTGAACCAGATGGGTTTTTACAACAATGGTTTCATGGTCATCATTAGAATTTTAATCCCAGATTTTTATTGAATTCAAATGTCAACATCTGCTGGATGGGATTCAAACCTTAGTCCTCAGAGAGTTACCGGGTTACTAGTGCAGTGACAATACTACTACACCACTGCCTCCTGTAGTTGACAGTTGGATGCAGACATTGGTTGCTTTGACTACAAAGTAAAGGAACTGTTACCAACAGCAATATTCTTCCATGCTGATAAGAACACAAGAAATTGAAACTTGAGCAGGCTGTTTGGCCCTTCGTGTCTGCTCTGCCATTCAACAGCACGGGCAATTTTCTAACTCAACTCCACTTTCCCACATGATGTCCATACCCTTTAATCCCCTTCATACCCAAAAATCCACCAAGCTCCACATTGAATATATTCAATAGCTAAGTGTCCTCAGGGCGATGAGATAGAGAATTCCAAAGATAAACACGTCTTTGACTGAAGACATTTTTATTCACCTCAGTCCTAAATGGCCAATTCCTTATCCTGAGACTGTGACATTGTGTTCTGGAATTCTCAGCCAGGGGAAACAATTTCAGCATCTACCCTATCAAGCATCCCCCTATCTCCCCCAACCTTATGAATCTTACATGTTTCAACAACACCAGATGGACTGCAATGATTCCAGAAAGTAGCTCACCCAACCCCTTCCCAAGGGTAATTCAGGAATGGGCAATAAACACTGCACTAGCCAGCAATGCTCACATCCCATTATAGAATAAAGAAACAAAACTGATCACCCCTAATTCTCCTCAACTCCAGGAAATAGGTCTTGTCTACTCGGTCTCTCTTCAAAAGACAAACACTTCATCCCTGGAATCTGTCAAGTGAACCTTTGTTGCACTCGAGCGCTGCAAACTCCAGACTTATTTCGACATCAGTTTTCTGTCCATTATCCAATCCTCACTCCATGATAGTTAATTACTCTTAATCACATAGTTCTAATTTTGTGTAATAACCCCTACCTTAGCAAATATTTTGTGAAAATCCAAAAGCACAATAGGTGGAAATTTACAGCCCCATTGTGATGTTTTTTAAAGTTTATTTATTAGTGTCACAAGTAGGCTTACATTAACACTGCAATGAAGTTACTGTGAAAATCCCCGAGTCGCCACACTCTGGCGCCTGTTCGGTTGCACTGAGGGAGAATTTGGTATGGGAAATGCACCTAAACAGCACGTCTTTCAGACTGTGGAAGGAAACCGGGGTGAGGGCGGAAAATGCCACTCAAAAGTCCATTCACATTGGTGGGAGCGGAAAATCCCACTGGCGGGAGTGGCCGCAAAATTCCATCCAAATCCATTGGTTCCCCCTTATTTACCCAGCTAGTTACAATCTCAAACACCTTTAACAGTCTGTCAAACACCATTTCCTTATCATAAACCCTCAATAATGTTGTGTTTGGTCTGAAACAGCAGCAGATGAGGTGCTGTATATTTCCTTTCAATAGGATGTATGAAACTTGCTAAAAGGGCAAGATCATGACTTCAATCCTTCAGCAAAACTACCTATGCTCAATCACATCCGTTTATCAAATTCCATGTTCAGGATAGTTAAATGGTCCCACTCTCCTTCCTGATTTTATCCTGATTTTTCATAGTCCTGTAAACATTTTGCAATGAAATACTGTTGACATCTACTCAGTCATTTCCGTTCTGAACTTTGATGAAATCCACTTCTATGGCACCATTGGATATCTTCAAACGTAACTACTGACTGGCATTGAAGGGCAAAAAACTGGCAAATTTGAATGATGTGTTATTGGAAGAGTTGCATGAAACAACGAGCAGTCAACTTTGGTATTGAGGGAATAGTTGTTGCGGGAAATCGATCCAATAGGCTGCACCAGGTCCAAACACTCAAGTGGACCTCATGGCATATGGCAGACAAACGATCCACACAGAAGATGTGGTCATCCTCCACTGCACGCAGGCAGCTTCCAGTTTCATGTCATTGACCAAAATGTGAAGCCACTTTTGGATCTTCAGGATATCATCACACTGAGGTTACTCCATCTTGGTCCAGATGTACACACTTTGTAGCACCAGACCCCAGAAATGATTGAATATAAAGACCTATTCAACTGTGACAACATTGAGAAATCTACCTGTAATGTATCATATGAGGCCAGGTGACTCGGTACCACCCGTGGTCTGTGCTTCAAGAAGGGTCCCCCTAGTAATGAAGCAGAACGTAATTGATGAGCTGAACTGCATGATAACACTGGGTGTCATAGCCTGTAAGAAGTTTAACAACACCAGGTTCAAGTCCAACAGGTTTATTTGGTAGCAAAAGCCACACAAGCTTTCGGAGCTCCAAGCCCCTTCTTCAGGTGAGCCCCTAGACCTGGCCACAGAATGGGTCTGAGTAAAAAAAGATGGCACAGTCGGGATCTGCATTGATCCAGCCCACCTGAGTAAGGCACTGCTCAGAGCTCATCACCCTATGAATACGGTGGAAAAAATCATAGCTGACATGCCCATTGCCAAGGTTTTCAGCATCATGGATCTGAAATGCGGGTTCTGGCAAATTCCATTGAATGAAGAAGCCTCAACTGACCACATTCATGTTCTGGGTAAGCAGATACCATTTCCTCTGCCTGCCCTATGGCATCTCCATCAGCACTGAGGTTTTCCAACATTGTTTTGAGCAGCTCTTTTGAGGACAACCCTACAAAATTATCATCGATGACATCCTGATCTAGGGTCGTTCTGCCTAGAGGTCTCACCCTCGACAGAATTAGAACACCCAGTTAAAGCTCAACACTGATAAATGCAGATTCAGGGTTTACCAGCTTCCTTGTGGTGATGGTGTAAAGCCAGATCCAGACAATACAACAGCTATATGACAGATGGTCTGTCCCTCAGACAAGCACACTTCACAACACTCCCTTGGTATGACAAATCGTCTTTCCAGCTTCATTCCTTGCTACAGAGAAGTCACTGGATCTCTTTGGCAGCTTGTCCACGAAGACGTTGAATGGTGCTGATGGGAATACCATACTGTTGTGTTTAACCAGCTCAAACAGACACTCTCAGCCCCTCCGGTGTGACAATATTTTGATGTTTGAGCCCCTGTACTCCTATCAGCATCTGCCTCCCAGCACAGACTTGGTGCAGTTTGCATCCAGAATGGCAGACCAGTCACATCGAGGGCCTCTCATTGACACTGAGACTCGTTGGGCAGAATTTTACGAGATTTTTTCTAAGTGTCCAGCTAGCGTGAAAGCGGGAGAGTTCCTGATCCGTTTTTCAGGTGAGTTTTCACACCCAGTTTTATGCACTCAGTCTTTGAAAATATGGGCTAGACCATTGCTAGCCACGAGAGGCAGAGGGCGGGGCTTAATTCACCAGACAGCCAGCAGCTCAGATCAGAGCCACAAACTGCGCATGTGCAGAAAAACCAGACAAAAAAGCAGTTCTGCTGACAGAACGCCAGCCTTGTTAATATGATAACCAGGCAAACTGCATCAAACTCGCTGGAATGCTTTAACGGGTTCGTGACTCACCCAAACTATCTGGAGCTGATCTGCCCTAACAAGGCAGAGCTCCATAAAAACCTCAGGAGGCCTGCAGGAGACGAGGATGGACAGATAGGCAGGCAGTGCAGGGAGAAATGGCCTCGAGGAAGACAGCCCTTCAATTTTCAGATGATGATCTGGCCAGGTTTCCTCTTCCCCCCCAAGAGTATCACAGCACTTGCCCTCTGAGGGCCACCAGCTGATACCCTGCAGGTCTCGTGCCGTGTCGGATCCGGATCATCGACACGGATGCCATCATCTCACGTGAGAACACCATCTACCAGGTGCACGGTACCTACTCTTGCAACTCGGCCAACGTTGTCTACCTGATATGCTGCAGGAAAGGATGTCACGAGGCATGGTACATTGGGGAAACCATGCAGACGCTACGACAACGGATGAATGAACACCGCTCGGCAATCACTAGGCAAGACTGTTCTCTTCGTGTGGGGGAGCACTTCAGCAGTCACGGGCATTCAGCCTTGGATCTTCAGGTAAGCGTTCTCCAAGGCGGCCTTCACGACACACGACAGCGCAGAGTCGCTGAGCAGAAACTGATAGCCAAGTTCCGCACACATGAGGACGGCCTAAACCGGGATGTTGGATTTATGTCACATTATCAGTAACCCCCACAGCTTTCCCCCTGATCTTGCAGAATCTCACTTGCTGTTCTGTCTGGAGACAATACACATCTCTTTAACCTGTGTTGAATGCTCCCTCCACCCACATTGTCTGTACCTTTAAGACCTGGCTGGCTGGAGAGATTCGCATTCTAATTAGTATTCTGTAACTTGATTTCTGTGTCTGTGCACTGTTTGAGAACAGATATCCACTCCATCTGACGAAGGAGCAGTGCTGGGGCTAGGGGCGGCATGGTGGCACTCTGGTTAGCACTGCTGTCTCACAGCTCCAGGGACCCAGGTTCAATTCCAGCCTTGGGTGACTGTGTGGAGTTTGCACATTCTCCCTGTGTCTGCATGCATTTCCTCTGGGTGCTCCGGTTTCCTCCGATTGTCCAGAAATGTGCAGGTTAGGTGGATTGGCCATACCCGTTAATGTCCCAGGATGTGCAGGTTAAGGGGATTAGCGGGGTAAATATGTAGGGTTACAGGGATTGGGCGAGATGTAGGCCTGGGTAAGATACTCTGTTGGGCGGCATGGTAGCGCAGTGGTTAGCACTGCTGCTTCACAGCTCCAGGGTCCCGGGTTCGATTCCGGCTCAGGTCACTGTCTGTGTGGAGTTTGCACATTCTCCTCGTGTCTGCGTGGGTTTCCTCCGGGCGCTCCGGTTTCCTCCCACAGTCCAAAGATGTGCGGGTTAGGTTGATTGGCCAGGTTAAAAATTGCCCCTTAGAATCCTAAAATGCGTAGGTTAGAGGGATTAGTGGGTAAATATGTGGGGGTAGGGCCTGGGTGGGATTGTGGTCGGTGCAGACTCGATGGGCCGAATGGCCTCCTTCTGCACTGTAGGGTTTCTATGATCTATGATTTCTATGCTCCGAAAGCTTATGGAATTTGCTACCAAATAAACCTGTTGGACTTTAACCTGGTGTTGTGAGACTTCTTACTGTTCTATGAGATAGCCAGTTACTTATCCAATTGGCCAAATTTCCCTCTATCCCACACCTCCTTACTTTCTTCATGAGCCGACCATGGGGAACCTTATCAAACACCTGATGTCTTCCTGTTGGGGAACACTTCAGCGGTCACGGGCATTCGACCTCTGATCTTCGGGTAAGCGTTTTCCAAGGCGGCCTTCACGACACACGACAACGCAGAGTCGCTGAGCAGAGACTGATAGCCAAGTTCCGCACACATGAGGACGGCCTCAACCGGGATCTTGGTTTCATGTCACACTATCTGTAACCCTCACGACTTGCCTGGGTTTGCAAAATCTCACTAACTGCCCCAGCTGGAGACAATACACATCTCTTTAACCTGTGCTTAACCCTCTCTCCACTCACATTGTCTGTACCTTTAAGACTTGATTACCTGTAAAAACTCGCATTCCAACCATTATTTTGTAAATTGAGTTTGTGTCTTTATATGCCTGTTTGTGAACAGAACTCCCACTTACCTGATGAAGGAGCAGCGCTCCGAAAGCTAGTGGCTTGTGCTACTAAATAAACCTGTTGGACTTTAACCTGGTGTTGTGAGACTTCTTACTGTGTTTACCCCAGTCCAACGCTGGCATCTCCACATCAGGTCTGGAAGCACCCAGTGGTGTAAAAGTTTAAAGCAGCCGTTACTTTCACAGCCACCGGGAGTGGGTGCCCCCCCACCCCCATGCCCCGAGGTGCAAGGTCCAACAACAAATGGCACAAGTGTCGCACTGTCTCCTTTCGGAGCTGGAGCCAGAGACGCGATGTCCAATAGTTACTCGAAGGATACTCGCATGCAGAACTCCCGGGGCGATTGACGGCCATGTCCTGCCTCCGGTGGTCAACTCACTCTCCTCCTGCAAGTGGTGAGGCCTGGGCTTCCTCTGTCCGCAATTCTTCCTCCTGCTCCTCGTCCTCAGCTCCAGCAGCAACCAAAAAAACAGCAAGATCGATCGTTTGCATTGCAAAAGCCATCTCATCAATCTGAAGAGGGGGAGGGGATTTGGAGAAGGGGAGTAACAGATGGAGAGGTTAAAGAACTCTGCTCGCCCCCAGGCCAGCAACACATAGTCCCCATACCCCCCCTCACAGCCCCCCAGCAACACACACTCTCCAAACCCCCCTCCCCCAATGGACCCCCAACACTATACACTCCCCATACACCTCCACAAATCCCAGAATGGCAACACAACACCTCCCAATCCCTCCCCCATCCCAAAAAGACATCCAGAACCCATGCAGTAGTGGCCACAGACAGTGCTGCTTGACAAGTCCTGAGGCTGCAGCACAGTCACTTCAGAGAGTTTCCTGCCCATCCCCACCTGCAACAGTGCTTGCTGCTTCCTGCACTAGGACCCAGAGTCAGCGCTAAGACCCGAGGTCAGCAGTCTGACCCGGGTCCGTGCTGAGAGTCTGAGGTTGGACTCCATGAGCAACAACAGTGCCCCCCCTCCCCCCCCCCCACCTCCCCCCACACATTCGCTGCACTCCCCCCAACCCAAAACACAACCACGAAATAACCCCCCTCTGAGCAACACGGAGCAGTTTGAATGCAGAGACTTACCTCCTCGCTCATCCTCATTGATCAAGCGACTGAATCCGACGTTCATGGATGAAGTGTTTTCCTGACCAATCTGGCTGTGGCGAAGGAGGTGGTTAAGGCAGGTGAGCTGGGATGATTGGGAGTGAAGTTCACTAATGACATTGTGATGAATGCAAGAAAATGCAAATTGATGTTTTGCCCATTTTGGGTGGGCTCCTGATCATGCCAATTTTTTTTCTTGGTAAAATGGGAATGGGCACGAAAACAGGTGCCATTCCCATTAGTCGTATCGCGCCCGATTTTATGACATTTTCCCACCGCAAAATGGGCGCGATGAGATCGTACAATTCTGCCCGTTATGTCCAAATTGAGAAGGCGCCCCTTTGCTCTCGTCTTCACTTGTCAGAAATGTAATGACTTCAGGTCATCCTGTAAATGTTGAAACCAATCATCAGCCACTCATAACTATTCTTAAAAAGCTTCTTCATACTATGACTGAATGACTGCAGCATAAGACGCTCAATCTACAGTTCTACAACCTCAGCGTCATCTACAGTAAGGAGTTGTACCTTTCTGGTGATCGTTCCAGAGCCCTCCTACCCACCGCAGATCGTGAGCACATTAACATCATCACCATACAGGTCCTCTCATCTCATTGAATCAAGGAACTTAAGGATGCCCTTCAGGTGGATCTCATAGCCAAGCAACTCCATGGTCATTATGAAAGGCTGGCCTGAGTCCTCAAAGGAGCTTCCCCATGATCTCCATACATTCTTCTCTCTGGTTTAGAAGCTAACTGTGCAAGAGGAACTACACCCAGCAACTCCACCAAGAGACCCAGGGTTGAGGCAACCAGGTACAGGGCAAAGGAATCTCAATACTGGCCTTCAATGTATAAAGACATTGAGGGAGACGTATCCAGGTGTGCTTCATGCAATGCACCCAAGCCACATCAAACTTAGGAACCACTGCACTGACATGAGTCCCAGACCTCCCATGGTCCTTCAATGTGGCTGATATTTTTGAATACAGCAGTAAGCATTTGGTCTTTGTCAACTTGTGCTCTGGTTGATATGAAACCAACCACCTACCAGACATGAAGAGCAACACAATTATAAACAAGCTCAAGAGACACTTTGCCACACATGGCATCCAGCAGCACATAAAGACAAACAACACTCATCAATTCATTTCCAGAGAGTTCAGGGACTTTGAGCACATCACGAGTAGTCCACTGTATCCACAGTCCAATGGCCTGGCAGAAAGGGCTGTGCATTCAGCCAAGCACCTGCTTGAAAAATGTGCCTGAGATTTTTATGCTGCACTGCTCGGCATGTGAAATATGCCCAGACAATGTCGGCCACTGTCCGTGCAACACATGTTCTCTCGGCACACCAGGATCACAATTCCGGTGCCAAGTTCTTGTTGCAACCGAATGTCAAAACCAAAATGAGTGGTGCTCTTCTGAATGGCGACAAGGGGAACGAGGGATTATGACCAAAATGCTCACACACTTTGCCCTGTAGAACCTGGTCAAATGGTCAGGATCCAGATCACATGTGGCCACAACAAACTGGCAGTGGTACACAGCTATGACCGACAGCCAAACAGCTATGTGGTTTCCTCAGACGATGTTCAGTATGTACGAAACCAGCATCACCTACTGCAGGTACCCAAATCACCATTGTCAACCACCACCATACCTCATGCATCCAGCCTGCAATCATAGAATCATAGAATCCCTACAGTGCAGAAGAAGACCATTCAGCCCATCAAATCTGCACCAACAATCCCATCCAGGCCCTATCCCATAACTCTACGTATTTACCCTGCTAATCCCCCTGCCAATTAACCTAACCCACACATCTTTGTAGCGTGGGAGGAAACTGGAGCACCCGGAGAACATGCAAACTCCACACAGATAGTCACCCGAGGCCGGAATCGAATGCGGGTCCCTGGCGCTGTGAGGCAGAAGTGCTAACCACTGTGCCACCGTGTTGCCCAGGACCTCCTCACCAATGGAAATGGAGGTCTCTCCAGAGGCTAACACAGCAAGTTCTGCAGCTTCAGGGCACACCGCAAGGACACCTGATGCCATTAACATTGAAGATACAAATCTGAGCATGTCTCAGACATAGCCAACTGGTACAATCACACTCTGGGAGTGCCTGAGCCACACAAAATCCAAAGTTCAAGGACTATGTGATGAACTAGTCTATGAATGGACTGTGTTTTAGAAGGGAGGGGGAAAGGAGACGTGATGGGCAATGCACTCGCTGCAGTGGCCGAAGCAGTATTTTGCACATTGCAAATCATTATGTTTTGTTAGCCCAGTTTAATTTTACACGTGTGAATAATTTATACTTTGTGACTGTTCTCCTACATTGTTACACCTCAGTACTACCAGATGTCCCAATTAAAACAAGGAAGATGTAGACCAGGTGGATGTTAGAATGATGTGGGTACAAAAGGGGTCAGGTTGGGAGTATCGGGGTTCTCTTGGAGTGCAGGAACAGACACAACATGTAAGAGCTGCTCGGTTACTGTTAATAAGTATATATTGTTGTTAGTCCCTGGTCACCAGTAATTGGAACCCAATGATTCTCAATCAGCTTCACTTTGTGGAATTCTGACAGCACCTCCAACCCATGAACATTGCATTCAAGGAAACAGCTCAAAAAATCTTATTTTTCCTTGCACAATCTGACCTTGAATATGAATATTGAAATGTCAGTCACTTGATTGTGGTAGACACGAGCCTATTTTGCATTAGATCCAAGTGTAAGCTTCAGAATAGATGCAAATTCACCTCAAGTCACAGACATTTCAAACAAAAGATCAACCTTCTGTCCTCAGCCTGGTCAGGAACATGACTCATTTTGATTGTTGTGCCACTCAACTCCAGCTCCTGTTCCAGCCAATTCTGCTTCGTGATACTGATATGTGAGGTTCCAAAATAGCTCAAGATTGACACTCAGAAACATAGATATAATTGCTGGTAATCTTCAATAATTCAACATCAAAATACTTGCTCCCTAAACAACGAAGGAATGAAGCAGTGTAGATAAAGGCGCACAGTTTCTGAGAGAGGAATAAAGAACAGGGTGCCATGAATACAAGGTTAAATATAATACCCCAGGCAGGAGAAACTCTCACATAGTTGTGCAGCTGTGGAATTCATTTCCAGGGTTAGTGGTTGAGTTAGAAACTCTACAAACATTCAAGTGAGATTGGATAAGTGGATAAAAGGCTATGGGAACAAGATGGGTAAGTGTGATTGGAATAATGGGTAGGATTTTCGGGCCCAGCTGATGTTGAGAAAAGAGGCAAACGGGGCCGAAAATACCACCACCAGTGGCTGTGCCAGTTTCTTGGTGCCTTCCCTGATCATTTTGGAGGACACAGTTCTGGAAGAAGACAAGGCTGAGGTGGGCAGCCAGTTGGGTTTATTAAGAGGCTTGTTAATGGTGGGTAATGGAGACTGATTGAGATTTTCCATTGGCCTCCAATTTCACAATGTAATGGGAGGCAGATAAACTGAGGGAAGGCGTGCTGCCAGCGGCAGGCACTGGGGGCAGAGTTTCAGACAGGTCTGCAGACCCCCCTGCCTGCCCAGATGGGGGTGCTGCTAAAAGTCACCTTGTAGAGAATTTCCTTCCGAGCATCCTAACAGTGGTGGCCTGGAGGCTTTTTCTATTTTTTATTTAGTCTAGTTACCTAGAACATAAGAACATAAGAACTAGGAGCAGGAATAGGCCATCTGGCCCCTCGAGCCTGCTCCGCCATTCAATAAGATCATGGCTGAGCTTTCGTGGACTCAGCTCCACTTACCCGCCCGCTCACCATAATCCTTAATTCCTTTACTGTTCAAAAATCTATGTATCTCTGCCTTTAAAACATTCAACAAGGTAGCCTCAATTACTTCACTGGGCAGGGAATTCCACAGACTTACAACCCTTTGGGTGCAGAGGTTCCTCCTCAACTCAGTTCTAAATCTGCTCTCCATTATTTTGGGTCAATGCCCCCTAGTTCTAGTTTCACCTGCCAGTGGAAACAACCTCCCTGCTTCTATCTTATCTATTCCCTTCATAATTTTATATGTCTCTATAAGATCCCCCTCATTCTTCTAAATTCTAATGAGTATAGTCCTAGTCTACTTAGTCTCTCCTCATAAGCCAACCCTCTCAACTCCAGAATCAACCTAGTGAATCTCCTCTGCACCCCCTCCAGTGCCAGTACATCCTTTCTCAAGTAAGGAGACCAAAACTGTACACAGTACTCCAGGCGTGGCCTCACCAGCATCTTATACAGCTGCAACATAACCTCCCTGTTTTTAAACTCCATCCCTCTAGCAATGAAGGACAAAATTCTATTTGTCGTCTTAATTATCTGCTGCACCTGAAAACCAAGATTTTGTGATTCATGCACAAGGACAGCCAGGTCCCTCTGCACGGCAGCATGCTGCAATTTTTTACCATTTAAATAATAGTCCATTTTGATGTTATTCCTACCAAAATGGATGACCTCACATTTACCAACATTGTACTCCATCTGCCAGACCTTTGCCCACTCACTTAAACTATCTATATCCCTCTGCAGACTTTCAGTGTCCTCTGCACACTTTGCTCTACCATTCATCTTAGTGTCATCTGTGAACTTTGACATACTACACTTGGTCCCCAACTCCAAATCATCTATGTAAATTGTAAACAATTATGGTCCCAACACTGATCCCTGAGGCACACCATTAGACACTGATCACCAACCAGAAAAGCACCCATTTATCCTCACTCTTTTCTTTCTGTTAGTTAACCAATCCTCTATCCATGCTAATACATTACCCGTAACACCGTGCACCTTTACCTTATGCAGCAGCCTTTTGTGTGGCACCTTATCGAATGTCTTCTGGAAATCCAGATACTCCCTGCTGTCCATCACGTTTGTAATGTCCTCAAAGAATTCCAGTAAATTAGTTAAACATGACCTGCCCTTCATGAACCCATGTTGCTTCTGCCCAATGAGACAATTTCTATCCAGATGTCTCACTATTTCTTCCTTGATGATAGATTCAAGCATTTTCCCCACTACAGAAATTAAGCTAACTCGCCTATCGTCACCCATTTTTGTCTACCTCCGTTTTTAAACAGTGGCATCACATTTGTTGTTTCCAATCTGCCGGAACCGCCCCAGAGTCCAGCGAATTTTGGTAAATTACCATGAGTGCATTTGTTATTTCCCCCACCATCTCTTTTAGTGCCATGGGATGCATTCCATCAGGGCGAGGAGACTTGTCTACCTTTAGCCTCATTAGCTTGTCCAACACTACCCCTTTAGTGATAATGCTCGCTTCTAGGTCCTCACCTGTCATAGTCTTCTTGTCATCAATTTTTGGCATGTTATTTGTGTCTGCCACTGTGAAGATTGACACAAAATACCTGTTCGATGCCTCGGCCGTTTCCCATTATTAAATCCCCTTTTTCATCCTTTAAAGGACCAATGTTTACCTTAGCCACTCTTTTTAATTTTATATATTTGTAGATAATTTTGCTATCTGTTTTTATATTCTGAGCTAGTTTATTCTCATAATCCATCTTACTTTTCTTTATAGCTTTTTTGTGACTTTCCGTTGACCTTTAAAGATTTCCCAATCCATTAGTTTTAGTAATCTTTGCCATTTTGTTTGCATTTTCTTTCAATTTAATACCCTCCTTTATTTCCTTAGATATCCTGATTATCCCTTTTCCTACAGTCTTTCCTTTTCACTGGTAAATATTTTTGCTGAGCACTGTGAAAAATCGCTTTGAAAGTTCTCCACTGTTCCTCAATTGTCCCACCATAATGTCTTTGCTCCCAATATACCTTAGTCAACTCCTCCCTCATCTCATTGTAGTCTCCTTTGTTTAAGCACGAGACATTGGTATTGGATATTAGAGCGCATCTCCATTTTGAAAAGCCTGACTTCCCCTGTATTGCAGTCAGCTTCTCCCCTCAAGCTGGGAGACCTCTGATTGGCCCTCCAGTTCCAAGCGTCCATCTGCTGCCCTTTATTGAACAGGGAACCTATCTCCATGATGATTAATGGATTGATGCGCTTATTCAGACACGAGGCTCGAAGCTCAGTAAATGAAGGCTTTTATTTACTATTAATGAAGCTACCAGAACTTATATACACTATCCCAGACTGAAGGGGTCCCGGCCAGAGCAGGGACTCTTATACCTCTCCCAGGAGGCGGAGCCCGACTGGGATGTGCCACAACACTACAATACAAAGGTGTAACAACCCCACCCTAACCCAACAGCAACAATAGCACAATCCAACAGTAACATATGTACATCCTTGTAGTCCTGGCCAGCCCCTGGCTCAGCACTATCCAGTGGGAACCAACGATGGTTCACCACATGGATCAACGAGTGAGTTTGCCCTGCAGGGGGGGGGGGGGGGGGGGGGGTTCAGAATGCAGAATCAGTCCCGACTTCCCTTTCCCACCTCCCCAAGCCAAAATTCAGTCTTATATTTTTGCAGAGAGGGTAAATGTTGACGTATAATAGTTGATCCAAATGCCCCATTTCCATGCTGTAACTTTGGCAGATTCTAACTGTGAGGGCTCCTACTACACGGTGGAACCGTGTGATGATTATTGAAAATATTAACATAAAATTTTGTCTGGAATTAATCATGGCTTTATCTGAGTTTCTACGACTTTCAAACCCAGGGGTACGATTCTTGCAGTAATTTGAATGAATCCTTGCTGATCAATAAATACAGGTGTGACCGTTATACCAGTGCAAGGTACCACACCAGGCATTGCACAACTCCACTGACCGCAAACCCACAGCAATGAATGTCATCAAGTTTCAGGAACATGGACTATTCTGAGCCTCAGTGGTTTTGTCAGTAATCAAAGCCAAAACAAACATCGCCTTGAAAGAAAATTGCTCCATAAAATTTAAAACAGAAGCTTTGGGAATGGTTTCAATGTCATGATTAGATCTTCAAAACCAGAGAGTCAAAAATATGAGTTTGCCATAAATAGACCCAGCACAGAATTCATTTAGCCATAAGGAGTAGTTGAGGCAATTGGCCAGATGAATTTAAGGGGCATCTAGATAAAGACATGAGGGAGGAGGGAATGGAAGAATAAACAGATAGACAAAGAGGAGTAGTGCTCTGACAGTGCCTGGACAGTGGCACCATGCATTGTCAGTGGGCAGTGTTGGGGCAGTGCCAGGGAGCTGTTTTTTACTAAGAATGGAACTTTACAGCGGAGAAAGCGATCATTGCTCTTGGCAACTTCAATGCCACGTTTCCCAGCCGCTATCAACCTTTGCCAATTTCCAGAAAAAAATCTGCCCATTGTCTTTTTCTCATAATTTAATAGCTACATGATCACTTTAATTGACATGAGTCTTGCATTTTCAGATATTCCTTTTCAAAAACTGGCACTGTGGGATTTGAACACCTTTGGAGTGTGGGAGGGAACCAGAGTACTCAGAGGAAACCCACACAGAGACGGAGAGAATGTGCAAACTCCACATAGGCAGTGACCCAAGGCCGGAATTGAACCTGGGTCCCTGTCACTGTGAGGGAGCAGTGCTAACCACTGTGCCACCGTGTTGTACAGAAATCCAAGCTTATGAATTACTAATCCAATAACACAATGACTATCTTACTGTTCACTCACATGGAATCAAAGCCGAAAGCTGATACAAACCTAACTGTGTCACTGTAACAATGGAATTAAAACAAACCAGTCACAAGAGAGCCACGTGTTTTCCAATAACACAAAAAAGGCAATTGTCATCCAGTGCAACAAAAGACAACAGCTATGAAAATCAACCCTACCAAGTCCAACTTCAAATTCACAACAGTCACTCAGTCAATCAAATAGCGAAGAATTGTGAATCCAACTATTTGGTACAATGAATCCACGCAGTTAGATCTTAACACAAAAGTGCTCAAATCTTTTGTTAGCTCTTCAATGCCAAGTGACGGATAAGAGGCCGAATGATATTCTTCAAACAAATACAACTTAAAATGTTTGGAAGGAAAATTTGAGAGGTGCCAAAAATATGTCAATGGGTTGTTTGACATGAACATTGAGCTTTATAACAACATAATTCCAATGTCGGCATTTCTAAGATACCCCAACAAATCAAGGGAGTAGACAAGCAGCCCCGACAGAAAGTCAAAAACCTCCAAAGCATTGAAAGTCCTGTAAAGATCTCAGCATCAATAGAATAACAATAGATATTCTCAAACAGGGAACAATATTGCAGAGTTACAATAATGCTTCATCCGGTGGAGCAGAGAAATTAGTTAACTGGAGACTTGCATCATTTTAAGCTTCTCTTAGGCAGGTGGGTACATGACTATTAGGAAGTTATACTCATTTGCAGTGGAACTTCAGTATACTAGATGGATGTTTCCAGAAAATGGCAGGTAGGAGGATTTTTTTTGTCTTTGATCTCTGGTATAGTAATATCTGTTGCAAAGGATAAATACAAGTCAAATGATTTTAATCTTGTTTGGTCTTTGAGAGATCCTATGTATGCTTAGCTCTATTCGCTTCATTTCTGCAAAGACTTCATTTTAAGATATTTCTGCCTATGTAACTAACTCTGCTAAGCTTAAAAAAAATCAATTAACATGACTACATTTTAAAACTCAGAAGGCATGATGGGTTAACTAAAAATTGACCACACTCCTGAAAAGTACATAGCAAGCAAAATAAATTTTGATAACAACAGAAGTGTTTTCCAGGCAGAGACAGTTTACGGAAAACATTTTCAGTAACAAGATAGGGTTGAAATATGTTTGCTTTCAGTGTGCGTTTGTGCAGTTCTGTTTTCAGGATGCTGTTCAAGCTCAGTTCAGTGCGATCAGTACAGGGCTGGCGGAAAAGGCCAGTCTCTCCAACTTCTCTCTTTCCTTTCGTTTCTGTAATGATTCAATTTTCTTTAAGTTCTGTTGAATAAAATAAATTCATTTCAACCAAGTACCAGTGCTGTCCTCGTCTATTCAAAGGAATGAATGGACCCTACCGTCTTGCAGGTTAGTTTATGCCCAACAAGGGGAGACTAACATTACTTAGCTATAAAGACAATGGGAGACATAATAAGCAGCCAAGAAGGAAGGAGGAAGTCACTTGTGGGAGTCGCGCACAGGTCCCCTAACAGTAACCGCATGCTAGGATGGAGCATAAAGGAAGAAGTAATTGGAGCATGCCAGAAAGGCATGGTAATAATCATGTGGGATTTTAATTTACATCTAGCCTGGAAACATCAGATAAACAAAAGTAGCCTGGATGAGGAGTTCATAGAATTTTTTCAGGACGGTTTCTAGAACAGCACATTCTGGAACCAAGCAAGGAGCTGGCTATACTGGAGCTAGTTGTGCAATGAGATGGGATTTATGAATGATCTCACAGTGAAGGTGGCCCTAGGTAGCAGTGACCATAATATGATTGAATTTTACATTCAGTTTGAGGGAGAGAGGAGTGGGGCTAAGATTATGTTTTTAAACTTAAATAAGGGCAATTGTAACAGCATGAAAGCAGAGCTGGCTAAGATGAATCAGCAATTAGGTTAAGGGATAGGTCTATAGAGATGCAGTGGCTAATATGTAAGGGGATATTTCAGAATAGACAGAATAGATACATTCCAATGATAAAGAAAAAGTCCAAGGGACAGACACACCATCCATGGTTAACTAGAAAGGTTAATGGTCATATCAAATTCAAAGAAAAAGCATATAATTGTGCCAAGACAGGTGGCAGGTCAGAAGATTGGACAGAATATAAGGGACATCAAAGGATGAATAAAAGATTATATACAAATAACTTGTATGATGGAATTGAAGGGGTGGTTGCCAATTTTGCTGATGACACAAAGATAAGTAGAAAAGTAAGTTGCGAGGAGGACATATAGAGGCTGCAAAGGGACCTATATAGGTTCAGTGAGTGGGCAAATATCTGGCAAATGCAGTATAATGTTGGAAAATGTGAAATTACCCATTTTGGCCAGAAGAATAAAAAGGAAGTTGATTATCTAAATGGTGAGAGATTGTAGAGCTCTGTGATGCGAGATGGATCTGGGTGTCCTAGTGCATGAATCACAAAAGGCTCATATGCAGGTACTGCAAATAATTAGGAAAACTAATAGAATGCTATCATTTATTGTGAGGGGAATTGACTACTAAAGTAGGAAGGTTATGCCTCAGTTATGCAAGAAAATGGTGAGATGACATTTGGACTACAATGTACAGTATTGGGCTCTTATTTAAGGATGGATGTAAATATGTTTTAAGCAGTTCAGAGAAAGTTTACTTGACTAATATCAGGAATGATTGGGTTTCCTTATGAGAAAAGGTCGGACAAGATAGGTTGTATCCACTGGAGTTTAGAAGAGTAAGAGGCAACTTGATTGAAACATATGAGATCCTGAGGAGTATTGACAGGGTGGATGTGGAGAGGATGCTTCCTCTTGTAGGAGAATCTAGAACGAGGGGTCACTGTTTAAAAAGAAAGGGCACCCATTTAAAACAGAGATAGGTGAAACTTTTTCTCTCAGAGGGTCGTGAATCTTTAGAACTCCCTTCCTGAAAAGCTGGTGGAAGCAGAGTTGTTGAATATTTTTAATCAGTAAGAAGTTTAACAACACCAGGATAAAGTCCAACAGGTTTATTTGGTAGCAAAAGCCACAAATTTGTGGCTTTTGCTACCAAATAAACCTGTTGGACTTTAACCTGGTGTTGTTAAACTTCTTACTGTGTTTACCCCAGTCCAACGCCGGCATCTCCACATCATGAATATTTTTAAGGCAGAGGTGGATAGATTCTTGATAACGGAGGGGATGATAGGTTATCAGGGATAGGCAGGATGTAGATTTGAGGTTAGTATCAGAGCAGCCATGATCTTCTTAAATTGCATAAGCACCTGAGAAATAGTTATAATCACTTTATGGCGTTGCTATGGTCCTTAGTAATTGGCAGTTGGAGCACCTGCCTGAGATAAGTTGTAAACATTAAGATGCAAATCAGATCCCTATTTCATGGGTAGTTTGCCATTTTAGTCAGAGTCAGATGAATAATCACTCACCACAGAAAACCTGCCTCTGACTTGCTCTTTATGTGGTATTAATAAGGATGGAGCAACTGAACAATGGCAAACCCCAGATCTTGATATTGGGGATTCAACAATGGTAATGTCATTGAGTCTCAAAGTAAGGTATTTAGACTCTGTATAAGAACTAATCATAGGAACTAGAAGCAGGAGTAGGCAATTTAGCCCCTTAAGCCTGCTCTGCCATTTAATAAGATCATGGTTGATCTCATCTCCATTTTCCTGCCCATTCACCATAGCCTTTCAAACCCTTACTTATTGAAAATCTTCCCACCTCCTCATTAAATTTACTCAATGTCTCAGCATCTACCTCACTCTGGGGTAGTGAATTCCACAGACTCGTGGCCCTTTGAGAGAAGTAATTTCTCCTCATCTCTGTTTTAAATCTGCCACCCCTTATCCTAAAACTATGACCTCTTGTTTGAGATTGCCCTAAAAGAGGAAACATCCTCTCCACGCCTACTTTGTCAATCCCCCTTATCATCTTGTGCACCTTATTGGAGATTGGCATTGCCTAGAACTTGTGTGATGTTATCTGTCACCTGTCAGCCTACGCCTGAATGTGTCCAGGAGTTGCTGCATTGAATCGGGTGGGACAGGCTCCTTGGTTAAATAGGGGACTGGGTGCATTCTTGTAAACAGTCAGCTTGTCATTCCTCATGGTGCCATTCCACTAAAACCAGTTAGCAATGGAGTGCTGCAGGTGTTAGGGCCATTGCTATGAATGGTTTGGAAGAAAGGTTTAGGGATACCCCTCAGAAGTTCTCAGATGTCCTGAAGATTTGTGCTAGGTCTAAACTGTTGAAGAAATGATAAAATTGCAATTTGGGCAACATGTGATGTGAGGACAGGGCTTCATTTAGCAAATTACATTTAATGTTGATATATGTAATGTGATGCCTGTGGTTAGGGATCATGTAAAGCATACGTATTGTTACAGCCAGGTGAGAATGGGTGAAAGGTCACCCCCTCTTATAATGGCCACAGGAGATTGTCAATAGATCTCCCCACGGGCCTCATAGAATACAAGCTTCCCTATAAGGCGAGTGGAGGCTCACCCAATAGGGATGGAGGGGGGGGGGGGGGGTGATGTTAAAACCAGCTTACTCCATTCAGGCCAGCAGTCGAAAGACTCTGGGACTGACCTGTACACTGTAGTCACTGAGTGGCACTTAGAACACATTGTAAATAAAGGGTGATGGTGACACAAGACTGATCTCGGCAAAAGTTAAAGTTAAGTTATTTATTAATCACAAGTAGCTTACATTCACACCATAATGAAGTTACTGTGAAAATCCCCTAGTCACCACCATCTGGTGTCTGTTCGGGTACACTGAAGGAGAATTTAACATGTCCAATGCACCTAACCTGCACATCTTTGGACTGTGGGAGGAAACCGGAGCACCTGGAGGAAACCCACGCAGACACGAGGAGAATGTGCAAACTCCACAAAGACAGTGAACCAAGCCGGGAATCGAACCCAGGTCCCTGGCGCTGTGAGGCAGCAGTGCTAACCACTGTGTGTTATTACAGCCTCCCTTTTCCCCTCTCCACAGTTGATCAGAACAGGGTTTTTAATTAAATTTGTGAGGATGAATGTTCTGATTCAGTGTACATACTTGACTATGGCAAATAACTAAGTCTGATGGCATTTCTTCAATTTAAACAAGTAAAGAATTTGTTTTCATCATGCTAAGAACTCAACCAGGTAAAAATATTAAAATATTTTCAGAAATGCTGATTTGGAATTTGAAGTCTTCTTTAGAATTTCTCTGGTTGCTGTCAACAGCCTAATATAAACAGGCTGGGTTCACTTTAGTTGAAAGAGAGAGAGAGGCAAACAGCTTTTTGCTGCCTTCAGATATTTCCCCCATTGATTGCTCAAAGCCAGCAGGGTTACATCATAAAGACCGTCAAAAATCAGAGTGTTTCAGTCATTTGATAATTGGCCATTGATAAGCAATGGAAAATAATCAATGGAGTATCATGTTAATGAAGGAGTTTCCAACTTCCATGCTAAAGCAATCTAGAAGCAAATTGGGGTCCTGAGCTCTTCCCTTGTGCATAATCAGTTCTGTGAGTTTGCCTCTGTCATGAGGTAATTCTAGAGTCAGAAAGGCTGAGGCTTTATTGTCCTTGCTGTTTTGGGGTAAGTCCTGACAAGGACAGGTGCAACATTCCACAAGGATATAGTCTAGGCATTTTCACTTTAATTCAGTTTTGGAAGTTTGCAGAAGCTTGGCCAACCTGCATTCCCAAATATCAGGTGACATGTGGCAGCCATCTTAAGTCAGTTTTTTTGTTTTAACAATTTAAATGACATTTTTTTTAAAGTTCCATATGTGAGTCCAGTAGTTGCAGCAAAAATGAAATATTTGGCATCAATATAACTCCATAACAGTTTACCATTCTAAGATCTGGACTAAATCTGTTGAAAGGGAAAGAGATTTAAAAATTTATTTAAAGTTTATTTATTAGTCACAAGTAGGCTTACGTTAACACTGTAATGAAGTTACTGTGAAAATACCCTAGTCGCCACATTCTGGAGCCTGTTCGGGAGGGAGAATTTAGCATGGCCGATGCACCTGACCTGCACATCTTTGGACTGTGGGTGAAATCAGAGCACCTGGAGGAAACCCACACAGATACAGGGAGAATGTGTAAACTCCACACAGACAGTGACCCAAGCCGGGAATTGAACCCAGGTCCCTGGCACTGTGAGGCAGCTGTGCTAACCATTGTGCCACCATGCATGTTCTCGTGTATGAGTTTCTAAAGGTTTTTAGTGCTCAGAGGCTATAGCAATATAGGTGGAGTGGAATATATAGCTAGACAATACAAAACAAAGAGCACCAAGGTGTCATTTTAATAGACTTTCAGGCTTCATCTTGAATAGTGTGCCCTGTCATGATACTTCAAAAAGCAGGAGGTAGAGACATCATAGAGGGCCATCAAATTAATATTCTAGCTAAGATAATACATTCAGCAAACTGGATATTTTTACTACAGAAAGCACAGACTAAAATTTTCCAGCCGTTCCGCCCCCAAAGGATCTTCCAGTCCTGTCTATGATGAACCCCCACTGCAGGTTCCCCGTTGACAGCGGCAGGACTAGAAGATTCTGTGACTGGGCAATGGAGAGCATCCTATGCCACCACAAAGCACATCACGTGGGTGGAAAATCCCATCCACGGACATTGAGGAGACTTGGATACAGTATTTAAAAATAATTATAGGTTGTACACACATGAACAGATTATTTGAATTAGATAAGTTAGGGACAACAAAAGGTCATGAGGGCAATTTTCCCAAAGAGAAACTAAATGCCCAATGGGTGGGAAATTTTCACACCCGTTTTTTGAGTGTACTTAGTTGAATGGATTTCCGGCACTCTGTGCTTTACAGAGTCCGCTGGGGGATTCACACTGGGAAGGGGGGAATGCGGGGCCCTAGGCCCACCTGAGAGGCCAGCAGCACAGTGCTGAGCAGGCCACTGTGCATGTGCCAATCTGTCATTGGGAAGATTGGCGCATGTACACTGGCTCCCCCATCGCCAGCCTCCTGATCGCCGGCCTCCCGATGGTTTCCGCAACACTGGGCCAGCCCCCTCCACCCCATGGCCAGCCCTGATTGCCCCCTCCCTCCCTTTCCCACTGATCCCTATGTAGAGTGCGCTGCGGAATCGGCTCTGCCCCCAGTAGCCTGCCCCCATTCCCCTCAGGCCCTGCCTCCTTGGCACTGCCCGGAGCCGGATGGGCACTGGTAGAGTGCCATGCTGGCAGTACTAGGGTGTCAGTATAGCACTGCAAGGCTGGCACTACCCAATGGGCATCTCCCCGCCCCTGACCTCCCGGGGGGGGGGGGGGCTTCAATGGCCTCTGTCCCCACCAGCGAGATCATCATGCCCGGTCCCTGTTGATGGAGGCCAGCTTCAATCCTCGCTGGTGGAAATCTCTCCCGATGGAGGGAGGGGGGGAGTAAAGATATCCATGTGGTAATCAGTGTCACGCCGATTTCCGGCGCAAGACTGATTACGCTTAAAAAAAGGGCCTGGGAAAGTGGCAATCGGCTGGACGCTAATCCTGAATCCCGCTACAGGTCCCCCATTGACAGTGCCACTCGAGCAGCACAGGGAGCCAGGAAAATGGCACCCAAGATATGTACAAGCTAGAACAAGGCTTTGTGTCAGAAGGTTTATTTTTCTCCTGGAGGCATGTTCCTGTGTAGCAGGCCTGAAGACAGAAAACACAGGGAAAATAGAAGGCAGCCAATGGATATATTTCCTAGGAGCCAATGAAGCAAATTTGCTGCCCAGTGCACAATTTTATATACTTAAGATCCTGAGTCAGAGTGATGTTGCAGCCTTGCTGATGTTTGTTGCTGGTGAAATGGCCCCCTTGCCATATGTAGAGGAAGGCAACTCCATGGAGCTACCTCCCTGTGGCAGCCACTGGAGTTGGAGACTCCTTGTCCCAAAGGGGGCTATCAGCATGAAAGACCAGACCATACTGACCTACTGGTTTGACCCTTCCCAATGTTCTGTTCAAACTCATGCCACTGAAGGTGCCTCCGTGCTGAGGCATCCTCTCGGTCACCAGCCTGCCTCAGCAGCATCCGCCCCTCCTGGTGATTGGGCTGGCAGCTTGGGAACCTGCCAAACCTCCTCAAAAGGACAGCACAGCAATGGATAATTAGGAGATTGTCTCCAGGAAGATAACTCTGCTGGGTGTCACTCACAGTAAGTGCGGGTTTGGGACCTCTATTCAGTCCTGACACAGAGTTCCCAAGCTCTCAACCAAATCCAGTCCACTGACTGTCGAAATAGGCTGCCACTTGGTGTTAAAGGTCCAGATTCTCAGTGAGATGGAAGCTGGAGAGGTTCCGGGAGGACATTAATACCATTGCTTTATAAGTGGCAGATGATGATGCTGGCAATTTACCTCAGAATCATGTTTATCTCCTGAACTTCCTTGTAGAAATGAATTTTCCAGAATTCTTTTATCCCTGAATTATCCTGTATTTTTTTTGTAAACGTGCTTTTCTTACTTCTCCCAGGAGATTACGTAGTTGTTACTGGGTGGGGAGCATTGGACATCATGGTTCAGATTTTTCTTCATTAATAATGGCAGACACTGAGAAGTTCATCGCTATTGTGAGAGACAATTGAACTGCAACTTGTGGTAAGCTCAAATCCAGACTCTGGTTCACCTTCAAGTACTCTGGAGGAGCCCATGCAGGTGGTTCCCTCCCACTCCGCCTTCCACCCCAGGCACTTTACTGTGAGCCGATGGCCCAGAATGTTTTAATGTTGACTTTTCTTTTTAGAGTTGATGTTAACAGATGCAGTATCATGTTTGGTCTTCATATTTACTCTTGTATTGGAGGCAGTACAGTAAAGATTCACTAGTTTGGACCTGGGGAATGAAAAGACTATCTTATGATGGGTAGTGATGTGTCTATACTCTCTGGAGTTCAGAATAATGTGAGGTGATCTCATTGAAACACGCAAAAAGGAGATTGACAATGTAGGCACTGAGATACCTGGCTAGGGAATCCAGAACACTAGGGTCTAGGTACGTAATAAGGGGTGGATCCTTTTGGACTAAGATAA
Source organism: Mustelus asterias (assembly GCF_964213995.1). NCBI lineage: Eukaryota > Metazoa > Chordata > Chondrichthyes > Carcharhiniformes > Triakidae > Mustelus > Mustelus asterias. The sequence continues at coordinate 84,978,980 of NC_135804.1, read as the reverse complement.
GGACAGATTTCTTCCCTCAGAGGGTTATGAACCTTTGGAATTGACTCACCCAGAAGGTTGTGGATGCCTCTTCAATCAAAATTCAAGGCTGAGATTGACAGATATTTGGTCGCTCGGGGAATGAATGGCAATGGGGAGCAGGCAGGAAATTGGAATTAAGGTGGGAAATCTTAATGGTGAAACAGGCTTAAGGGGCTGAATGCTCAACCCCTGCTTTTATTTCTCATGTTATTATGTTGTTAAGCTCCACACGATTCAGGACAAAACAGCCTAACTTAAATATTGCACAAGCAGTACTAAATGTGTGCCCCCTACAAGATTCATAAGTAGCAAATCATCAAGAATTCTTCAACAGCAAGTTCAAAACCTGCAATCTCTGCCACTTAGAAGAGCAAGAGCAGCAGGCACAAGAAAACACTGCCAACCCCTGTTCCCCTCCAATCCACGCACTATCCTGGCTTGTAAACATATACCATTCCTTCACTGTCACTGGGCGGAAATCTTGGGACTCCTTATAACAGCACTGTGAGACTACCTTCACCATACAGACTGTAAAAAGCTCAGGAAGGCAGCTCACTACCACCTTCTCAAAGACAATTAAGGATGAGCAAAAAATAGCAGTGATACTAATTTTCCATGAGTGAGCTGAAAACAATAAAAACCTCCTGCAATTATTGACGTATGATTGGGGACACCCTACCCCACTGCATATACTGAAGAACTCCCCAAGAGCTTCCAGCAAATACCAACGCACTCAATGTCCCACTGAAGTGTCCCTTCAAATACTGACATACATATAGGAACCACTTCAAAAACTGAGACAAATCCTGAGCACTCCCCTGTAAATGCTGACATATTGGAGTACTCTCTCTAAATACTGAAGGGCTCCATATGATTCCCTGCAATTTCTGATATACCCTCGGGGCTTTAGCTTCTGAAAGATGTTGTCAGTTACCACAAGAAAGCAGTGCTCTCACTCCAGAAAGTATTCTTTTGTTCATGCCAAACATCTCTTTCCTTTTCTTCAGATCTTCTTTGGCGCCCTCCAGATGCAAAACCATAACAATCTGACAACATGAACTGATCACTTCTAAGTCAACCAACCTTCTGAAAGCAAATGAGCTAGCTTAATGTTCCCTCCTGCGTTAACTGGCTTACATGAGTTTAGTAACCATGTGACATGGTGCTATAGCTTAACTTCCAAGAGAATTAATTGACCTCTTGAATTTGGTCTACTTTTGCAAGTTCATCCCTGAGAGTTAAATGTAAGTTAGGTATTTATTACAATATACAGAAACAAAATAAAGATCTGTTCTCCCACACACAAGAGTGAAAATGTTCAGAGAAACAAATAATCTTTGCAGTTAATATGGAAATTTGGATACACCATCTCAACAAGTAAGTATAATCAGCACGGTGGCACAGTGATTTGCACTGCTTCCTCACAGCACCTGAGACCCGGTTTTGATTCCTGGCTTGGGTTACTGTCTGTGCGGAGTTTGCACGTTCTCCCGTGTCTGCGTGTGTTTCCTCCAGGTGCACCAGTTTCCTCTCACAGTCTGAAAGATGTGCTAGTTAGGTGGATTGGCCATGCTAAATTCTCCCTCAGTGTATGTGAACAGGCGCCGGAGTATGTCGACTAGGGGATTTTCACAGTAACTTAATTGCAGTATTAATGTAAGCCTCCTTGTGACTATTAAATAAACTTTTTTACTTTCATAGGATGTTTCAACTGGAAGAGATCCATTCTATCAGGAATTATATATGGTGATTGTGACCCAGAGTATTAAGAATGATTCAGTGCAATATTTGGTACTGATGGCTCAGTTGCTCGAACAGAAATACATAAACCAGATTGTTCACTGGTTACTCGTCACCATTACAGATTAGGCTGTCTGATTAACTCATAGTTGAAATTCCCACAATGGCTACTTGAGGTTGAAAGATAGAGATTTCAGTAAATGGAGGCTGCATGAAGACATATCTCTTTGATTAATGCCTAAAGTTTTCAGCGACTGTAAGAGTAGCTTGAATTGATAACCCAGGGAGAGGCAGTTCCCATCTGTTACATGCTCACGGCTTCCAAAGTTCAAGCTACTCGACTGGTTATGAATTATTCATTCAGTAGAAAAGTTCTTTTGATGAGCTGATCATTCAAAAGCAACTACATTGACTAGTTGAATGATGTGTGTATGTGTAGATATATATATATATATATAGTATGTATTATATATAATACACTCAAAATTGACACGGTCAAAATCCAGTCAATTCTCCTTCCCATTAGAACGCACTGAGCGGTGGATTTTTCTCAATTTCCTGATGTGAGAGAAAAGATTGCCCTGAGTATTAAGTGCTTTCTTGCTAACCTTACCTTTATTCTATATAGAGAAGCTGCTAGAAGTTCCACTGAATATGCATTACAGTGCAAATATAGTGAGTCGACACATTCAAATGAAGCACAGGTCAAAGGTAGGACTACAACAGCGCAATGTCAATTCTCTGATTTATGCTCCCTTCAAGCACAGCTCATTGCTGGGAGTACAAATGTCACGCTTTGGGATTTCTGACTGTTTCACCATGCAAGGATCTTGGCATGATTTATATCAAAGCATCGTTATAAAGATAGCTCCAGCTGAAAAGGGGTTAAATTCACACAGGAAGAGGAGTGCATGCCGGGGGTGTCAGGGATGCTTTGATTGGGCCTATATTCAAGAAGGAAGGCAAATTCGATTGAGGTGACTCCACTGGAGTCTCCCAGCTGTCTGCCACAGGGAAGATCATTGCAAGGATCCTCCTCAATCGCCTCTTCCCAATGGCTGAAAAGCTTCTTCCAGAGTCCATGAGAGGCATCACAATCATACTACGCAGCATGCCAGGAACAGCACCAACCACTGTCGATGGCCTTTTTCAACCTCACAAAAGCTATGGAGTATCTTCCTCAGTAATTTGTCATCCTACTCCTGCTCCACAATGAGATGCAAGTTGTGATCCTCACCAACCGAGCCACCACAAACCCCATCTCCGTAAATCCTGCAGTCGAACAAGGCTACGTCATTGCACCAATTCTTCTCCATTTTCCTTGTGGTAATGCTGTGCCTCAGCTCCAGTGCACTATCCACAGGCAAGGACCACCCTACACCACCTCAATCCAAAAACAAAATCACTCCAGCTTCAGCCAGCCAGCTTCAGAACTGTCATAATAATTAAGGACAAACACCAGATCACCTCTGGAAAGATTGAGCGTAGAATAAGACCTGTGAGTTTTGTAAAATGGACAGACAAGCCAAAGGTGCTGAAGAGGTAAAGTCAGTCACTGGCTGAATTGCTGGGGTGAGTGATAACCTGAGAGACAACCGACATAATTCTCCCATCCTGCCTGCGGCTGGTTTGAGAATCTAGCGGGAGCCAGAAAGTCGGAAATCCACCAGCGTGAAATCACATTGCAATTCATCCAGTGGCAGGTTCATGGCAGATCGGTCTTCCCACTGGTTGGTGGCATGAACACAATTTGCGTTTCATTTGCAGCCCATGAATGCTCATTTTAACAGCTACCCATCGACATCCCGTCAGGCCTTCCAATCTTGTGCCACGCCAGTGGAAAGTTACGACAGCATTAAACCCAATTGATAGAAAGAGTGGCGTACACAAAGCGGTCCTCAGTTCACAAGAGACTGCGGGTGAGGATAACAACTTTCTGCCACCATGCTGTGCTGCTCCTGATGTGCTGTTCACCACTCTGCTGGTAAAAACCAGTTCCTGCCTCCGTCTCCACACCAAGCTGGTCTTCATTTGCAACACCGTGCTGCTGGACCCATGATGGCTCCCCATAGCAGGAAGATGAAGGAGATAAAGTTGAAGTTCATTTATTAGTCACAAGTAAGGCTTACATTAACACTGCAATGAAGTTACTGTGAAATTCCCCTAGTCGCCAACAGTCTGGTGCCTGTTCGGGTCAATGCACCTAACCAGCATGTCTTTCGGACTCTGGGAGGAAACCGGAGCACCCGGAGGAAACCCATGCAGACACAGGAGAACATGCAAACTCCACACAGACAGTGGCCCAAGCTGGGAATCGAACCTGGGTCCCTGGCGCTGTGAAGCAGCAGTGATAACCACTGTGCTACCATGCCGATGAATGGAAGGCAGAGGGGAGATCGAGGGGGAGGGGAACTTGACCACAAAACGCTGCATAAAAAGCTCAAAAACAAGAGGGTCAAAGAGATACCACATTGTTTAGTGGAAGGGGCTGGATGAAGGCTCCAGAGATAATGGTGGAGGTCGTGAGGCATGGGCACCTCACAGGTGATGGGCTCAGGGGGAAGGCGTTTGAATTGTGGAACAGACTTCCTCCTGAGGCTGCTACTCTCATCATTCTGGGTTGCTGACATCCTGCACTCTCTGACAAAGACAGGTGGGCTGGGGACAGTGATAAGAGTGTGCTGGACTGAAAATTAAATACGGTGCCAGGACCTTCAAACCTGCCCTTGAAGGCAAGCAGATGAATCAGTGGGAGAACTCGCCTGTGCATAATTAATGAGGTTCCGAGCGCAGAATCTGGCCTACCGTTCTGGTCAGTGGAACAGCCACATGCACCACACTTAGTCTCAAAAATTGAGAATTCCACCCAATGGAACCACCCTGTTTCCGGATAATGTTCTTCCAAAGCATCCAGAAACTCATTGCCATCTCTGGTGGAGACAATGGGACATAATGGAATATGACTATCATCTCATCCTGCTGCTGCTGGTATTAATCCAGTGGGAGGCGGGGCGGTGGGGGGTTTGGTGGGGGGTGAGGATGTTCAACATGTGGGAAACATGACAATCAAACCATGGTGTGTTTGCTTGCAGGCTTCCAAGAGAGTCCCTCATTCAAAGACACAAAGCTTGATCAAGATACCTGGCATCAGGATGAGATAGGGCCACTGAAAGCTCTGTCCTTGCTGCTGACATCTTCCCCTCCTCCTGGGCGATCATCAACACATCACCTCCTTTCTGTCATCACTCACCTGTGCCTGGGTCTCTTCACAATCCTAGGCCTCAGGCGACTGTCATGCCGGTAGCAGCCACAGCCTCCATGGTGGTGCTGCTGAGTACAGAAGAGCGGCTGTCTCAGGTTAACTGACAGCTACCAACAGTTGGGACTTCCACTTTCGGGGTCCTTAATCCCAGGGAAAGCTGGCCGCTTGCCTGTTAAGTGCCAGTGGGGCAGCAGATACAGCAGACCTTCCTGAATCAAGGAAACATGGGGTTATCACCAGCTCTGCAGCCAGCCATTGCCTCCACAAGATTTAGCCCATTAACCCAATGGTCTCCACAAGTGCCCCCTGATGAACTGAGTACCTCTAATATTTTCTATTTTATCCCACGTCTTTGAAGAGCTGAGAGAAATGGTTCTGATAGATTTATTTGCTTGCATCCATCAGCCTTGTGAAAAAAAGAATTGCCCAAATATCCACTCAAATGTATGTTTAAGAATTACACAATGAAAAAAATGAATAAACTGAATTCCCTTCTCCTGCAGAGTCATTAACAGTGAACTGGCTGAATAATGTGAGCTAAAATATTGTAGGAACCTTTCTTGAGCACATGGACAACCGGAGGTAATTTCTCAGAGTTTCTCGCCTGCAGTTGACCAGTTTCTCAGAACAGTGAGTTGACTGGGTAGAATTCCTGATAAACAAGTTTGCACCTCTTCAGTTGTTGAATTTGATTGTGCCTTTTTCCCAATTGAGATGGACACTCATGGGCTGAAGTTGATATTTGTACAGGTTGAAGTTAAACATTCACACGCAGGACAAACATACATTTGCTTGAAACCAGTATTGATAAATAACATTATTATGGTGTATTTGTTCGTTGATGAGCAGTTCTCAATTAAACTAATAATTTATTCTTTGGAATGCAATGGAGCAAGAACAAGTATTCTATCTGCCAGGCATTCCAGTGATGGTAAATATATTCTTTCAGAATGTATTCGTATTACCGACCAGAACAAATCATTTCAACCAAGTCTTTATACAAAAATGAACTCTTGCACACAGAACCCAACTCCACCGTTGCCCCTTGATCATGGCAATAAAGTTGTGCTTGCACTTCGATTCTGTGGAAAAAGATTGGCTTTCTCTCAATATGGCTGAGCTTTAATAATGGATAGCCTTCATCACAAGTCAAACATTTCTAGGCAGCTCATAGTTCAAAGCACGTATCAGAGAAACCTATTCTCCAAGGGATCCAGTCCATTTTATGTATGTTTTTTTTCTCATCAAAGGGATTATACTGTAATACATTTAAGGAAGATTAGAACTTTTTTCCCCTCATTCTGCAGTTAATAATTACATGCCATTTAGTTCATTTAAAAAAAACAATTAATTGTGTTCCTTTATTTACAAATGCTTATATATTCATACAATTCCCTACAATGATTTTTTTTTGTTTAAAAGGGCTGGCATTATTTCTGCACTCTCATATTTTTGGCTCTCCTCTGAGACCATTAGAACCATTTTATTCTTTCGCTCTTTGATATGTAAATCAGGAGATTCCTTTTATATAGAGGACACTGGAACTGAGCCAAACAATACAAAGTGGACATCCTGTCAGTGTAGGAGATCTGCTCTGTGAAGTGGTACAAAGGGAAGCTGGATTCAGAATTATTTTTTCCTTGGCTTACCTTCAAACAAAAGACATTTCACTCAGTGGTAGGCGTATCAATGCTTGCAAATAAAGACAAATATTTGACCGTTTATAAAGGGTTACTGCAAATTAGAATATTAAATTTTTTTTACAGTGAAGGCGAAACATTAGACACTAAGAAAGCAGGACAGAAATCACATTATTTTTCATGAAGACAAAATAAAAAGAATGATGGCTTCCAGTAACAGCTGGATGAACAAAGGTTATCAAGATTATTAATTCCAACAAAAGGATAACAATAATTTCAAAACTGGAAGTTGCACAAGAAAATTAAAAATAGTCAAAAAGTAAACAGCTGATAAACGAGCTGACTACGAAACCAGCACAATTGTGTTTTAATGATTTGATTCACTTTATTTTGTACTGGCAGATTGGACGCAGAATCAGTCATTGAATGCAAGCCTGCAGTAATGGGCATCAAAGTTGGAACAACAGTATGGAAGAATCAAAGAGCAGTTAAATTCTAACATGCCAGAAAAGGCTTCCTCATCAACAATGAAAAAGTAATTTATTAAAATGAACCAGGCAACCATCTACTTCAATTAATAGCATTGGGTCAGTACAAGGAAAATCTGTCTTTAATAAATGTCGTAGCCAAAAACCTAAATGAACATACCGTATAACATTTTTAATTGGCAGTGCTTGAAAAACAAACAACCTCATTCACAGCTGATCTGTTATAGTATAAAAATATGACTGATCAAAAGCATTTATATAAAGAGTGTAATAATGTCTTTAGCTTAAAGGAATTCGCTATATTAGTACCTTTAAAAGAGAAAAGTTTTATTGTCTAATTTTACCCTACATTTGTGCCAGAATTAATGAGTAAATATTCCTCATTAAGAGGATCAAGGGAGAAGTTTGATCTTTGTAAACACAGAGGTTTGTTCAGATATGGAATGTCCCAGCAGTGCTGGAAGCAGATTCCATGATAGCTTTTAAAAGGGAAACAGTTAAACATTTAAAAAATTCAAAAAAGGTATGAGAATTGGGTAAAAGTGGATAGGTCTTTACAGGCTTGATGGACTGAATAGACTCCATCTGTGATTCTAAACTACTCTTTTCCAACATAAGGTTCATTTTATGCATCTCCAACAGTTGCACCTTAAACTCTGGTCAATGGATAAAATAAACCGCACCAAAATACTCTCTCAAAAATATGTACATATAATTAACATGTTGAAACATTTACTTACAAATTTTTGTGCATCTGTTCCAGTGACACCGCTCTCTGAATATTTTAAGCTGTGTTTTTTTCCAACCATTGAGGACATAGAGTTATAAAATATGCAATATATTTTTAAATGGTAAATGAATTTCTTAAGACGCTTCCAAGTAACACATAAATATACTCACAATATCAATTTTTGTGTCTGTATACATAAAAATAATACATTCAACATATTTGTAAATTTAATAATGAGTCATTTCCTGGAAATATTGAATTGAATCACTGAACTCCTGTAAAATATGAAGTGATAAAAGATTGTAAGGTAGCAGAATTTTTTTTAAGAGTGTGACATTTAATAATGAATTTGATTCTTCCCAATTAATATTGAACTGTTCATTGTGGAATTAGTTTGATGTGAAATTATTCACTTGGATCCCATGTACTGGGCCTATATTTGTGTCCAATTAGTATGCTAATAATCTGAATTATGTTCTATACTGCTCTGTCATAGCACCTAGAGGGTTTTTAAAATTATAAAATAATGAGAATAAACAAGCCCATGCTGATGTTCAGTTTGCCCCCACACATTCTAATTACCTACTGATGGCACATTGGGGAATCACCATATCACCAGCAGAAAGCTTCTTGCGTACTTTCTTAACGGCAGAATCTGTTCATTTTCTTTTCGGCTGCCAGTGGTAGCAATGGCTTTAAGTCTGTAGACTGTAGCACAGCAAGGAAACCTTTCCTCAGCCAACCGTTACTAGATTATAATGGCTATAAGTAGACTGGGAAATGTAGTTGTTTTCTAAGTTAATATGCCTATCTTCTACATTTGCAGCGAGATTTCTGACGCTATATATATAGGCGAGATTTTACGGCCTTGCTCGTCCCAAAACCGGAAAATCCCACCCAAGGCCAATGGACCTTCCCATGATCTGCCCCTCACCCACTCCGATTCCCGTCGCGAGCAGTGTGGTAAAATTCCAGTCTTTACATCCCTCTTAACCATTTACCTTAAACTCCTTTAATGTTTAATGCTTCTTTTATTTGTTGAAAATAAACTCCATTAATTTCCAGAACATACCCCGATTAAGCATACAGATGCAGATATCTAATCAAGTTCAAACATTTACACTACATACATACATGAATCTACAAGCAGCAAATTAATGGCTATGATTCCCACCTTTCCAAACACTAATCCATTCATTGCATCTCTAAATAGTGTTTCATAGTTGACCAGATATTGTAGCATAGTTGTGTGACATACAAAATACTTCTCTTTTTGGGATCCTTACGGTGACTTGCTTTGTAATCTAAACGTTAATTTTTGAAACTAATTTCCAGCTGACTGTTTTTGCAGTTTGTTAGAGAAGTGTGAAATGAAATCAAGAAAGTTTGTGAACCTGGCAACTGGCACTGGGGCTGAATATTTCATCCAATTTTAAGTGTGTAACCTAGATAAGTCTGTTGAAATTTCTGGAACATTCTTCGCTTTTATGATGTCAAGAATTTGAAGAAGAGGCCAATTTAGAGTTGTACGATGAGAAACATCTTGCTAATTATTGTATTAACCGTACCAAAAGCAGCAAAATGTTGCTACATTAATTCTGTACATGGCTATTTGGCTGTAGGATAACTGTGCTTTTATTGTAAAGCAACTAGAACTTTGCTAAATCTCTGGGGATCTGCCCTAAACTGGATATATTTGAAACCTGATGAAGAAAAAACGCTAATGAACACCATAAAGAGAAACAACTATGTCAAGTTTAATTGCTATAATGATGCGCAAAGAGGACAAAATTATAGAAAAATTACAGTGTCAAGTTTTTGAACTAATCTTTTGAGGCATTTTGTCAGAAATGCAGTTTGTTTTAATTAACAGCAATTATTTTACAATCTCTGTCTCTTTGTAACTAGTTGGGGAAGGCGACATTCCTATAAAGATGGTAAATGCATTTCCTGTCATCACATGAGTTTAAGTTCTTTTGTCAAAGGTTAATTATCCAGGGTATGTCAATTCACTGCAATTATAGACAATAGAACAGAAATGATTTGAATGTGTTTTGATGAGTTTTCGTGCCCGGGTAGATCTGAAACGATTAGTGTCTACAGAGGCAAGTAAATATCATCCTCTCTCGCAGAAGAACACTAACTGTTGTTGGTGATTTATTAGTTCACCCGAGTCCTAATGACCCTTCTAATACGATTTCACAAAGTGAGTAAAGTGTAGCCAGGTCTGATTCTCTGCCTCTGCTCCATGCACATTTTAATTTAAACCCAGCAACACAACATACTCCAAGTCATTTATCTTTCGAATTGGCGCAAACACGTTGAGTACATCGGTTACCTCCATTTACTTCAGGACGATTGGGGATTCACAGCAATGTAGCAATATTAACCACTGGACTTTGGTTAAATATTTTTAAATGTATTGCTTTCCCATAACAGCACCCTTAAAAAATTTAAACCATTAATGAAGGTCAATTGTGGTTTGATACATAACTGCGTAAAACGAGAAAAAAATTTAAACCTTAATAAAGGGAAAGAAAATCTTATATATTTGCAGCAATTGTCTATAATACTTATCTGTATTCTTACAATTTAGATGCTTGGAGAAGTGATTTAATTCCAACAAAGTTAATTAAAAGTACAGGGAAAGCTCATTCTTGTTCTCTGAACCCATTCATGGGAAAATTCCTCTTTCCTTGTCAATCTTTCCAATCTGGGAAACATCCTGCTGAAGTGTAAGATTTGTGGCTTTATTCTTAATGAGTGTGATCCTTAAAGCTAAGATTCCATGACTAAAATCAAATTCCTAAACCCATCTTGTGCACAGGATACTCCACTGGAACTGTGGTTTAACACAAATTCAATACTCATTTTGAACTTTGCAGTTGGTAAGTCCAAGAGCTGATTGTGTGGTTTGATGGCATGAGGTTGTTTTATGCTGAATGTGGAGGAACTCTGCACAGGACTGTTAGAATTATATTCGCCTTTAGTGTTTTCAGGAAGTGGTTAGAATTGAAATGACTACGCAACACTGTGTTGGATAACAGATCCATCACAACAGCTCAGGAAAGTGTTCAACAAGATTTCCAGATCTAGACACTAAGTTAGAGTGAAAGGGTTGAGAGAGAATCAGTTGAGAAGAAGTAAATATCAAAAATTAACATGGATTACGGTCAATTTCCCTAATCCCATCACCAATTCAAACATTACCATCTGCATTATTCAACCTTTCCAACGTTGACATGACAATCTGTACAATTATCAACAACTGGATCATGGCAATACCATGCTCAGGATGTTCAGCGTGTCGGCCTATGAAGAGATAATGGCAGCATCAGCATAGTTCACAATGGGGAGTCACATAGCCCATCAGCCACCCAGAGTAGAAACACCCATTTTCATTTCCAATGATTTCCACAGACACATGTGATTGGATAGTCTCTAAAATAGATTTCCAATCATCTGCATTAGTTTTATCCCTTGTCAGTAAGCTGAAAATTTATCCCACTGTACAGGCTCTGTTTACAAATTATCCCCACTTTCTACACCTTGAAAGCTCTGAACTGGAATAAAGAATTAGGGTAGTTTCATTTATACAGAGTCCTGGAATGAGATATGGTTACATGGCCTGAAGAGAACTTTCGCCAATTTTTTATGACGTATCATTCAGATGTGGTCAAAATACTGATTGTTATTCTATTTTAATTGGTTTTCTAGTTAATGATCTAGAGCAGAAATACACAGTGAAGTCTAAACTGTTCTCTTTCTCATTAATCTTTTCTGTATTTTTCTTGATGGCATGAGGTTGTTTTATGCTGATTTGACTTCAATTTGCTTCTTTCTTTATCCAACTTTAAGCACAAAGTACAGATGAGAGAGGCAGTTCACTTCATTCCTTCATAGAAACTGAAGTTTTCAAATTCAATTAAATCCTTAATACATCTCAATTTTCCCTTTGATAACTCTTTTGTCATTACAAGAGTGTTAGAATGCCTTAGTACTTTTTCTGACTTTTATTGCTATGCATCTTTCTCATTCCTTCATAACCTTCCTGACCATCAAGTTTTTGGAAACTTCAAATGGTTCCACTCACCTTTTGTCTTGTCCCACTGGTTTTGTAGAGTTTGTTCTTTTTTTGTCTAACAATTTTACTTCACTTTGACTTGTCAATCTATTCAGGATCACATTTGATTTGTTTATTCTAGATTCATTTGTCCCTGACACATGGTCAGCAGAGTTGTCTTAAAATGTTGCATTTTTTCTTGATGGAGATTTTCTTCAGCACTATCCCCACAGCATTCTTCCAAGGCTTTTCCCATTCTCTTGAAATTAGCCTTTTCAAAGTTGTCTAATCGGGTATCACCTACTCCCAAACCATGATAGTTCCACTACGGTACACATTGTTTCATCAGTTCCCACATGTGAATCAATTTACCAATGCGGTATTTTAATCTATGTATCAGAATCACGCGAGAATGACCTACGCAGGTTTACTCACAGATTTTGCTCTTTGCTAGACTTAAATGTCTCCCTGTTGCCTTAAGCTCTCAAAGCATGATAAAGATTGAGCCAACTTGTGTAAAATGATAGGTGTGAATATATAACCTTATCAGATCAATGTACGTAGGAACGTTAGAAATAGGTTTAGGCCTCAAACCTGCACTTTGTCCAACAAGATCATGATCGATTTTCTACATCAACCCCACTTTCCTGCCATATCCACATATCCTAGTCTCCAAGGATCTTCCCCCACAGTTTGGTATAGTATGTAGCAAAAATAACTAAATCCAACCAACGGAAACCAAAGCAAGGTCAGATGCTTTAGGAACTTGACACAACTCACTTAAGAGCACAGGGAAGGCTAGAGAAAAACTGTACTCTGGAGTGAATGAATAGATTAACATTTCCCATAACTTTAAGCCTGCATTAGCAACTGGTGTCAAACAAGCTATTGTTGGCGTTGAGTTTCCTCTTCTACATCCAAGTGTACTGTTCCAGATGATGACATCTCAGAAATTGGCATTACTGTGTAAACTTTCTGGATTGATACAAAATATTGAAGCAACAACAGATTATGTGCTTGGCATTAAATTAAAAAAACATAGAGATCTGAGAACCATCTACTCTTGTGGTACTTCTCGAGCCCTAACTTTGCAACCTGCTCCCATCTCTCATGCAGTACTGGAGAAGCTGTGCTGCTAATAGTCCATCCATTATCAAGTTCAGCTGGTTTAACTTTCCTTTGACCACCATTATATCCAGAAACAAAGAACATTTTCCTCTCTAACAAGCTGCTACTGGAGAGAATGACACTATTTCATCACGGGAAAGATACAAGCTTGGATTTCCATCACGTTGAGACATCAAAAGCTGAGGATGTAGGATATCCATTTATAGCTATTTACATGTAAAATGGATGTCTGAGGTTGTTGGCAAATGCTAGGTAAAGGTCATGGAAAAGGCCCAGTAGTGCTGACCTTGGTGAAATTGTTTATTTATTAACCTCTTCTCTTTTCCTGCTAACACTTGGATTCTCATTGTTGTGTTTTGTCAATCATTGTAACCATTCTCACTGTAACAGTGCAGCAAGCTGACAATAAAGGGCTTTCCAACAGTGCTGAAGGAAAAAAGGTAGGCCAATGATGAGAACCCAGGCTGCAGGCAATGTGATCATCTGCCACCCCAATTATTTATGCTTCTCGCCCTTTTGGCTACGACCAAGTGTATATCTGATCGTGCACTTGGTCGAAACCTATAAGATTACACTGAGGCTTCACTTGAAGCAATTTTTTAAAAGCCATTTCGGCCTTTTGGCTAAGATGAAGCTCGGATCGAGCCTGGGACGGGGTGTAATGCCTCATCATATCAGCTTGGATCTGGTTTGATCGAGCCCAAGACAGGAGTATGGACTGTCTTGTCAGTTTGGATCTGTAATGTCTCTCATATAGGGTCTCTATTTGGGCCAAATTGGATTTTTGATCGGAAATAAAGTACCAAAAGGTACAAAAAATATTATTTACTTACGACCTTCCATGAACATCCCAAAACCCTTTACAACTAATTAAGTACTTTTGAAATGGAGTAACTAGTGCAGCTAATTTGTGCACAGCGCGCTCCCATCATCAAATAATCTGCTTTTTAGTGATATTGGTTAGGGGATTAATATTGGCCAAGGCACTGGGAAAAACTCCGTCTCTTATTCAAATGTGGACATGGGCTCATTTATGTTCACCTGAGAGTTTAACATTTTATCTGAAAGATGGCATCATCAACTGTGCAGCATTCCCTCAGTACAGTATGGGAATGTCTGCCTAAATTTTGTGCTCAGGTCTTGGAACCACAACTCTCCGACCCAGAAGCAAGAGTGCCACCAACTGAGGGGCAGTTGAGATCTGTCTGCACACATACGTACGTGCAAACAGATACAATACACCTTTATTTGGCAGGTAATTATGACATGCGGAAGCTTCTATCTTCAGTGCAAGCTCGGACAGAGGACCTGTCACACCATTAGGAAATGTATGTGCATCACAATGATGTGCTTCATTGGGAAGTACCCCAGCTACTGTTTCACACTTTCCACGGTGCTGCACACACCAGGCGTGTGCCAACAGCTGGTGCATCCATACTTTTTTTATTTTCATTCATGGGATGTGGGTGTCGCTGGATGACCAGCATTTATTGCCCATCCCTAGTCAGCTTGTTAGACCATTTCGGAGGGCAATTGAAAGTCAACAACATTGCGGTGGCTCTGGAGTCACATGTAGGCCAGACCAGGTAAGGACGGCAGATTTCCTTCCCTAAAGGACATTCATGAACTAGATGGGTTTTTCTGACAATTGATAATGGTTTCATGGTCATTAGTAGATTCTTAATTCCAGATTTTAAAAAATTGAATTCAAATTCCACCATCTGCTGTGGCAGGATTCAAACCCAGGTCCCCAGAACATTAGCTGAGTTTCTGGATTAATAGTTTAGTGATAATACCACTAGGCCATTGCCTCCGTAACATTGGCTATGTACAGATTTTTTTTTAATCCATTTACAGGATAAGGGCATTGCTGGCTAGGCCAGTATTTATTGTACATCCCTAGTTAACCTTGTGACGATGATGGTGAGCTGCTTTCTTGAACCGCTGGAGTCCCTGAGGTGTAGGCACACCCTCAGTGCTGTTAGAGAGGGAGTTCCAGGGTTTTGACCCATCGACAGTGAAGGACCAAATCAGGATGGTGAGTGACTTACAGGGGAAACTCCAGGAGGTCCTGAAGTCATGAAAGGGCAGCGGGAGCATGGGAACACCACCACCTGTGAGTCACACACCATCTTGGCTCAAACATGTCACTATTCCTTCAATGTTGCCGAATCAAAATCCTGGAACTCGTGACCTATCAGCGCTGTGGGAGTATCCTCACCATATGGACTGTCATCATCATCTGCTCAAAGGCAAGTAGGGATTGGTAACTGAAGCTACCCTTGCATGGGATGCCCATATCTCAAGTATTCTGTTTCTCTTTTAGAAATGGCGCAAGTAAATAATGTTTAGCTTTGGAGACCAGGTTATATGAATAAATATCTGGCTTGCAAAGCAAAATAAAATGTGAATATTACAGATTAGCAAACTAGCCTGTACTTGGCCTGATGGGATTGAAAGATTCCCTGTAACAAGTATTAGAATGAAACAACATTTACTGAATTGAAGAATTCAATGAGGAACACAAGTATTTATTATTTTTGTAAACACCATTTCTCTCATTGTACCTCTCCCAGCATGTCTCCAGCAGTTCCTTCCTGACCTTAAACTTCTCTTTGTTTCCTTTTGGACTGCCAAGAGCAATATGGTATTTGCTGGGGACAATTGTGGTTTGATGGTGAATATGATTGATTCAGCTTGTGCGTTTTGGGTTACCGAGTCTCAAAGGGCGTCACTTGTTGATGATAACTATTGAAGTTTGACACAAAGCCTAATTTTGATCAAGATGCTGGTTATCAACATTGCACAAACCAAGTGGAGACTTAGTCAGCCAGTTACAAATACATTGCTGAGAAATTCACCCAGCATCTAAAGGCAGAGCGACAGGTTGGATCACTAGTCCATGTTGTCCAGAGACTGCAACCAAATTCAGCATCAGGCCTCTACTGAATACTGTCAGAGATCTTCATTCATACAACCCAGTCTCCAAAGCTAAACAATATATACTTGCACCATTTCTAAAAGAAAAACACAATGGATGAAATTTTACCGGCACATCCGCCTGAGACCAACGGAAAATGCCGTTCTCCGAGCCTCGCCCTCTCCCGGAATCGGGGCAGGCGTGCTGGTAAAATTCCAGCCAATATTTGAGCTATGGGCATCCCACGCAAGGTTGGCTTCAGTAGCCTATTCCTACTTGCCTTTGTGGAGATGATGGTGGCAGTCCACATGGTGAAGATATTCCAACAGCACTGATAGGTCACAAGTTCCAGGATTTTGACTCGGCAACACTGGAGGAATGGTAGCATGTTTGAGTCATTGTGAAGCAGAATTCACCAAGCGTTGGATTGTTCACCCACTAATAGGGAATGTGAGCTCAGTTTAGACCATCATGAGACAGGTTAGTTTCACCCTACTGATGATAAAAGTGTTGTTACAATAGTAATCCTGCTCAGCACGAGAGGAACCGCAGGTTCAGACATTTGGTGTGTGTGCTTGGCCGAGGAGCCAATGGGGTGAAGCTACCATCTGCGGGATTATGACTGAACGCTTCTAAGTCAGAATCCCACCTAAAAGTGATTCACAAGTGGTGGTGTTCTCATGCACCCGCTGGCCTTTCATGACTTCAAGACTTCCTCAAGTATTTTATAACCAATAAAAAACTTAGTGAAATTTGGTTCATAGTGCATGGTGATTTACCGTTGTGATTAAGGAAGATTAAATCATGAGCTGTGCTTATGCTCATGGTGTAATGGTGGAGCACCTATAAAGTGAAGTCTGGAGAATGTGTTGTATTAATGCCTCATTCTGAGATTTGTATTTGTAATACATGCATCCCATGTCTGACTTTGCCTCCTGTATCAAAGTAAGGAGTCTAACAACACCAGGTTAAAGTCCAACAGGTTTATTTGGTAACAAACGCCACTAGCTTTCGGAGCGCTGCTCTGACGAAGCATCTCCACATCCTGTATCAAAGTCAGCCATTTGTGCTAACATAAGGTCAAGCCACAATCAGTGAAGTGCAGGTTGGATCTATACCAAACTA
This sequence comes from Mustelus asterias, assembly GCF_964213995.1. Classification (NCBI taxonomy): domain Eukaryota; kingdom Metazoa; phylum Chordata; class Chondrichthyes; order Carcharhiniformes; family Triakidae; genus Mustelus; species Mustelus asterias. The sequence continues at coordinate 84,961,863 of NC_135804.1, read as the reverse complement.
CTATTGTTGCAGCTAGATACAAGAGGCAGAAGAACATGCACCACATGTTGATTCGAGTGTTCTGAAATACAGTGTGTAGTTTAAACATCAAACCAGAAAAAATACCTATTATAGATAAGTAGGTGGAGTGGGCAGACAGGAGACAGATGAAGTTCAATGTGGAGAAGTGTAAGGTGATGCATTTTGTCAGGAAGAACATAGAGAGACAATATAAAATAATGGATACAATTCAATATGAATGCAGGAGCAGAGGGACCTGGGTGTATATTTGCATATATCATTGTAGGTGGCAGGACAGTTAATGAAACATACAGTATTGTAGGCTTTATAAATGGGGCATAGAGTACAAGACGAAGGAGATTATGCTGAACTTACAAAGACCTCAGTTGGGCTTCAGTATTGTGTATAGTTCTGGGCCCAACACTTTAGGAAGGATGAGAATGTATTGGGGAGAATGCAGAAGAAGTTTACAAGAATGGTTCGAGAGATGAGAAACTTCAGTTATGAGAATAGATTAGAGAGTTTGGGGCTTCTCTTTGGAGAGAAAAAGGCTAAGAGGAGATGTTCAAAATCATGAGGGAACTGGACAGATAGGGAGAGCTGTTCCTGCTCATAAAAGAATCAAGAATGAGAGGGCACAGATTTAAAGCAATTTACGAAAAAAGCTAATGTGATGTGGGAAATAACCTTTTCACAGAGTGAATGGTTTGGGTCTGGAATGCACTGCCTGGGAATTTGGTAGTGGCAGATGCAATTGGGACATTCAAGGGGACATTAGGTAATTATTTGAACAGAAACAATGTGCAAGGGAAGAGGCAGGAGAATGGCACTATAAACAAAATGTTCGTTTGGAAAACTGGGATGGGTTGAATGGTCTCCTTCTGTGCAATAATAATTCTGTGATCTAATATTTTAATAATGTACATATGTGTGTCATAACTGTGCTTCACATTCTGACCCAAAATTAGTCACTGGGATTCAATTATGTTAAACTCAGTCACATGGCTGAAACCAACCATGGAGAAAAAAAGCTTGAATTTATATAACACCTTGCATGACCTCAGGATGTCCCAAAGTGCTTCACAGCCAATTAAGTACGGATGAAGTGTAGTTATTGGTGTAATGTGAACAGAGACAGTCTCTATATGTGGAGGTAAAACATTGATGGTTATAGTAAAGGTTGAATGTTTCAGGCAGCACTTCAAGCAAGAGTGATATGTGAAAGTGCTGGAAAAATTAGTAAGAGCTGTATTTTCAGGAAATGCACAGAGGTAGCCCTAGTCAGGTGGCGAGATTCCTCTGTATGTAATGATATTGTAAACATTTTCTTTATAAATCTGTTCATGATTTCATGAAGAATAATGCAAGAGGAAAATATTCCTTCTTGGAGAAGTGGTGTCAGGAGCAGGAAGAGGCATAACTTTCATTTTGGGCGTGTAAGTCATGATAAACAGAAGGTGTGATTGTAGTTGATTTTTGAAGTGGTCATATTAAGGGGAGGCTTCTTTTTACTTTCAACTGATGTCAATGCATAAGGAATGAAACTAACAAGAGCATTTTGTAATATTGGAGTTGGAAGCGAAAAGAACTTACTGTCTGGCCATCATCCCAGCAATTTTTCTGATGCAAGGAAATGTCATTTCACTGTTAACTAGCAATACATCAGTCCTAAGTTGTGACCTGGTGTCCCTTCATTTTTTAATTGTGTTTCTGTGATACATCCAAAGCATACTGGTATTGAATAATTTAGGCTTGCCATTTCTGCAATTCACTCTCCCAAACCACTGATATGCAGAAGCATTAAAAATAATCAGGAAGAGCCCTCTGTTTACATGATAGAGGAATTTGAACTGAGTGTGTTATGTATCCACCAACTAATATCATGAACAGTAAACCTCTACACTCTGTAAAGGCCACCATCCTCTGCTTCCGACAGGTAGGCTAAGTGTTCTCCAACCCCCATCCCCCACACCCCCAAATACTCTTCCACAGCACATGGGCAGTGCGGTGGCACAGTGATTAGCACTGCTGCCTCACAGCGCCAGGGACACGGGTTCAATTCCCGGCTTGGGTCGCTGTGTGTGTAGAGTTTACATGTTCTCCCCGTGTCTGCGTGGGTTTCCCCCGGGTGCTCCGGTTTCATCCCACAGTCCGAAAGTTGTGCTGGTTAGGTATATTGCCATGCCAAATTCTCCCTCAGTGTACCCGAGTAGGTGCCGGCGTGTGACGACTAGGGGATTTTCACAGTAACTTCATTGCAGTGTTAATGTAAGTCCACTTGTGAGAATAATAAATAATAATAAACTTTAACATAATTGTGTTAAACTCTGTGAAAGAGTGTATAATCTTATGGACATTACTGCCATAAATGACCAGATGGCTTTTTCTACCAAAGGATTTGTTGTTTCCTTCCCCTAGATTCAGATCAAAATATTGACATTTTCGAGCGGCTTTGGATTGGTTACAAACCTAACTTGATCCCGTGCGACTCGAGCATATTCAACTTCTCTTTCTGTGCTGGCTTTCTTTGGCAGAAATGTTTAATCTCTGGCGGAAAGAGCAGAAACTTTGTTGCAAAGAAAAAAGCCCAATGTCGGGCTAATTCTGTTAACAGGAACCAAATTCAGATTAATTTTCATTTCTCACACCGGTGGCCGTCTTGTCCCAATAAATAACATTTCAAATCACTTCAGCACAGCCCTTTGTGCCCAGGCTGTGTTTGCTGGCTTGTAGCTTTCAGCTTGCAGCCACTAGAGGGGAGGATTATGCCAGCGTAAAAACCCTAAAGAAATTGCATTGTGTGTTTTTCTTTGGATTCCTAATTGGGCAGTTGCTGGTCCCCATAATTAGACAAATTATCATAACCTAGCCATGTGTTACCACGAGGAAGCAACCGCATTTTAAATCCACTTGAAAAAAATGTAGAAAATGGTTGGCATTGAAAGGACACTTTTGAGGTAACATTGGGATAACCCACAGAATGGTCAGCGCGTAGTAATTCCTAAGTGGCGATTGGCACAGAACCAGGTCAAGTGTTTCATGCTCTCGTTGCACTTCCTGTTTATTAATTTGTCTTTTATATTCTTGCATCCTAATTCATTTATCCTAATTTATGCTTTAGAACTGATTTCTCAACATTCAATTGTGAAATAATATGCCGCTCTCTATTACCAGTTTAACCTTCTTTACATTTTGTCTCTGGCAAGATTTATGCTCTGTAGAATAATATGCAAACAGCATCTGCTCGAAGATACACAAAGGGGACTATTAACTTTATTAAAATGTTTCATTTGCTGTGTACAAAAAAAATGTCTTTCTATGGCATACTAATTCCCAGCGTTAAATAGCTGCTCTGATTTCTGCTTAGTAATTCAACTTTAGCTTAGCAAATTAAATCGTTCAACCTTCTGAAGATTGCAGCACTAAATCTCTGCCCGTTCCACACAAGCAGAAATTTAGAACACGAGTTCAGGTTAGTCCGCAGTCTGTGTGAGCAAATGAGAACTGAGTGTCTTACATTGCTGTCGTTCCGATATGCAATATTCATCATCCTAAATGAAACAGAACTAATTTATGTAGCTCAATATCTGTATGTCGAACACTCCAAAGCATGTACAACCCTCATACAGTTAATTAATCACAAAGGAGTTTTTGTGCAATTGAGTCCATCTATGAAGATATGAGTATAAATACGCTGGGTTTCTTTTTCAATTTATGATTTTTGATGCTCATTGGAGGCCATCGAGAGGTGGGATGCCTTCTCAATTCAGACACAGCACCAGCAATAATCAGGTCTAATTCAAATTTCAGAAAAGTCCCTGCTATTGCCCCTCCAACATACCGCTCCCTCAATCTCAGAACTCCATTTTACAGCAACAGTATGGATTGTTATCACTTGCCATACTAACACCTCAAAAATATTGCTAATTGTCAATTGTGCCACATTATTCTCAGAGGTTTTGATCTCATTTTTTAACAGAAGAAATCGTGAATGCTTCAGGTCACCAATTTGGAAACTCATGAATTTACATTGTAGCTGCACGACCCTTCCTTCTGTGTACCAGAAGGTGTCTTCCCTAATAGCTTAGTAAGGTGGTGCCGTGGTTATGTTACTGTACTAACAATACAGCAACCTGCTTCACTAATTCAGGAATATGAGTTCAAATCGCACCTTGAACCTGAGTTTAAAAAATCCTGATGTCAGAAAATAGACCATGAAAGGAAACCTGTTATCTCCAGCCAGTTGTATATGTCCCAAAGCTTGTAAAAGTTTTCACATAGTTGCTTTGTGCAGTTGAGTTTCAAAGCTGACTCATATATGTTTGGGGAGAAAGTCTGCCATCCATTAGATACTGATCTCCTCCGCAGTGTCGGACCTAATGTGCACATTTCACTGATCTTATTTTTTTATTCATTCATGGGATATGGACATTCCCTTGTCAACATCTGTTGCCCATCCCTGATTGCCTTTGAGATTTCTGCAATCCTTATGCTGTGTGTATACCCACAATGCTGATAGGGAGGGAATTCCAGGATCTTGACTCAGCAACAATGTTTACTGACTGATCAACTTATAATTGTTTGGCTATGTCACAACTGACCAACCCAGGGCTGAACTAATCTCATTCTGAAAAGTATCACCCACAATTTCAAATGGTTGATCCATTTCATAATTTGGCTAATTGCCTTGGAATTACCATCCTGACTTGCAGCAAAATCCCGGAACTCCCTCCCTAACACTGCGGGTGTACCAACACCACATAGAACCATAGAATCCCTACAATGTAGAAAAGGCCACTTGACCAATCGAGTCTGCACCGCCTCTCCAAAAAAGCACCCTAACTAGACCCAATCCCCCGCTTTAACTCTGTAACCTCATGCATCAATCCATCTAATCTGAGCATCTTTCGACTGTGGGAGGAAACAGAGCACTCTGAGGAAACATGCAGACACAGTGTGAATGCGCAAACTCCACACAGACAATCACCCACGGCTGGAATCGAACCCAGGTCCCTGGTGCATGGACTGTAGCAGTTCATGAAGGCAGCTCACCACCACATTCTCAAGGGCAATTAGTGATGGGCAATGAATACTGGCCTGGTCAGTGATGCCCACATCCCATGAATGAAATTTTAAAAAAATCACCCATTCTCAAGTGCATGCTGCAATTCCAATCGGCATATTGGGATATAGTGCAACACCTGCCACTGCCCTGACATTGGCATAGGTTAAGAGGGGCATGGCAAGACGGTGTAGTCTTACCTGGTTGAGTACCAGGACTAAATGGAATGTGCATTTTCTATGTATGATAATGCTTGGAATCCCTCCTGGAGGATTTGGTTAGACCCAGCAAAAGTTTGTCTTTTTGTTCTCAGAAGTGATAAGGAAGAAAAACCTATGCCTCAGTTTTTATTCTTTCAACAAATTCCCCATAACTCAACATAAGAGGAGAGGGTTATACACAGCAGTCTCTTTTTTCCTCAGCGCTGCCTTAATAGGTAAAGCTATAAACGAGGGAAAGCACCAGAAGCACTGAGACTGTGTCATAAAGACAAGGGTGCTCTGGACTTGTTAAAATACTAACGAAGGACACATTCCACTAAATGTTAGGAGTGGACATATTTGTATCTGCATTTACCTGGAAGTTATCTAAAGCACTTACGACCAAAGTGAATGGAAACAGATTGTGGTAATGTGGTTTTCTCCTGTATTGGAGCTGGTGCATGGGGAGTAGGGGAAGTAATGTCACTAACTTTCTCAGGACAATATGTTCCGATTCAAAAAGGAGTAGACTTCACAACTCTGTTATAAATGTCTTGCAGGGCGAAGGATTCTCTTGATTTTCCTCCACTGGCTTAGCAACTTAATTGGAAAGATCGGTGTCAAAGGGCTCGATTTTACCATCAAGTTGCACTCGTTTTCAGGCGTAAAAACTTGGTAAAGTTGGGTGTGAGGCGAGTAGCACGATCCACGCCCGCCTCTGCGCTCGTTTCCCCTTTACCAATGGCTGAAAATGGCTGCTGTCTGGACCACGCCCGAAACAGGCACAACGTCAATTTAAATGTATTTTCATGCATTTAAATTGACTTATTGGGCTGCACGCCCAAACTTACCGGCAATTCCCCCTTTACCACTGCGTTCGCCCGTCCAGATTCGGCGCGAAACAGACATGGTCCGCAAAGGTCCGATGCGGGCGCTCCAATTTCTGAGGAGGTAAGTTCAGAGCTTCTGGCGGCTCTGTGACTCAGATCAGTGGTGGCGGTCATGGGGGGGGGGGGGGCGGGGGGGGGGGAGGAGGCGTGTCAAGTGGCTCTCTGTTGGGGGGGAGAGAGGTGGGTCAGATTGCTCTCTGGTGGGGGTGGGGGAGGGAGGTGGGTAAGATGGCTTTCTGGTGGGGGAGGTCATTGAAGGTGGCAGGGGAGGTAGAGAGAGCAAGTAATAAAGCATACAGTATTCTTATGAGGAGAACAGAGTACAAAAGCAAGGCGTTATGCTGAACTTATACAAGACACTAGTTATAAGTACTAGTCACCTTTAAGTGGCATCCATCAAGCCCAACTTCCATCTCCCCAAATAGACTCTCAATTGATGAAGAGTTCAGTTGCACTGGATGCACCCCATGGGTCATGTTATTGACGCTGAATCACCATTCCCTGTGACCACATGGACAGGTATATGCTGCCATGTCCCCAGCACACTCTTCATTCAGGGCAGATTGAATTCCTAGGTCTATATCTCCTGTGCGCCCCTGTATATTGCTCATGAGAGCGGTTGTACAAAATGAACAAAGAGCTCTTGCAAGTATTTTTAAAAAAACAATTAGGAGAATCTAATTAAGGAAGAATGTGTAGCTGGTGTTGAACTGAAGTGTTTTAAATGGAAGCCATGTGCCACAAATGTAAATACAGACTGTGCTTTAAAACATTCGACTCTAATTGCCTTTTAAAACGTTTATAGAAATAATGTTTGCAATTTTATACTATAGAAATACAAAATAAATCCAGTACTTAGTCCGCAAACCAGCTTGTCTGAAATAATTTCCCTTTGGAATGTATAGACCTGATTGTATGTAGATCAGCTCAGAACTGTACACTTAGAAATAATAAATAAATCATTTTAACATACAGCAGATATAGAAAGAGAACAAATGGCGTTGCATTCATCGTGGCCACATACATTTCATGGCTGAGCTAAGGTGCTTCGTGTTTTATTAATAGATTCTTATCGTAAGAACTTTGAGAGAAAAATGTAGGCATTGCCTCTGGCAGTTTGCGCTCTTTTTCATTCCAAGACCTGCGAAACGTTTGTTTGACGTGGTACATCATTTTGTGTATATAGGTCTAGATCTGGGAAACTGGGAAATAAAGCCCAGAGTGTTGAACGCTGAGGGTAAAAGTAAGGCAGCTTATTACTGTGTTTGGAAAGCTGTTGATAGGTTTTACCAGTGGAAGGATTGAATGATGAATTAATGAGATACAGCATTGCAAGTCTGTAAGTATGTACTGCAGATAATTAAAACATACTCATTCATCACAAAATCCCACATCACTTCCACCACTAAATAAACCCAATCTGTACTCTTTGCCTAGTACGTTTTGATACTGTAAAAATAATTAGAGGGTTTTAAAAAATGGACTTACACTAAATTAAGTAAATTAATAAACTACTGCTCCATATGGTGCAGGTTTCATTATTTTCACAACTTTCCTAGTGCTGCATGGTTTCGCCACCTTCGAGATCTGACGATTCTAATGCTCTCCTGGCCAACTTTCTACTTTCTATCCTCCAGAAAGTGGAACCCATTGAATACACTGCTGCTGATATTCTCACTCACATCCTACTCTCCTGCCACCCATGTCTTTGTTGGCCTATATTGGTTCCTTGTCCACTACTGTCTCACTTTTAAATCTGTTATCCTGATGTTCAAATCCTTCTATGTACTCATCGTCCCTATCCCTGTAATCCCTTCCAGCCCCACAACTCTCTGACAACTTTACATGCCTCTAACTCAGGCCTCTTGTGCATCCTCCATTCTATTTGCCCCACCCAGTAGTATCTGTGCCTTTAACTATCTAAGATTCTAAACTCTAGAAATCCTCTTTTATCTTCTCCACCTTTCTTTTTTGTTTGGTCCTCCATAAATCCAAGGCCATGTTTTTAGTCATCAATCCTAATATCTCCATCTTGATCCTCCAAACTTCATCCTCCTCCATCTTTGACTTGGTGTCAATTTTCATCTGATACCACTCTTGTGAAAAACCTTTGGAAGTTTTCTGATGTTAAAGGCGTTATATAAATGTGGCATGTTGTTAACAGAGGAATGACTGCAAATGGTCTGTCCCCACAATATTAATCCGTCCATTTGTGGCAACCAGATATGGCCGCCACTGAGGAATTGCATTTCAGCTGATGGAATACAGAAATATTCAAGTGCCCACTGGTGCAGCAGAAACTCTTCACCAGCCTAGTTGGGAATTCAGTGAACGGTAGTGCCATTGATATGAGGGGTTTTGTTTTGCTGCATCTTGAAATTAGCTCTGGCTGGGACCAGCCCCCTAGGTTAAATACATTATGGCCTCCTCAACCCATATTTGCTGCCTATAGCAATTATATTGAAAGAGGAACATCAGGGGCAGACTGCTAGCACCTGACTTTACCGGTACCTTGAGTCTGAAGGTATTTCTCCAAGCAAGTACTTGGAGATATTTGGCAAAACTGTTTTTTTTTCTCCACCATGTTTCCATTGTATCTTAGTTGGGAACACTCTCACAACTGAGTCAGAAGGATATGAGTTCAAGTCCTACTCCAGGACCTGAGTACAACAAATCAAGGTTGACACTTCCAGGAAGTACTGAGGGGGTGCGGCAATTCTGGAGGTGCCGTCTTTTGGTTGCAACATCAAAATATCACAATTTGGAAAAATACTTATTCCCATGATGCTGGCCAATATTTATTCTTTGATTTACATCACAAAAACATAATCTCATCATTATCACATTGCTTGTTTGTGGGAGTTTGCTGTGCGCAAGTTGGTTAATGTGTTCACTATGTTATTGCTCAGTAACAGTAACTAACAGTAACTGCTCTTCAGAAAATACAGGGTGGCAGAGTGGTTAGCACTGCTGCCTCTCAACAGTGGGCTAGTCAGGTGTGAGAATTGAGGTGGTGGGCAGTGTGCTCGAGTGGAGATCATGACCCTCTCTCAAACATTTTGAGGTCAACCAATTCATTTTTCAATGACAAACTGCTCTATGGTTATTTTCTGTCTTTAGTAACTCTGCTCATGGAATGAAACTGTCCACATAATTCATGATGTGGAGATGCCGGCGTTGGACTGGGGTAAACACAGTAAGAAGTCTAACAACACCAGGTTAAAGTCCAACAGGTTTATTTGGTAGCAAAAGCCACGAGCTTTCGGAACAGGCTGTCCCTTCGTCAGGTGGGTGGACTTTAACCTGGTGTTGTTAGACTTCTTACCACATAATTCATATCAGGCCACCCTATGGCGTCCAACGCAACCATGAGAAGGCATCAAACTCACCCATAGTTAGTGTCAAACTATCCTTGTATGTCGAGTTTCCTAAAGTTTAGTTCAATTTTCAAAATTGTACATCAAGTTTTGTTTCACATGATCTATTCACATGGCAATGTCACCTGATCACCTCAATATAGCTTACCTGAATCTTGTTAAATGCTAAATCTTTTTTTTAACAAACATTTGCCCACCATTCCAGAAAACTAGTACTGTAGCTTAAACACGTAAACTTTACATATGAACAATGGATGTTCTGTAGCACCATCAGTCTACTTAAACCACAGTAATCATACACTGACCCACCACTGTAACAGACTGGGGTGGCAATCATTTCATTTTGCCTTAAGAATTTAGCCTATTTTAATGTATGACATTCTTACAATAAGAATGTATGGCAATGTTGTTCATATGTTAGCCATGGCTCAGAGGTAGCAATATCATCTTAAACGCGAAAGACTGTGGCCGGGATTCTCCGATCTCACAGGCCCCACCACCGCTGCCAGCGAGAACAAAGAATTTGGTGCTCCGCCAAAACTCCATTCACTGCAGCAGGACCGGAGAATCCCAACCGCAGGTGAGGTCAGAGAATTCCGGCCTCTGAGTTCAAACTCCATTCCAGGGACTTGAGCATGTAATCCAGTTAGCCTGAAAGATCCCAAGAGACTATTCAACAATAGAGAAGCAGGGGACTTGTCTCGTTGTACCAGTCAACATTGCACCGCCATTGAAAACAATTGAACTGATCATTTATTTCTCTGCTGGTGGGTGGGGCCTTTATGTGCTCAAATTGGGCAACATGCTTCCTATATTGCACAGTGACTACTTTTCAAAAGGAATTAATTGACTGTAAAGTGTTTTGAGACATACTGAGATTGTGAAGGACGGGATAAAAAAATGCAAGCTTTTGCTTTCTTTTCCTTTTGGGTGATTGTGGCCAACCAAAAATGTCTCATTTAGCCTTTCCTGGTGACTGCATTGATTTCATTACTGTCTTTTAGTTTTCCGGTTCGTTCAAAGCTGTTACCTGTATGGAGTGAAAATTTAAAAACAGACTCAGTGAGCTGAGAACAATTAATTACATTCCTATCCCTACGCAGGGATGGATTCTAACGCGCAAATCTCATTGGGGGGAATCATCAGTAATGTATCAACTTAAACAAACAATGCTGATTCATTAATAGAATGCTTGCCAAATATTTCTTTTTAATATTTACAGTGCTGTCAATTCGTACCTAAAAGTCACTCAAAGACTGCAGCACATGTGACTCCTTCACAATTCAAGGCATTCCCCCCTCTATTAAATACTTCCTCTGTCAATATATTGAAAAATGAAAGATAAAGGCACTTTTGCACGAGGATTGTCGGTTGATGCGATATAGAAATCCTAGTCTAAGGGTAAATTTTATTCCCAGGCAAGTTGGAATTCAGCATAATAATGAAGGGGTTAAATGCTCTCTGGAATGTTTAGCATGAAACCCCCTTCATCTATTGAAAGATATATAAACCAACTTCAGAGCCTGTAATGTCAGCTATATCTATCCATTTACCCAAATAAACACCAATCACCTAAAACACTCAACCCAAACAATAGGTTTCATCAAACCCCAATCATGCTAAATCTGTGTATTTTTATGAGTTGGACATTTATGTCTGTGTAATATCATACATGACCGGGTAACATTTACTTCAATTTTGTGATTTTTGAAATTTCAATCTTTTTAAATCTATGGCTCAATGCGAAACAACTTTTCTGATTTCCAAATAAATGATTTCACTTGTTTTCCTGTTATTTTTGGCCTTTTCTCATTTGGATAATATATAAGTGTCCACTTCTAATTCTGATACAATTATTGCAAAAGTGTGATGCTTTTTAGTGTTGCATCATTGTGCAGAACAGTTCAGATATCCAGCAAGTAAGTCTTCCAGATTGAACCTTTGTTACTGATGATTTGGAAAGCAGATCTAAAAATAAGTCCCAGTACTTAAAACATTCTGGAGGAGATGGAGAAGGCAGAAGCTACAGTTTTGTGGCTAGTTGGAAACACATGGATTAGCAGAGCCACTTCAGTCAAAGAAACTGCAACAGTTTGGATCCTTGTGCTGTCACCAGCCAGAAGATTTGCAATAAACGCTAAACCCCGTGCCAATGTTGGTCACCACACCAAAAATACCATTTACTGAAGAGCTCCCAGTGTGATAAGTGGTTGAATGGCATTTTGTAACTCTATTATGCAGACAATTAAAATTGAATGTACAGCATTGCTCCTGTCACATTTCAATTTAAGCTGTTTGATACTGTGGTTTAAAAATAACTGGAATATTTGAAATTGCAATTGACAGCATGTTGTAAAATATCACTTCTGTAATTTTTTTTGCATCTTAAAGTTCATTTCTTTAATTGGTTTTGAGTTCTGTTCAAAATGGAAGAGAATGAGTGTCCTGCACTGGCCGAATAATTGCATAGCCGAGTGCGATGCTCAGGTCGGGGAGGTTAGTTTTACCTGCTGACTTGTGTTGACTTCCTTGATCACTGTCAAGGCGACAGGTTGAGTTACATTACAATTGGTCTTGGTGGAAAGGCTGGGTGGGAGGAGGATTACAGACCAATCAGGGATCCCACTACCCAGGCCACTCATTCTGAAGACAGAGACAGCAGCATGTGGGTGTGCGCTGGGAGCTGAGGACAGGAATAGCCTTGCTTGTATGAACTCATGGTCAGATCTCTGATTGCACCCTTACAACCTGCTTTCACATATCAAATCAATACTTAGGTTAGCTGAAGGAACTCTGGGCACTTGCAAAATGTAAACCCAAATCACAACTGTCTACCGGGCTAACTAAAGCACTTTGGTAGCAGTAACTCCATCCAATATCAGATGAGCTAATGTTCATTGTATAACACATTTTGTGCTGATATAATGAGGTCCCCTGTGGAAATTGCATGCGAGATCAGTCTGTAATATTCAGTCAGTATCAGGCACCTACTCAATTTATTGACGCATAAATGAATGTTGGTGTGTGTTGTATCATGAGGTAGAATGGGTTGACATGGAGTTAACACCAGGATGAAGGACTATTTTAAGGCATTCACTGAGTTGGTGGTGGTAAACTCCTCATCCAGTGTGCCCTAGCTGTAAGCTCCTCTCCTGATTGAAGAGTCCAGTGCAAGATCAACACGGCATCCATAGAGCTGACAGTTCATGTTGCTTGATGCTTGGGAAAACTTCTGCAGTTGCACCACCTCTGACCTTCCTCTGGGAACATTGGATGTGGCAAGCTTGGTGTTAGACAGTCCTTTAAGCATGCTGAACCAAATTTCAACGCTTGCCTCCACATTGGCTGGTTTGCTTCAGTGGTTTCCCAAGAGGGATGGTCTGCAATGTGGAAATTTGTACTGCTCTATCTGATGATTAATGATCTGGACGTGAATGTGGAGGTATGATCAGTAAGTTCGCAAATTACATGAAAATTGGTGGTGTGGTAAATAGCGAGGAGGGAAGTCTTAGATGACAGTAAGATATAGATGGGCTAGTCAGATGGACAGAACAGTGACAAGTGGAATTTAACCCTGAAAAATGTGAGATGATGCATTTTGGGAGGATTAACAAGGCAAGAGAATGTACAATGAATGGCAGGACACCAGGAAATACAGAGGACCAGATGGATCTTGGGGTGCATGTCCATAGATCCCTGAAGGCAGCAGGACAGGTAGATAAGCTGGTTAAGAAGGCAGATAGGATACTTGCTTTTATTAGCTGAGGCACAGAATATAAGAGAAGGGAAATTATGATGGAGTTGTATAATACATTGGTTAGGCCACAGCGAGATAACTGTATGCAGTTCTGGCTGCCACACTATAGGACAGATGTGTTTGCACTAGAGAAAGTGCAAAGGAGATTCACCAGGATGTTGCCTGGACTTGAGCATTTCAGCTATGAAGGGAAGCTGGTTAAGCTGGGGTTGTTTTCCTTAGAGCAGAGAAGGCTGAGGAGGGAGCTGATTGATGTGTATAAAATTATGAGGAACATAGATAGGGTAGATAGAAAGAAATCTTTCCCCTTAGCAAACGGGTCAATAACCAGGGGATATAGATTTAAGGTAAGGGGCAGGAGACTTAGAGGGGATTTGAGGAAAAACGTTATCACCCAGAGGATGGTGGGAACTCACTGCCTGAAAGGGTGTAGAGGCGGGAAACCTCACAACATTTAAGAAGCATTTAGATGAGCACTTGAAACATCATAGCATAGAAGGCTACGGACCAGGTGCTGGAAAATGGGATTAGAATAGATAGGTGCTTGATGGCTACGCAGACACGAAGAGCTGAAGGGCCTGTTGTTGTGCTGTAAAACTCTCTGGCTATTCCTTTTTTAGAGAATATCAACTGTATCATTTGCACTGACCATCTTGATGTCATTTTCCATGAGACTGGTCCCCATAGAAGATCCGCTTGAGGATTCTGCGGACATCCATGTGGGAGACGTGGCCTGCCTGTCTAAGTTGAATTTTCTGGAAGGTGCTCTCCATGCTTTTAAGCCCAGCCTAAAGGGTCTCGTCGGTTGCAGTTTTGTCCCTGCCGTTGAATTCTCACGATGGACCTCACTCCAACGTTAGAGGCTGATCTGATTTACCTCAACTCAGGAACTTTCAAAAGCATATAAAGGTCTGAAATCTCAATTCACTTAACTTTTCACTTCTTCTGAAGCCACCATTGTGTTTAAGGGAGGGCAGCCAGACATAACGTGCCAGTTGATTTTCATCTTGCTGCCTGGGCCTAGGTCGATCTAGAAAGAGTAAGAGTTTTAACAACACCAGGTTAAAGTCCAACAGGTTTATTTGGTAGCAAATGCCATTAGCTTTCGGAACGCTGCTCCTTCATCAGATGGAGTGAATATCCGCTCTCAAACAGGGCACACAGAGACACAAAATCAAGTTACAGAATACTGATAGGAATGCGAATCTTTACAGCTTATCAGGTCTTAAAGATACAGACAATGTGAGTGGAGGGAGCATTAGGCACAGGTTAAAGAGATGTGTATTGTCTCCAGACAGGACAGCCAGAAAGATCCAGAGCAACTTTCATTACAGGAACAGTCCAATGAAAATCAATACACACTTCCAGGGTAAGATATGGGATAGTAATGCACAAATAGTTGGTGTAAAAATGTCCTTGTCTGCTCAATATGTTAGTGCCTTCACTAAGATAATGGGGAGTGGAAATTCAGGAAGCCCCATTAAGTATAAGTGGCACATTGGTGTCATTTCAGAACTGTTGGTCTTCTGTAACTGCCAGGACCATTAGCCAGAGGTCATTCATGAAAGAATCAGGGAGCAGGAGGGGAGAGGAGCAGAGCTTTTTTATGCAACAAGTTGCTATAATCTGGAATGCACACCCTGAAAAGGGACTGGAAGCAAATTCAATCATAATTTTCAAAAGGAAATTGGATAAATATTTGGAAAGAGAAAACCTGCAAGGCTCTGGGGAATGAGAATGGTAGCAGGACTAATTGGATGATTCTTTTAAAGAGCGGGCAGAGGGAAATGGGCTGAATGGCCTCCTTCACTGATGCATGAGAGAAACAAGAAATGAGCACTTGTTCATTAAAAAACAAAAAATGTTGAAAATAGTCAGCGGGCCAGGCAGCATCTGTAGAGAGAGAGAGACACACAGAATTAATGTTTCAGCTCGGTGACTTTCATCAGGGTTCTGAAATGTGGGCTGGGATTTAATGTGAGCAACAGGGGGCTCTTCCCACTTCCCCACCGGTTGGAAAAATATTAGGCGCCCTGCATCTCTTCTGTGGAAGAGGCCCAATACCAGTTAAGTGCCCTTAGGTATATCACGGGCCAGCATTGGACCTTCCGTGCAATCGTGCCCTTCAGTGCGTCTAAAATCTCATTCCCTGAGGGATTGCCAACCAGAGGCTGGCAGCTCTCCACTGCTGCTGGGAACCGTGGCTGCTGTCGGTAATACTCCAAAGCCCAGGCTGAAGATCCCCACCAGATCCTGGGACATAAGTGAGTGGAACGAGATAGGGATCAAGGAAAGGGAGTTGCCAGAGGGGTGGGGCATGGGAGTTGGAGACAAAGGCAGAAAGGTGGCTTTTTTAGTGACCCCGACATTCTTGATGCCAGGTCCCTCGATTGGGCGTTGAATTCCTGAAAACAAGGGATGCCCCTTACAGGTCCGCAGGCAAGCTAACAGCCTTTGGGAGGTATGGCAGAGCTATGCGAGTTCCATTAAATCCCTGAGCTACCACTAAATTCCAATGGGTTGAAGAATAAGTCCTCTGAAATGGCTCATTAATGAACCTAATCGACACATTGCACACCCAGCAGGTGGGATTTTCGTGTTGGGCCCTTCCCATCCCAATTTAATTGGGGACAGTTTTCCTGATGCTCGGAAACCGATGTGGGTTCTCCCACTTGATGGTCCTTCCCACCCACCCCCCTCCCCCGTCATTCCCACTCCAGTGGATTCCATAAATTTATTCCCATTAACTCTGTTTCTTTCCATGGGTGCTGCCTGATTTACTAAGTATTTCTAACATTTTTGTTCCATTTCAGATTTCTAACCTCTGTAATATTCTGCTCTTGTAACATCTTCTCAATAATGCTTTCAGTTGATGCTGTAAGCTAAAATGCTTCAAGAGATTAAGGGAAAGTAATATTTACATAAAGGCAAAAGATTATTACGCTTTTTTGATGTATTGAAACAAAGTTTCAAGTTTGTTTATTAGTGTCACAAGTAGGCTTACATTCACACTGCAACAACGTTACTGTGAAAGTCCCCTAGTCGCCACACTGCGGCGCCTGTTCGGGGACACTGAGGGAGAATTTAGCATGGCCGATGCATCTAACCAGCATGTATTTTGGACTGTGGGAGGAAACTGGAGCACCCGGAGGAAACCCATGCAGACATGGGGAGAACATGCAAACTCCGTAAAGAGAGTGACCCAAGCCGGGAATTGAACCCGAGTCCCTGGCGCTATGAGGCAGCAGTGCTAACCAATGTGCCACCGTACCGCATCCAAAATCAATCATGGCCTTTCCTGCAGTGAACATAATTGACAGGATTTTGAGGATGGAAAGCACAATTCCCTCTATAACGAGCATTGATTGGCAGAAGGCGGAACCTCCATCTGTCACTGGAAGCAAGACCGGCCTTGGAGAGCAGCTAGCCAATCAGATTGGCCAGCAGGTGTCCAGTCATTCCAGGAACAGTGCCATGGTGGCTGAAAAGGCTACTGCGGCTAATCTACCTGGAACCAGATGAACGGTTCGTGGCAAGGGTCAAGGGGGATGGATGTGTGCAATGGTAGGGAAAGCCTGGGGCCTCAAGGAGGGAGACCGGTGTCTCAGAGTTGTAGGGTGGACGGAGGACTGGAGGTCTCTGGGCCCCAAGAGGAGAGACCGCCCCCCCCCCCCACCCCACCCCCAATGTATCACTCGTCACAACACTGAAAATTAAGGCTGGGTGACAAAAAGTGGTCATTAAGTTGCCTCTTAAGGGCCTTAATTAAGGCAATGATGGCCCTGCCTGCCCTGGCCGGGTTGGGGCAGGTAAGGTCCTGGAGGAATCCCATCATGCAACTTCACGCTCCCCCTCCATCGGGCAGGGGTGCGAGAATGTCAGATTCTGGCCAATATTTTACCAATTACTCCTGTGCAACAGAGACGGCCTGAATCATTATCAACGAGATGTGAATATCTTTAAACACGATTCGAGTTCTTGCCAGCTAACTGTCAAGGTCTTGATTTGATTTCTGACAGTTGGAAAAGATAATTCTGAAGTACAGACAATTTGTAGCTATGTCACTGAGAGGCAGGGTTAGAACATCATCAACAATCTCAGAAATGACAATCCATTACAGGAGGTAAGGCACTTCAGTGTCATGAGAGCAATGATGTCTGACTAAAGCAGGAGAGACAGAACTCTATCATCCTCAATGTTCAGGTAAGAGATGCTTTGGTCAAGGAAGGCATCACTTCACTCTGTTCGTAACAAAATGCTGCCAGATTTACTATCCCTTAAACACTATCACTAAAATAAATGATCTAATCAGGGTGGCAATCCTGTGGGAGCTTGCTGTGCACACACTCCTTTCATTACAACAGACGCTGTGCTTCAAAATCATTTCGTTGTCAGCCAAGCACCTTGGGATGCGCTGAGGTCGCAAAAGGCGCTAGAGAAATGCAAGTCTGTTTCTTTCTGTCAGGTCTCTCAAGCCGCTGTTCCCCTTGACTTGGTGGATGTACATTTTGCCAAGGTCAGAGGGTGGGTTAGAGCTTCTTACCATCTGAGCAGTTAACCGATCTCCCAGCCACATAACAGTGGGAAATTAGCAGAGATAGGGAAACCCCAGGATGGGATGGGAGTGAGGTTGCACAGGCGTGTGGGGGGAGAGGTGAAACGAGATAGATTGAGAGAAATCCTGCAAGAGCATTGTGGAGGCAAGGAAGAGAGGGCAGTGAGCAGTGAACAGAGGACAACAGAAACAGAAAATGCTGGAAAATCTCAGATCTGACAGCATCTGTGGAGAGAGAATAGCGCCAGTTTTGAGTCTGGATCCTGACTTGAAATGTTAGCTCCTATTCTATCTCCACAGATGCTGTCAGACCTGCTGAGATTTTCCAGCATTTTCTGTTTTTGTCCCAGTTTCCAGCATCCACGGTATTCTGCCTTTATCTTAGTGAACAGAAGAAATGTTGTAACACCTTTAATTTAAGAAAACATTCAAAAAATGGGTGGGAGAGGTAAAAGATTTGAGGAGGTTCCAATGTTTCAGACCAAGACAACTAAAGATGCAACTAGCAGTGGTGGGATGTAGAGAGAGGGGACGCTTTACAAATTCACAAGTCAGTTAGTTGACTAGGGTTCATTTTTATAAACTTTGTAAGTATGATACAGAAAATTGAGTTTGTGTGTGTGAGAGTTATGAGAGATGGGCATGTACCAAATTGTATATACTTTGTGTGTGTTTGTGTGCAGGTGAATTCTTCCTTGTAAGAAATAATGTTGCCCTAAGCACCATTAGAATATAACCCTTCTTCCTGCATTTAACTGTAACCATGACAGTAAGAAAGGCGAGGGCACAGCATAACTTCCATTATTAAATGTAAATGATTTACTGTATTCCAGTCTATTTCATGCTACGTAGATTATTCCAAATGTATGTGAAGTAAGGCTGGTGATAATTAAACTACCAAATCAATATGTTGCCTTTAACACCTCAACTAATCCCAACATTAGCAAACCAAACTAGCTGACAATGTTTATGTTATGCTAATATTACTTCAGCAAAGTGTTCAACTTGATTTAAAGCCATGAAGATTTTATTCACACAGTATCTGATTAAGATATTAATATGATATATCAGAGAAGATGGGGCTAAGATTCTTACACAGCTATTTCTGATAACTTAGTTTTTAACAAGTATGAATTGACCCCTACGGAATTGGTCGCAACTGTTCAAGTCATTGTGGGGAGAATTTTAAAGAGGTTGAAGGTCTCAGCCCCAGCTGAAGAATGGGTGTGAGACTCAGATTGCCTCCTTTGGATAAGGGTCACCAATTTACGAGCCAATCAGGCAATCAATAAGCCACCACTAGGCTTCCCAGGGGATCAGGACATGCCAATGGCCATCCACAAAGAGTTGCCAGCCAGTCAGTCAGTCAGAGTCCAGCAACTCTTTTGCTCAGCAGTTCCAATAGGGAGATGATGGTTGCTGTAGGGAATATACCCATTGGAAACCCAGGATTGCAAAGTGACCCAGGATTTTAGAGGGACCCAGGATTTTAGAGGGACCCAGGCCAGAGGTAATGATGGCAGGAGGTGTTTTGTGAGATGGGAGAGGGAGGAGAAAAGTCAGCATAAAATGGATGACTTTGATTCTCAGTGGGCTCCATCACCACCTTCCCTATGTCAGGTCCCCTTGAAAAGACACTGAGTGCCTTTGAAAGAGGACTGATCAGGAGACAATAAGGAACCCCAACAGAGTTTGCTTGTTCTTTGCTCCCCACATGGTGACAGGCCCGAATACCGCTGGCTTAAATCAGCAGTCTAGATGGAACCTTTAAGTGGGCATTATCAAAGGGCCTGAATTGATCCTAAGAGAGGAAGACTCTCCACGGGCCTGCTGAATCGGGATGGAGGTGGGAGGGTGGAGGTGGGAGGGTGGAGGTGGGAGGGTGGAGGGATCCCCACCTGTCTGATTAAATGCCCCTCCCCACCACCAAACGCACCCTGAATCCAATATTTCCACACATTTGATTTCAATTTATTTGGGTTGTGTGAAAGGCAGTGTTCCCACAGATTGAGATTTTTAATTGATTAATTCATTGGAATTGCAGTGCACTTTTTCAACATGTCTAGAATAAGTGGAGGGAAAATGACGTCTTCCACCAGCTTATATTGATATCCAAACTGTAATTTGTGATTTTATTTAGCGCATAGAGGAAATCTCTTACCCTCAACAGCAAGTGACACAGGATTCCAATGTATAAAATCTACCATGCAGCGCACATCCTGTACAAATTCTAACCTTTGAAAGTGCTAGACTTTATTTTCTACCTTGGCAATCATTGAGGAAAAAAGAAGCATCCATTCTGCAGTGTCTTTCAGGACATTATAAAGTCTTTCTCAGCCAATGAAATCCCATGAAGCGTAGGTGCTATTGTAATGCAGGAAAATGGTCACTAATTTATACACAGAAAAAAACAAGTGAGGTATCAACCAGATAGTCTTGTTTTAGAAACAATGGTTATTAACCAGGGCTTGGGACAGAACTCCCCTCCATCCTTCAAAATCACGTATTGGCATTTTTATGTTGATTTGAGAGGACAGATTTTTGTGTGCTTTTTTTTATTATTGATTCTTTTCATAGGATACGGGCTTCGTTGGCTAGGCAAAAATTGATTGCCAACTCCTAACTGAGAAGGGGAGAACCTGGGTGGGATGCTCTTTTGGAAAGTTGGTGTAGAATCAATACACTGCTCTTTCTGCACAGTAGGGGTTCTTTGGTACCCTTTGGCATCACATCGGTGCCAGAAATCTTCCAGAAATATCAAGTATCCTACAAAAACTGGATGGAATATGTCACATGGATGATATCCTGATCCATTCAGACAGAACATTTTACTAGAGTGTGAGTTGTAACACCTATAGGAAGTAGGACTTACACTCAACAATAAACAGGAATTATTGCAGCCACTGTCAAGGTCCCTGGGCTTTATTGTGGATGTATCTGGTGTCAGAGTTCAACTAAAGAAAACAAAAATAAGGAAATGTCCAACTCCTTGGAACATTGCTCCGTTCCACAGATTCATGAGTAATGTAAATCACATTGGGAAGTTCCTGCCCAAATTAGCCGTTGTCAATGAGGCACCATATTAACTGTTCCGACAGGAAAACACACGGTGCTGGGTAAAAGCAGAAGATAGGGTTTTTGAGAAGATCCAAGAGAGGCAGAATCACCTGGTATTTGGGGGCATGGTGGCACAGTAGTTGGCACTGCTGCCTCACAGCGCCAGGGACCCAGGTTCAATTCCAGCCTTGGGTGACTGTCAGTGTGGAGTTTGCACGTTCTCCCTGTGTCTGTGTGGGTTTCCTCCGGGTTCTCCGGTTTCCTCCCACAGTCCAAAGGTGTGTAGGTTAGGGGGATTAGCAAGGTAAATATATGGGGTTATGGGTATAAGGCAGGGGGTGGGCCTGGGCAAAGAT
The DNA here is from genome assembly GCF_964213995.1 of Mustelus asterias. Taxonomy (NCBI): domain Eukaryota; kingdom Metazoa; phylum Chordata; class Chondrichthyes; order Carcharhiniformes; family Triakidae; genus Mustelus; species Mustelus asterias. Next base: position 84,940,609 of record NC_135804.1, on the reverse strand, counting down.
GCTCTGTCAAAGATTCAGCACAGACCCGATGGGCCAAATGGCTTCCTTCTGCACTGTAGGAATTCCATGATTTTAATAACCAAGTTATTCCGGATGCTGGAATCTGAAACGAAAAGCAGAGAATGCAAGTCTGTCAGCATCTGTAGGGAGAGAGAAACAGCTAACATTGGGGTGGCACAGTGGTTAGCACTGCTGCCTCACAGCGCCAAGGATCCGGACTCGATTCCCGGTAATTGTCTGTGTGGAGTTTGCACATTCACCCTGTGTCTGCATGGGTTTCCTCCCCCAGTCCAAAAATGTGTGGGTTAGGTTGATTGGCCATTCTAAATTGCTCCTTAGTGTCAGGGGAATTAGCAAGGTAAATATGTGGGGTTACGGGGATAGGGTTTGGGTGGGATTGTTGTCGGTGCAGGCTCAATGGGCCAAATGGCCTCCTTCTACACTGTAGGGTTTCTATGATTCTATGATCTTGAGTCCATTTGACTCTTCATCAGAACGAAAGGGAGGTAAAATGTGTTGGATATTATACAGTAGCTTGGAGGGATTGCAACAAGATGTAGCAAATTTAAGTACAAGAGACAGATGGCCTGGTGTGGGAGCAGGAGTTGGGGGAGGGTTATTGCATTGAGACAAAAAATGTTTGGGTTATCAAAAAAAGGGGGTTTAAGATGGAGGTCACAGTCTGAAGTTGTTGAACTCAATGTTGAGTCCTGAGCGTTGTAATGTGCCTAATTGGAAGATGAGATGCTGCTCCACCAGCTGCTGCCAAGCTTCACTGGTGTGGAGATGCCAGCGTTGGACTGGGGTAAACACAGTAAGAGTTTTAACAACACCAGGTTAAAGTTCAACAGGTTTATTTGGTAGCAAATGCCATTAGCATAAGCAGCGCTCCGAAAGCTAATGGCATTTGCTACCAAATAGACCTGTTTAACCTGGTGTTGTTAAAACTCTTACCAAGCTTCACTGGAGCACTACAGCAGGCCGAGGACAGACATGTGGGCATGAGAGCAAGGTGCTGAGTTGAAATGGCAAGCAACAGGAGGGTTGGGATCATGCTTGCAGACTTAGCGAAGGTGTTCCGCAAAGTGGTCACTTAGTCTGTGTTTAGTCTCCCCAGTGTAGAGAGCAGTGAATACAATAAACCAAATTGAAGGAAGTATAAGTGAAACACTGGTTAACCTGAAAGGAATATTTGGGGTCTTGATCAATGAGGAGGGAGGAGGGAGGAGGTAAAGGGGCAGGTGTTTCACCTTCTGTGATTGCAAGGGAAGGTGCCATGGATAGGAGATGGGGAGTTGGGGCTGAAGGAGAAGCGGACCAGCATGTTATGAAGGGAGTGGTCCCTGTGGAATGCTGATGGGAGGAGTGGAGGGAAAATGAGTTATGTGATAGCATTATGCTGGCGTTGGCAGAAATGGCTGAGGATGATTGTTTGAATGCAAAGGCTGATGGGATGGAAAGTGAAGACAAGGTGGGGAGTCCTATCATTGTTCTGGAAAGGAGGGGAAGGGGTGACAGCAGAGGTGTGGGGGATGGGTCAGACATGTTTGAGTGCTCCGTCAACTGCAATTAAGGAAAAGCGCAGACATGTCAGAAATGCCATTTTCAAAGGTGGCATCATTAGAACAGATGTGACAGAGGAAGAGAAACTGGCAGAATGTGTTGGAGTGCATGAGTACAACACACACACTCACAAACACACACACACATATTAGACAAGTGATTGAACACGTACCACATCCACACTCCTACCTCATCCAAACAGAACACGGTATAGTAAGATGGTATACACACTCAGTACATAATCAGCTCCAATCAGCTTCCTATGACATCTCCATACGATTAGCAGGCCCAGACTGAATTCTCTGGGCCCGCTAGTGTCTCTCACAACCCCCCCTCTCCTCCCCTCTGCCGGGTGTGGTTCCCACCAGAAGGGTTTACAACTGCTCCCCACTAACAGGGAACAGGCAGACTCACCTCACTGGTGGAGACAGAGGGCAGAGGGAGGTCGGAGGCAAGGAGGTGCTCCTTGGGCTGTGCCAGCCTGGCAACCTGGCACTGCCCATCAGGCACCAGGCAGTGCCAACGGGGGGGCAGGGGTCAGGGCCTAATGGGAGCCAGGGCTTATTGGAGCGATTGATGGGGGGACCCGCTGCCACTCTGCAATAGGACCGGTGGGGGAGGGAGGGAGGAGACAATCGGGGATGGGGGGGGGAATCAGTGCTGGCCATGTGAGGGGGTTGGGGTTGGCCAGGAGGGGGGTCGGTAGGCCAGTGATCAAGGGGTGCGGGGGAGGAGTTGTGCAGGTCAGCGATATCCGGGGAAGGCCAGCAATCGGAGGCCAGCGATTGGGAGGCCGGCAATGGGGGGAGGGAGGGAGGGGCGCCTGTGCACTGACATTTCTATACAATAATCAGCTCCAAGCCAATTTAGTTGATTGTGCTAAAAAAGTGCCTGGGAGACCCACAACTGGAACTTTGTGAAATGCCTCCTGCTGTTGCCTCCCAGCCTCCCAATATGTTAAATTGGGTATAGGGTTGTTAATGTACAGACCCATCAAGTATTTGTTATTCATCTAACAAAGTAAAAATATTGTATCCAGTGCCTTCAGCCATTTATTGACACCATAAGAATTAAATGAATTGGCCAAAAACTGGCATCAGTGATGCTGTGCACCTCAGGAGGAGGCCGAGCTGGATCATCCACACCACACTTCTAGCTGTACACAGAACTCAATTTATGCTGTGGAGCTTAGACCCAACTCTTCAAGTCTTCAGAACACAAGATTCTATGACAGCAAAGTCATATTTGCCTAAAACATTCAATGCAGCCCATTTGTAGATCCATTTATGAAGTTAAGAAAATATATTGGCATAATCCAGCAAATATTATATGTTATCTATAAAAGTAACTTTTGTATGTTACACATTGTGTCACACCAGAGGAGAGTGTAAGAACAATTCTGGAGATTGTGTTTGTTTACTATAGCTATCACGAATATCATAATGAATTATGTAATAAATTCCATTTGAAGTATGTAATTAAAATGACATTAGTTTCATTGCAACCTTTACGGATACTCAATTTCCATTGCTTATTCCTCCACAGTCAGCAGAAATTGTAAAGTTAACTCTGCACAGTTGCAACCTTCCAGAAATGTATTCTTCTAATGTCTGCAAGTCTTTCCCATCTTTCTTTACCAGGTCATGGTGAGAAACCAATGTTAAACCATTATTCTTCCACTAGTTAAGTCAACATACAATTGTATGGGATCATGACCGGGGAACTGATGAAAGTCCCAACAGACTGTCCAACTCACAATTTTGCTTTTAAATTGCTCAAAGTTGCAGAACTCTCTGCTAAACAATTTTAGGATCTTTTGGTAAGGTTTTCTAAACAATTGATCAGGGACCAGTGTGTTCTGGTTGGGACATGAACATTAATTCTAGATGAATTAGCATTGCTGCTCATTCATGGGGTCGCAGGATGATTACAACATGAAAGATGGCCATTCAGGTTGGCAGGTCCATGTCGGCTCTCCGCAAGAAGGGCTTCACCAATTCCACACCCCTGTCCTTTCCCCGTAGCCCTGGCAATCTGTTCTCCTCAAGTGTTTATCCAATTCCCTTTTGAAAGCCACAACTGAATCTGCCTCCACGATATACTCAGGAAGTGCATTTCAGATTGTAGCCACTCACTGTGTAAAATGTTTATTCCACATGTTGACAGCCACCTTAAATTGGTGTCCTTTGGTTCAGTTTCATTTTGTGCAGCTTTTACATTTGAAAAAGATACATTTGCCAATGCAGTGAGTGTTTAACTATTATTCACTGTGATCATAAAAAAACCAACAGGGCAGGTTTTCTTGAATTTAACAAAGAAGTAAGTTTGATGCATATTAATTCTACCAATCTAAATTAAATAATAAATCACACCCTGGAATTTAAACACACTCAAACTACACACACAAATACAGATTACAGAGTAGGGAAAGATAGGTTGGCCAAATTAGCGTCCATAAAAAATGTAAAAGAGTATATAGTCTGTAGTTTGGTGACTCTACTCACCTCAGGCTGATTACAATGGTTTTCCATGTACACCACGTCAACTATATTACCCTCATCAATCCTCTCTCTTATCTCATCAAATAACTCAATCAGCTTAGTTAAACAAGATTGTCCATTAGAAACTCTTGCTGCCTTTCTTTAATAAATCCACATTTGTCCAAGTGATTGAAAATTTTGTTCCGAAGTATTATTTCTAAAAGCTTTCCCAAGGTTAAGCTGACTGTCTTGTAGTTGCTGGGTTCAACCTTACATACTTTCTGAACAATGGTGTGTAACATTGGGACTCTCTGCCCCCCCAGCACCACCCCCATATTTAAGGAGGTTGGCTCAATTGACTAGATGGCCGGTGTTGATTTAAGACAGAGACAGATAGGTTCTTGATTGGTGAGGGGATCAAAGGTTATGGGGGAAGGGTGGGAGAATGGGGTTGAGAAATATCAGCCATGATTGAATGGTGGAGCAGACTCAATGGGCCAAATGGCCTAATTCTGCTCCTATATCTTATGGTCTTATGGTGCCAATAGCACAATGTTTGATCCCCAATGTGGTTTAAGTGGATTCGGGAGCTGTCTCCTTGCCCGAGGGTGGAGGTTGTGGCGCTGTGGGTCGGACCAGTCTTCAGGCAATAAACTAAAGAGAAACAAAACAATATCTTGCGGCATGGCCCTAGCCTGTGCACAAAGAGATTTCAAACAAATGTTATTGGTTAAAAAGATATATATTTATAATGAGGGTAAGGTATTGTTAAAAATCATGATGACTGCATATGATAAGAAGTTCAAACATTAACATTGTTACATAGAGTAAATTGAAAACTTTGACCGGAATTTTGGGGCGGGCATGCCGGTAAGATCAGGGCCTTTGTATGGTGTTAAATAGATTTTTTGTCATAAATGGATAAAACTGAAGTTTATTAGGAAGTAAAACAGATTTTCACATTTATAGTTTACTGAATTATATGTAGTAGGTGGACTCTTTCTATAGAAATGTTCCTGCTGTACTAAAATGCATGAGCTTGAACACCTAAACATTAATTTGTTGCTGAGGTAAAGATCTCGAATGGTTTTTGTTTTGCGTTAAGTGGTGATTTAATTAGACAATATTATTAGAATTCAGACTAGAAAGAAACAGAAATGGAGTGAGGATACAGAAAGTGGGGAGAGATGGAAGGGGGGTGGGGGGGGGGAGGAGGTAAAGAGGAGAAAGAAAGAAGGATGAAAGGGAGAATGAGAGAGAGGTGAAGGGAGTGAGAACTCCAAACCTTTCTGAAAACGACACTTCAATTTGGCCGCCAGATTTCTTAGCTGCGGAGGCCAGCATCCTGGAGGAGAGGGGGCCGGTACTTTGTTGCTGGTGCAACTTAGATCAGGCGAGATTAACTAAACTGCTGAAAGGCAACCCTACCACAGTGAGCCTTGTCAATCAAGCAGATACCACAATGGAGAGCCAACCTTTTTTATTCAGTTCATGTTAACCTCGGCCAGCATGCCTTTATTAACATTAATTGTGGTCAATGAAATAAGAGAACGAATAAAAGTGTCACCTTCTTGGTTATCACAAGGGTATCAGGAACAGACTCATATTGTTGGAGAAAGAATACAGAGCGTTCGTAACTAATACCTGTACGTGGCTGAGTTATGCTAAGTATAATTTCACCAGCCACTTTCATTAGTGCACAAACTGAAGATCGTGCAGCAGTCTGGCCAAGCAGTGCAAAACAATCTGTACTGAGAATACTGAAAGAAATCGTAGCACTCACTGTTCATTCAGCAGGCACCTGCAGATTATCGTGTGTGGGCATCCTGTTGTATAATGCGCATTTTTTAAATGTTGTACAAGTTATTTTCCTGGGGGCTGAGAAAAAAGGGTTTGAGTGCAATTGCTCTGTCGATCAGAGAGTTGTGATATTGCCTGAAACTCGTGGGTGTTGTTGGAAAAGGTTCTGGCAGCTTCTGTAGCCTCGCTGTGCTTTGTTGGATTTATGTTATCTGTGTTGCTTTGCAACCCACCTACCATACTCAATAGCTGCACTGTTGCCTCTCAGGTAATGGCAAATTTCAGGTCAGGTTTCAGTGCAGCCGCACTTTATATTCTTACTACTTAATTCTCAGCTTACAAGAAAGAAAATTGTGTTACTTCCACTGAATTTCATGGGTCAAGTGTCACCAAAGGCACTTAACTGGACCATGGCAAGTGTCCCCCGGGGAGAAGGCGAATGCACGTTAGCAGTGATCTTTATCTCAGCCGTACCTCAATGAAGTGTTCAGTGGGAAGTGGTTTTTATTTACAAGAATTATATAAACTTCTACAAGGGTCCTTTTATTATAGTTTATGCAAAGTACTCCCCTTGGGTTTGTAGACCAAACTGAATATGGTGCACGTTTTTGCTTCTTTGATAAAATGTTACCCTCACATGAATTGAACAAGACACACAAATCCTATATGTCCTTCAGATGTGTTTCTCCTGATTTAACTGATGGTAATTCAGGAAAGATGTTTCTACTTTAAAAAATATCTGATTTGGGTTTGAATGGTTCATACCGAATAAATGAATGAAATCAGAGTACAAATCGGTGATTTTAATTTGTGACTTACAACCCATGGTCCGCCAATACTCCTTTTCCCGTTTAGAGTGGTAGATTTCTCTCCACAATGTCCCAATGATATCACAGTGATTATAATTCTGATTGGACTGAAGCAAACAGTATTTGCTTAGCATAGCTGCTTCATTACAGATCCTTATATTTCCTGTCCAAGGTGTGAGTTGTGTGTTGGTGTTAAAATTATTTTGGACTCTATCTGTTTGCCAACTGCCTTCTGAGTTCTAATACAATGATAACAAAAACAACACACCCAAACGTCGAAGCAACTGGCAAAATATAAAGATGAAGTATGCATTCGACAATAGAGAACAGAGCTCTCTGCGGGGTGTTTGTACTCCAGATGAGCATCCTCCCACTCTCTTCCCACCCTGTCCCCACATCTCACTATTCCCTTTTCTCTCGCGTATGCATCAAGCTTTCCCGTAACCGTGTCAATGCTACCCACATCAATCACTCTCTGTGGCAGTGAATTCCACATTCTCACCACACACTGTATCAAGAAATTGTTCACTCAAACTGCTGGATGATATCTTACATTTATGAACCCCTCTCCTTCTTTGGTCTGGACTCACCCATACATGGAAACAACTTCTATCATATTGAACCCCTTAATAATTGTAAAGGTCTCTGTCAGGTTGCCCATTAGTCCTTTATTTTCCAAAAGGAAAAAAAAGCATGAGCCTGCTCATTTTCTGAACAGTTGCATCCTCTCAATTCTGGTTAAATTCTTGTAAGTCTTTCCTGCAATATTTTTCTTTGCCGAAACAGCCTTGATGTAGCATGGAGATCAGAACTGCACAGTACTCCAAGTGTGGGATGGCCAAGATTCAATGTAAATGTCACATTACTTCTCTCCTTTTGTATCCTCTAGGAATGAATCCCAGTATTTTGTTTATCACCCTTCATAACTTTAATTACTCGTATTGCTACTCTTAATGATGTGCTTATCTGTACACCTAGTTCTATCTGCTCCTCTTCTCCACTTAATGTCTTATCTTCCAAGGTGTAAGTGGTCTCCACATTCCTCCTTCCAACCACAGACTTCACCATATTGAATTTCAGTCCCCATTTACCCACTCACTTTTCAAATGCGTTTATGTATTGCAGTATTCCGGCACAGTCTTGCACATTATTGGCGTTACCCTCTAATTTAGTGTCAACTGCAAATACTGAGACTATTCCCGAGTCCAGGTTATTGATTTGCGTGGTGAGTAGCATTAGTCCGAGCACAGATCTCTGCAGGAATCATTATGCAATGAAATAATTGAATCAATGAGAAACAATGATAGCGTAGGATGAGGCATCCGACTTTGTATTTTTGATACAAATTATTAAAATTCGCATGATTTTTCTGTCCTGGCTCATTTTGTTGCAGATAAATATTGTTAGATTTTCTGGATGTGGCTTTGGGCTAAGAATGATTTGTTCTCATAAATTATAACAACTACAGCATGTGTTTATATGGCAACTGTACCATAGGAAAATGTCCCAAGGCACTTCACAGAGGTATAATCAAAAAAGAAAGTAATGCATTTTATGCCAAAGAAGAGATGGTGTTCAAAAGCTTAATCAGAGAAGGATTTTAATGTGGGTCATAAAGGAGAAAGAGATGGAGGGGTTTTAGCTGCTCACTAGCCTATGTGTAGATATTAGCATAGGGCTCAAGGTCCTCTATGCTAACAGTCTGCCAGTATTGGCTAGGAAATTTCATACCTGGGTAATAGTCATGTGGGTAGGGTACAAGAGGGCAACTCACCCAGCAAAGGATCAATACCTTTTGGGGAGGTAAGAAGTAGTTAGCAAAAATAAAACACCTAACTAGAAATAAATACTCCTTCATCAAAAGGAAACCTAACCACAGTAGTATATTGATGCTACAAATCCCTTAATGCCTTCATTTATATGGCGGGCAGAAAATTTGAACTTCAGGGAGTCAAAGGCAACTTGGGCAGAGCCGAAGAAACAGGCGACAGTGAATTAAACGCACATTATGCGTGCTGTGCCTTGATTCTTTCCACGGAAGCCAATTGAAAGGAAAGTCAGGAAGGGTGTATCACGGGCAGCCGATCCTCTATCGCCTGTTTACCCCTTTTCCAGGGGTGAAGAGGAACTCACATCTGGCCATCAGGATTGCAAACTCTTGATTAATCCAAATTTTGGACTGAAGTCAGACCACAGGTTTGCATTCCTTAAGCACATCACCCCTATAGGATTCATGTGGAGTTCCAGTTAGGCCTCATGGTCAGTTTATGTACTGACGATTCTATGTCATTTGATATAATTAATTATCATAACCAAAAGTCTCTTCTTCCACAGAAGATGATTTGGAAGTTTAATTGCCTCTACCTGGATGACTGTAGAAACGCACAGTAGTATATAACCTGTACTTGAGGGAATTCAGCTGCCTAGGTTTGAAAATTGAAGACCTATCTCGATGTCAATGCATTCCAAATTAAATTTGCTAAGCTGTAATTAAAGCTATAATTAGTCACACCTCTTTTACAATTCTTTGAATGATGTTTTAATAAATGCGGCATTGTTTAAAGGAGAATTCTTCTTGCAAGCAATTCCAAAGGATTAGTCTAACAATTTATTTCAAATGCTGATTTTGCTTTCACATCTCTTTTGAGAGAGCTGGCGGTTTTTTTCTCTCTCTATTTGTAATCAATGGGAAATGCAGAGAAGCAGGTCCCAGTCAGATTGCAGACTCCATCTGTAACTTTGGACAGCAAAGCTATTCATTCCAGGAACAAGAGAAAGCACAAGTACACTTTCTGGCGAGTCACAGTCAGTGGCCCCAGGATGGACGATTTAGTCATTTGCAGGACAATTTCAAACTGATGAATCACGGCCGGTTTTGAAGAGAGCGAGTCATTACTTGTGCTCCGATTCATAGTCTCACGAAGTAGGCATTTTAACTACCAAGCTATGAAGGTAATTAAAAGGTGATTTTTTTTCTTTGTTACTTTAATGCAGTCTTTTTTTTTGCTTAACGTAGAATCGTTGCATTTCCCAAACGACAGCAAATGTTGCCAGCGCCTTTCCCTTTCAGTGCTCTGATGTCAGAGCATGGGAAAATGCCCGGTCGTCTATTCCAGCTCCCACCCTTGTCCATTGGAGTCAGTTTAACTGACACCAACACTGACCCAAACAGCACACCAGTCTCATGTTCCCGACCACTGTGAGAGGCTGTGTGTGGCTGGAAACTGTTGCCGAATCATTGTTCAGCTCAAATGATCTATAAACTGCATGGAATTAAAGCTGAACTATGCAGAACAAGAGAAAGAAACTATTTAGAGGTGACAGGGCATCAAAGGCCACCAATGGAACTCACTATTTGTGATGAATGGGGGAGAAAAAAATGGATGAACTTAAAAAGTTTCTGTGTGGTTAATTTTAATCTGTACAAAGTTTCCTGTTTCATGTGTTACAAAATCAGGCTGTTGTTTAGAATGGAGAATGAATATTTTAATTGGTTTAACAAGGTGGAATTGGCACAACTATGAAATAGTTTTAAGTAGATCTGAATATATAAATTGCATTTGCGCTGTGGTTCAGTTTCTGTTTCTCATGGTTTACCTTAGTAAGGTTCAAAAAATCTCCAGAGTAAAATCCCTTACTTTTTGTACGCTGCAGCCATGAAATTCCTTAGATCTTAAATCAATGATTTTTGCTGGGGAGTGCGGGGTCGGGATGTGTTGGTTAAAGCAGCACATATTTCAAACAGCTTAATCTTCCCCACTGTGCCAGAAAACTCCAGTTTGTACAGGAGACTGATAGTAAGGTTTGGGGTCAAGGGTTCACCTTGAAAGTATGATTGGCCAGTCAAGTTCAAAAGGAAGATTGCAAAACTCTCGACCTAAAACTGACATATATAGCCAGTTCTCAGAGTTATGTCCAATTTTATCTCAATATGGAGCAGTTAACAATGGTGTTAAATTAGTGCTTGTGAGGGTGGGAAAAAGCATGAAGAGATAAGGCAACACCAATGTTCGAATATATCAGCTGAAAGGAATATTGATATTGATTTATTTTTAAATGGTTGGAAGAGGAAGATTGGGAACTTGATGCAAATTTTACTAATGTGCAGATGTTCAAGTGACAGGGATTTGAATGTGAAACATAAACATGGACAACAACACATCCAATCTGCTTTCTAAACATTCACCAGCACCTTCCAAACCAACAGTCTCTATCACCTAGAAGGACAAGGGCAGCAGACACATGGGAAGACCAAGTTCCTCTCCAAGCCTCACACTATCCTGAGTTGGAACTATATCGCTGTTCCTTCACTGCGGCTGAGTCAAAATCCTGGAACTCCCTCCCTAACTGCACTGTGGGTGTAACTACACCACATGGACTGCAGTGGTTCAAGGCAGCAGCTCACCACCACCTTCGCAAGGGCAATTGGGGATGGGACAAATAATTGCCTAGCCAGTAATGCCCACATCCCATGAAAGAAAAATAAAGTATATATGGTTTGGCAATGGAATTCAGAGAAATGCACAGCACAAAAGGAGGCCACTTGGCCCATTAAGCTTAAATCGGCTCCATGAAGAAACTATTTATTTCATCCCATTCCCCTGCTCTCGCTCTCCACAGGCTCCAAGTCCCTTTTGAAAGTTAATATCGAATGTGCTGTCAAAATCTTTTCAGATAATACACTCTAGATGGTAACAATTTACATTGTTAAAAAACTCTTCTCAGGTCCTTTGTAGTAATTTTACCAATTATCTTAAATCTGGTTACCTCCTGGTTACCAACCTGAGCAAAAACCAATTAGATAGCAAAACCCGTCATGATTTTAAACACCTCTATTAAATCTCCCCTTTGCTCGAACCAGTTGTAGAGGGACCACCAGTTTCGGTGGTCCCTCTACATAACTGAAGTCTGTCATTAATTCCTGATGTGTCCTATCATTGCACAAAGCCCTATGGTGTAAAACCGACCCTGATATTTGTCTGAAAAGGAACACCCAGCTGCCATATAATGCATGCGGTTTAAGTTTAGAACTATACCTGGGAGCTTGGATTGCTAATACACGGTCTTATCTTTAAGGTGATAGCATTTAATGATCGCAAATTGCTGGAGAGTTTGAACACTTCTGGAGACATGTTTATAGGAGCTGTACTGGTTCATTAAATATGATACCACTGCTTGCAAATTGTAATCGACAGAAAAATTAAACAATTGACTAATCAGCTTGTTAACAGTTTAAGGGATGCAATACTGCTTATACCTCATTTGGGCTTTAAGAAAACCAATTACATGATTTCAATAACACAACGGTGAAATGCACAGTTAGTAGCTGAACCTGACATGGGTATTAGCTGGGAAATGCATACTGAATGAGAATGAGCCAGGGCCTTTTTCATGTAATGTCAGAATCCTTTAATTGTAAAACAAGTAATAATTGGCATCAAAGTATTTTTTTAAATTCATTTATAGGATGTGGGCATCTCTGGCTGGGCCAGCATTTATTGTCCTTCCCTAATCACCCTTGAACTGAGTAGTTTGCTCAGCCATTTCAGAGGGGATATACGAATCAACCACATTGCTGTGGGTCTGGAGTCACATGTAGGCCAGACCAGGTAAGGATGGCAGATTTCCTTCCCTAAAGGACATTAGTGAACCAGGTGTGTTTTTATAACAATCAACAATAGTTTCATGGTTATCATTAGACTTTTAATTCCAGATTTTTTAATTGAATTCAAATTTCACCATCTGCCACGGTGGGATTGGAACCTGGTTGCCAAGAGCATTAACCTGGGTCATCTGGATTACTAGTCCAGTGACAATACCACTGCGCCACTACCTCCCTCAGACACATTTTGACGAAACAGGTCAAGGCACCACTGAGATATGACTTGTACCATATTTAATGTATCTAAATAAGGCAATAACTTATTTCCCAATTAATCAAGTTCCTCAGTATAGTTCTTGAAGGTGCACGATGAAGGATTTTTTTGTTGGAAGACTATGAATTTTGTGTCACTGGTCCTTTGATACCTTTTGCTTGGAACATAAACCAGAGTTGTGTAACACTTTAGCATCTTGGCAATTAAGAAGCCATCCGTCCCTATCTTGATATCCACTCAAAATTTATTACCCCCAAAATCTGCACTCTTCTAATTCTGGTCTCTTACACAGTTTCAATTTTAATCACTACCACATTGACAACTGTGTCTTCAGCTACCTTTGCCTCTGCTCTGGAATTATGCCCCAAAATCTCTCTGTCAACCTCTTTCTCCACTTTGACAATGCTCCTAAAACCTACCACTTTGACCACATCTTATGTTGTTTGCCCTAACCTTTCTTCATGTGATTTGATATTGATTTTTTTGCCTGGTAACATTTCTGTGAAGTGCATTGGGATGTTTTCACTAGAAAACATCCCAATGCAGCTGAATAAAAGTTCCATTTAAATACATCTAGATGTTGCTGTTGAATTGTAGAATGTGAAATTGTGATCAAACATCTTAACCTTATCTTTTCAGTTGGAATTCCAGGAGCCTAATAGTTATGAATAATTTCCCATTGCTAAATTTGTTTTATGTAGACTAATCGCCCTTCTCCAGATCCGACTAGACGTGGATCTCAGAGTTTGCCACTCAACTACAGAACCCACACATTGTGGTATAAATGGCTGTGCCAATTCAGACACCAGCCCCCCACAATCTTACATTAAAAAAAAAGGAAAAATGTCACAAGGAAGATATGGTCTGATAATCCAGCAGCACCAGTCAAAAAAGGAAAGGAAAAGGTTTGCCTGACTGACTGCACAGTCCATCTTTGTGGGAGGATTATAGGTTGGAAGGGTGACTATTTTTAATGATCCCCTTCTCTCTCCTCCTCCTTTCAATCCAAATACCAGAATGCAAACTTGGAGCAAGAAATTTAGATGGCAGACTGGTGTGTGTTTCACCCAAAGAACCAACAACGAGTTGGGCAATATTTCCACAATCTCTGGAAGGCCTCAAGTTAAAAATATGCCTTCAGTTCACTGAGTTCATGGATAGTGGGTCACAAGCCTGACCCTAAACAAACTGTGTCAAATCTTTTCAACATATTAAGAGGAGACGATGACCTAGTGTTATTATCGCTGGACTGTTAATCCAGAAAATCAACTAATGTTCTGGGGACCCGGGTTCGAATCCCACCACAGCAAATGGTGGAATTTGAATTCAATTAAAAAAATCTGGAATTAAGAATCTACTGATGACCATAAAGCCTTTGTCGATTGTCAGAAAAACCCTTCTGGTTCACGAATGTCCTTTAGGGAAGGAAATCTGCCACCCTTACCCAATCTGGCCCATATGTGATTCCAGAGCCACAGCAATGTGGTTGACTCTTAACTGCCGTTATGCAACTAGGGATGGGCAGCAAATGCTGGCCAGCCAGCGACACCCATGTCCCATGAATAAAAATAATATGAAGGTATACGTGTACATCAAGGAAGATAAGCTAGCTGGGAACACTACGAATGCAATATTGTTGCATTTTAGGGTATTTAATCCATGGGCCACTCCTGACAAAGCAACAATGACTTCTGAAGTGTGGGGTATAAGACATTGGGGGCAGCTGAGGCATTGGGTGGGGCATGGGGGTCCGAGGTTGGATCTGTTGGAGTCGGGGTGGTGGGAAGGGGGTTCGGGTTGGGAGGATTGGGTCAGTTGTGGAGAGGGGGTCAGATCAGAGGGTTCGGATTGGGGGATTGGGTCAGGTCAGGAGGAGTCCAGTCTGGTCAGGCTGGGGATGAGAGTTGGGCCCGTGGGTTGTGGGAAAAGCCCCGTGCTGGAAGGGGTTCAGGGTGTTGGGGAAATCTCATGGGGGGTTGGGGAGGTGGGGAATACCATGGAGGGGTGATTGGGGGGAGGGGAGCCCCGCTGGGGTTGTGGTGGGGTTTTCCATGGTGGGGCTTGGTCTGAGTACTTAAAATAGTTATGCCCTCTCATTCTTGATCGTTTTATGAGTGGGAAGTTTCTCCCTACTTACTCTGTCCAGTCCCCTCATGACTTTAAACATCTCTATCAAATCTCCTCTTAGCCTTTTTCCCTCAAGGAGAACAGTCTCAACCTCTCCAATCTATCCTCACCACTGAAGTTTCTCGTCCCTGAAACCATTTTTGTAAACCTCTTCTGCTCTGTCTCCAACGTGTTCACATCCTCCCTATAGTGTGGCACCCAGAACTTTACACAATATTACACCTGAGGTTTAACTCGTGTCCTGTATAAATTCAGCACAACTTAGGCATTCCCCGAACATTCCTCCCTGTTTTCCTGGACACTTTCCCCACCCCTTCCACAGACACTCTAGTGTATAAATGGGAAGCAATTCCTTGCTGTTGTCAGTTAATTCTAATTGTCAATGTGCATTTGTTAAATCTATCTTACCGAACACTTTCCCATTGGCTAAATTAGAAAACAAATCTTCACTGGTAGACAATGAGTAAGTATCATTCTCAATCACCTCATTTATTGTTTGTTATAATCTCCAGAAATCGAAACAGATCTGTCTGCTTTTTCAACCAGCACAATGGATGCAGCCCATTCACTGCTCATCATTTTCTTAATTGCTCTTTGTGCTTGCTAATCTATTTAACCTTTTTTCTAACTGTGCTTAAGGTACTGGTCTAGCTTCACAAAATATCAGCTGTACAATGTCCTTTTATTTTGAATTTGACTTTGCGATACCTAATGTTATCATTTGGCCCTCCTTGCTCAAAGACCACTTTGTACTCTCTTAGCACTTTCTCAATGACAGGCAGACTCTTACCGATCCCCATTATCAATAACTCAGTCCAGTTTAATTGCATCTTTTGAAGCAAATTCATTCCCCTCAGAGAGAATCTGTGCCCTCCCACAACTATTAATGGCAAGTAATAGGTTGTAACAACTAACGCTCACTTTGTCTCACACAGGAACACTGTTATTGGAATAACCAGTCAGTTTCATGCCAGTTTTGTGTAAAGGAAGGTGACTTGGACACTTCTTGTACTCTCCCTCTGAGGTAACAGATATAACTGCAGATGTGTCAATGGCAAAAGAGAGCTGTGAACCTCCGACTTTCATTTTTACTATAGGTGCTGGAATTTTATCTTCAGCCCCATTACTCTCATCTTCCGTATGTTTTTGTTCTTGCTCTGTGACTGAATACAACACCTGATCTTCCTGCTTGATAGCATCAACTTCTGTTTCCACATCTATCATATTCGCATTCAAGGATTTCCAGTCTCCTGAACTAGCTTTCGATCTCCCACGACCTTGACCTGGTGCATGGCTGTGACCTGGTGCTCTACTGTGAGCTGGAGCATTCCTGTTCCCTCTACTTTTACATGCCACCTGGATATGAATGACTTTCCCACAGGTATAGCACTTTGATTGGAAGTTTAAATAGCTGGTGGCTACCATAGCAACAGTCGGATCTACATGTCTGACTCCACGCCTGTGAATTTGGCTGCCCTATCTGTATCTTGCTGCAATCGCATGGACCTCCACTGCTGGCTCAGGAAAAGAGTTTCCTTGCAATTTGCATCTTTATCTTGCTGCCATTTCCATGGCTTTGGCCTTATTGCAGGTCTCTTTCCATGTCACTTTATCGTCATTGCTCAACAGCTTGGTTTTCAAAATAGTCCATTATACTGGGGTATCACAGGTAACACTGAGTAGACTGCACCTCAACAGCTGCTGGCCCCATCATGTTGATTTTACCCTAATTTTATTCGCTTTCAGCCAAATGTGCAACTTTTGTTCGTAATTATGCCAGTCCTCTTTGTTAGGGCTGAATTTCCCTGTTGTAAGTGAGCAAGTATGCTTTCAATGCCATTTTTCAATTATGTACCATGCTGACTTGGTCACTGAGAACCTGAACACAATATGCAAATGAAACAATCATTCAAATTGCCCAAATATCCTCAAAATCAGCTTTGGGAGTTCCAAAAATGTGCCATATTTGTTCTTCAGTCCTTAATTTCTCAAATGAAATGTAAAAGAAAATTCCATCCCCTCCGAGAAGCCATCTTTCTACTGTGTACTGCACAAAGCTGGGCACATACTCAGATGCTTTATTTCCACCTCCCCAACAGGGAGGGCAGCAGAGAGGGCTCTACATGCCATATCCACAGTGATAGTCAATGAGGTTTCTTTTTATACAACCTCCTTACACACAACATTCTCTAAACTCAGCACCGATTCGACTTTCATGGCAATTCCAGATGTAAGTGCTTTAAATAATAACGTGATTTTTTTGACAAAGCACATTCTTGTTCATGGCAGTAGAATTTTATATGTTGGCTCCTTTTCCTGAGGCACTGCTCCTCACATTTCCAAAACAACCATCATCATTCATTCCTCAAAAAAGAAAGTCTTGTTAATGATTGCCCCTTCCATCTCCATAGAGTCTAGTTTCCATTGATCCAAAATTTACCCAAAGAATGACCATGACTGATATTTCCACGTGTCTAACCATTGTGCATTCATCCCCTTTGATCCATCTACACTGATATTACCTATCATATGGTCCTCCTCCAATGTCCCTCTTCCATTGTCCAGCTTGGCAACGATACTCAATCATCACCAGAACATCTGGTGGCACGGTGGCACAGTGGTTAGCACTACTGCCTCACAGCACCAGGCAGCCCTGTTTGATTCCCGGCTTGGATCACTGTCTGTGCGGAGTCTGCATGTTCTCCCCATGTCTACGTGGGTTTCCTCCTGGTGCTTCAGTTTCTTCCTGCAGTCCCAAAGGTGTGCTGGTTAGGTGCATTGGCTATGCTAAATTCTTCCTCAGTATACCCGAACAGGCGCCAGAGTGTGACAACTAGGGAATTTTCACAGTAACTGCATTGCAGTGTTAATGTAAGCCTATTTATGACTAATAAATAAAAAGTCTTAAATAAATATCTCCAAAGATAGCTTCTCCTTCCATCCCTATATCATCACCTCAAGAATCCCTGAAGCACGTATCCTTGACACCCTTTAGGGAAAGAAATCTGCTATACTTACCTGGTCTGGCCTACATGTGACTCCAGACCCACAGTGATATCATTGACTCTTAACTGCTCTCTGAAATGGTCTAGCAAGCCACCCAGTTCAAGGACGATTAGGGATGTGCAATAACTGTTGGCCCAGCCAGCAACATCCACATTCCATGAATGAAAAAAAACTTCCATCTATGTGCTTCCTCTCCGTGACAATATCATGCAGACATGGAGTAAGCAGGATGACTCATGTGCCTTATTTTATGGGATCATCCCACTTCTGAGTCAACTGTCCCATGTCCCAGGACTGCATGTTGCCAGGTTTGCCCTGTAATTAGGACCTCTAAATTTTGCACAAGTATAGTGCCCAGTCTCCTCCTGTTTGTGTGCTCCAACAGATTTGACAAATGCACCCACCCTGCTCTTACACCTCTGAAACTGACTCCCCAACTCCCTTGCCCGCTCTCAATAGCTGTGGCAACCCACCCCTCCTTAAGGCTGTTCTTTAATCTTTTCCACGAAAGTTGGTCACCCTAGTTAGCGGCCACTTGCATGCTGATGAAGTCCAACTCCCCCGCCACCTCCATAGATCTTTCTGCTGCCTCTTTGCTGTATTCTAGCTAAACATTGGGAAGACTAAGCCCATTGTCATCAGCCCCCAGTACAAACTCCATCCACTTACCACTGACTCCATTTCCCTTCCTGGCACTTTCTCAGGTTAAATGAGACTGTTTGCAATCCTGTTTGCAACACTGTGCAATCCCTGGAGGAATTTCTAATCCTATATCCTCTCCATAAAAAAGACCTTCCACTCCTGTGCCATTTCCTGATTTCACTGCCTGAAAAGCTCATTCACAGATTTGACACCGCCAAACCTAATTGTTCCTATGGTCTCCCAGTTGCCTTCCATTCATCGAATCATAGAATCCCTACAGTGCAAAAGAGGCCATTCAGTCCATTGAGTCTGCACCGACTCTCTGACAGAGTATCTTATCCAGGAACTCTTCTCCACCTTATCCCTGTACCTCAACACATTTACCACGGCTAATCCACCTAACCTATACATCTTTGCACTGTGGGAGGAAACGGAACACGCGGAGGAAATCCAAACAGACACGGGAAGAATGTGCAAACTCCACAAAGACAGTCAACAAAGGCCAGAATTGAACCCAGGCCCCTGGAACTGTGAGGCAGCAGTGCTAACTACTTTGACACCATGCCACCCCATCACAAGTTTCAGCTTACTGAAAGCTCTATTGCCTAAATTTCATTCCATACCGAGTCACATTTGTCCATCAGGCCCAACTTCCTCAATAGATCAGTTCCCAGTTGCACAAAAGTTGAAATGGAAATTCCTGCATTGAAATTCCTCTCAAATTCCCTTCCCTATCTCTGTACTTCCTTTGTTTCTCCAGCCTCTTCCCTGAATACTTATTCCTGTTGGCTTGGCCATTTCTGCATGTCCCCAGCTGCACTGCACTGAAATATCAACCTAGGTTTTATGCTGAAATTTCTGGTACATGATGTGAACATTCTGATCCAGAGATGAGAGTATTGCCAATGAACCAGGGCTGAGAATTTAGGAGAATGTCAGTTTAAACACTCAAAGTAAATGTAATATTTTTTTTCTGCCACTACACCATTGTTATATGTGTAGCATCTCAGGACACAATCGTTACACCATCGCTGTGCTGGATCCAACTAATCTTCATTAATGTGTTCTTCTTCAGGAAGTGTCCAGATATTTTCAGGAAAAACAATGACCAAGTGGAAGGCCTTGGCTTAAGACATTTATTCATTCATTCAAAGTTACGTACCTCTGTGGCATTTATCCTCACTTTCTAAAGATTCGAGCTATAAGATATGGATGATCTCACTCCATGTTCCAGGAGTGGAACATCAACATTTACTGAGCTCTTAAACTGTGACAGCATGTGATAGTCAAGTAAAATTTATACATTTCAATTTCACCAGCAATTAAGCCAGCCTGGTACAGCTCCTTTGAGTAATTTAATATTATGGCTTTAATGTTAAACTAACAAAGTGGAAGCGATTGCATGAAAAGTGCAGAATTTAAATAAACTGAAATCTTTGAATTTAGAGATTTAAACTCTAAATTTGAAGAGCTAAATGTTCCTCTTTTTGAAGTAAATAAAGAGTCTGGTTAACAGTAAACACATTTGAAAGGAGGCTTCCCACTGGCAAAATCCAAAGATGGTTGGTCAGCCAATGATACCAGTCATTTCATTCTAATTTTGGGACCCAAGTGGAACTTGGCCCTAACTCTACATTCTTAAGGAAATTACTGCTAGAATGTGGCAGTAACCAAGTGAAGGAATTCACCATTGCACATGCCCTTTCGCATTTTCCAGTTGCTAAATATATGTTCCAGGCACAAGTCAGCAGTGCTCCTCTTTACTATGCTAAAATATTCCATGTTAAGTATAGACTGTTTCATCAGCATTTTGCTTCATAATTCATATTCTAAATTGCTGGAAATGGTAATAGAAAGAGAGTAATTGTGGTAAAATTTACAAATCCCAGCCATTGTTTATACATGTCAAATAAATGTTGGCTAATATTGTCACTCCTGTCACGTATCTCTCTTTGTTTGCAAAAATACACAGGATTGTGTCGATACTTACTGGTCAAGCAGTTATGATATTCTAGGATGTGCAATGATAGCTTAACTCCTTCCAATCCTAGTAGCTCAAAACTCTCATTTCAACATAACAAGCAACAAAGCTGTGCTTTTTTCCTTAAACAAAGCAAGGGTCTTTCATCAGTGGAATTCTTTCATGACAACAACACTTCTTTGTATAAGATGATAATGGTTTAAGTATTACTGACCTGCAGATGAAACGGAAAAAACAATTTCAGTTACTGTAGCGATCAAGCTCAGCAACACAAACTTCCATTAATGTTGCTGTGCTAGAAATCAGTTGGACCCTGAGGTGGGGTGGCTGTGAGAGATCCTTATGGGGAAAGTGGAGCTCAGAGACTGAATACATATTGATCAAGTATTTCATAGAATCGCAGACACCTTCCAGTGCAGAAGGAGGCCATTCAGCCCATCGATTTTGCACTGGCTTTCTGAAAGAGCATACTATCTAGTCCCCTGCCTTATTCCTGTAACCTTGCACATTCTTCCTTTTCAGATAGCAATCCAATTCCCTTTTAAATACCTTGATTAATCCTGCCTCCACCACCCCCCCAGGAAGTTTGTTCCAGTCTCCAAACACCCCCTGGGTGAAAAATATTTTCCTCACATCACTTCTACTCCTTTTGCCCATTATTTTCAATCTGTGCCCTCTGGGTGTTGATGTTCACTCAAATGGAAACAGTTTCTCACTATTTACCCTGTCCATACCCCTCAGGATCCTGAATACCATTATCAAGTCCTTTTCAGTCTTCTTTTCTCAAAGGAAAATAGCCCCAACCTCTCCAATCTATCCTCATAGCCACAATTTTTTATGTCCGGGATCACTCTTGTGAATCTCCTCTGTAATCCCTCCAATGCCTTCACATTCTTCCTCCAGTATGGTCCCCAGAACCGGACACTGTGCTCCAGATGAGACCTAACTAGTGTCTTTACAAGTTCAACATGACCTCCTCATTCTTGTGTTCAATGCCCCTATTGCCAAAACCTAGAAGACCATATGCTTTATTAACTCCTCTCCAAACATGCCCTCAACATTAAGGTTATAAGTATCAGAAATTTTGACCTGAAGTGGTGTAAAATATTATCTTGAAAGGTTTCAGTCTGGATGGTAATTCCCTATAGGACCAGAGGGAAGGCCATTTGCTCCAGACGGGCAGCGTGGTCGGTGCAGGCTTGGAGGGCTGAAGGACCTGTTCCTGTGCTGTAATTTTCTTTGTCCTTTGTTCATATTCTAAATTGTCCCTTGGTACTTCAAGATGTGTAGGTTAGGGGGATTAGTGTAAAACTAAGATAGTGTAAAACTAAGATAAACTCAAAATACTGCGGATGCTGGAATCTGAATCAAAAACATAAAAATGCTGGAAAATCTCAGCAGGTCTGACAGTATCTGTGGAGAGAGAATAGAGCCAATATTTCTAGCTTAGATAACCTTAAGCTAAAACTTATCCCATTGCCCCAGTCCCTTCCCTTGCATGTCCCTTTGTCTTCTTTGGGTTGAAAATTATTTGTTAAATTTTCTCTTAAACAAAGAAGTACTCACAACTTTAACCACCCCCCTCCCAAATAGAAACGCATTCTGTGCTCCGACAAAGATCTGCACAAGAAAGTTTCTCCCAACTGTCTTAATAACATTTTTAAAATGACAATATCATATCACTGACTCCTCAACCAAAGTAAACAGTCTTTGCTAATTGCTTAGTCAAGTTCTGAAACTGAACTGGAATGAGTGCTCAATGTTTATTGCGTTAATTGATTTACAGGCATCAAGCATAAGTTATTGCAAGATCATTTATGTTTGGGAAAGGTTGATGATTACATTTCCTAGTTCAAAAACATTTGCCAAACATTAGCTATAATGAGAGACATAAAAACACAGTTTGTTTGCGGAAAAAGCTTTTTGAAAATTAACACTATGGTTCCATTCTCCACATGGGATCGGAAGATGATCTTCAGTGCAAAAGGTTTGCCAAATAATTTTCAGGCACCATTTCATGCTGGTATGGGTTTACTGGAGGGAAAATTGTTGACTCTAATCTCAGAAAATACAAAATTCTGGCATCAAGGGATGTAAGAAGATACCCCAGTCCAACGCCGGCATCTCCACATCAAGGGATGTACCAGGTAAAGCGAAGTGTGGACCTTATTTCCGTTACATTTTCCTAAAATTACATACAGTGGAAGGGCCATTGTCTGTCACAACAAAGATGGCCCCTTGGTGAATAATGTATAATTAAGATAATCCTGAAGCAATGAAGGCAAAACCAAAATAAAACAATGTTAATGTTATTCAAAAGCAAAATACTGTGGATGCTGGAAATCTGAAATAAAAACAGAAAATGCTAGCAATCATCAGCAGGTCGGGCAGCATCTGGAGAGTGAAACAGAGTTAACTTTTCAAGACTTCCTAAAAGTTCTAGAGAGGTTGAGGAAAGGATTGCGGAGTCAATCCTGCTTAGGAGTGAAAGTAATAGGGCAATTGTTATGGGGGATTTTAACTTGACTAATATTGACTGGAATTGTTATAGCTCTAGCTCGTTAGAGGGGTCAGTTTTTGTTCAAAGCGTGCAGGAAGGTTTTTTGACTCAGTATGTAGACAGGCCAACTAGAGGTGAGGCTATATTGGATCTGGTGCTGGGAAATGAGCCAGACCAGGTGCTAGACTTGGAAGTTGGTGTGCATTTTGGTGATAGTGACCACAATTCGGTTACGTTCACCTTAGTGATGGAAAGGGATAGGCATGAACCTCGGGCCAGTGGTTTTAGCTGGGGGAAGGGTAATTATGAGGCTATTAGGAGAGAATTAGGAAACATAGGTTGGGCTAGGAGATTACAGGGACTGGGAACGTCCGACATGTGGAGTTTTTTCAAGGAGCAGCTACTGCGAGTCTGTGATAGGTATGTCCCTGTCAGGCAAGGAGGAATTGGTAGGGCTAGGGAACCGTGGTGCACCAAAAAAGTTTCTTTGTTGGTTAAAAAGAAAAAGGAGGCTTATGTTCGGATGAGACGTGAGCACTCGGGTAGTGCACTAGAAAGCTTTAGATTGGCTAAGAGGGAGTTGAAGAGCGAGCTTAGAAGGGCTAAAAGGGGACATGAGAAGACTTTGGCGGATAGGGTTAAAGAGAATCCTAAGGCGTTCTATAGGTATGTCAAGAACAGAAGGTTGGTTAGGGCAAGTTTAGGGCCAGTTATAGATGGCAGAGGGAAGTTATGTGTGGAACCGGAGGAGATTGGTGAAGCATTGAACCAATATTTCTCTTCGGTGTTCACGCAAGGGGACATGAATATAGCTGAGGAGGACACTGGGTTGCAAGGGAGTAGAATAGACAGTATTACAGTTGATAAGGAGGATGTGCAGGATATTCTGGAGGGTCTGAAAATAGATAAATCCCCTGGTCCGGATGGGATTTATCCAAGGATTCTCTGGGAGGCAAGAGAAGTGATTGCAGAGCCTCTGGCTCTGATCTTCAGGTCGTCGTTGGCCTCTGGTATAGTACCAGAAGATTGGAGGTTAGCGAATGTTGTCCCATTGTTTAAGAAGGGGAACAGAGACTTCCCCGGGAATTATAGACCGGTGAGTCTCACTTCTGTTGTCGGCAAGATGTTGGAAAAAATTATAAGGGATAGGATTTATAGTTATTTGGAGAGTAATGAATTGATAGGTGATAGTCAGCATGGTTTTGTGGCAGGTAGGTCGTGCCTTACTAACCTTATTGAGTTTTTTGAGAAAGTGACCAAGGAGGTGGATGGGGGCAAGGCAGTGGACGTGGTATATATGGATTTTAGTAAGGCGTTTGATAAGGTTCACCATGGTAGGCTTCTGCAGAAAATGCAGATGTATGGGATTGGGGGTGATCTAGGAAATTGGATCAGGAATTGGCTAGCGGATAGGAAACAGAGGGTGGTGGTTGATAGTAAATATTCATCATGGAGTGCGGTTACAAGTGGTGTACCTCAGGGATCTGTTTTGGGGCCACTGCTGTTTGTAATATTTATTAATGATCTGGATGAGGGTATAGTTGGGTGGATTAGCAAATTTGCTGATGACACCAAAGTCGGTGGTGTGGTAGACAGTGAGGAAGGGTGTCGTAGTTTGCAGGAAGACTTAGACAGGTTGCAAAGTTGGGCCGAGAGGTGGCGGATGGAGTTTAATGCGGAGAAGTGTGAGGTAATTCACTTTGGTAGGAATAACAGATGTGTTGAGTATAGGGCTAACGGGAGGACTTTGAATAGTGTGGAGGAGCAGAGGGATCTAGGTGTATGTGTGCATAGATCCCTGAAAGTTGGGAATCAAGTAGATAAGGTTGTTAAGAAGGCATATGGTGTCTTGGCGTTTATTGGTAGGGGGATTGAATTTAGGAGTCGTAGCGTTATGTTGCAACTGTACACAACTCTGGTGCGGCCGCACTTGGAGTACTGTGTGCAGTTCTGGTCCCCACATTACAGGAAGGATGTGGAGGCTTTGGAGAGGGTGCAGAGGAGGTTTACCAGGATGTTGCCTGGTATGGAGGGGAGATCCTATGAGGAGAGGCTGAGGGATTTGGGATTGTTTTCGCTGGAAAGGCGGCGGCTAAGAGGGGATCTTATTGAAACATATAAGATGATTAGAGGTTTAGATAGGGTGGATAGTGATAGCCTTTTTCCTCTGATGGAGAAATCCAGCACGAGGGGGCATGGCTTTAAATTGAGGGGGGGTAGTTATAGAACCGATGTCAGGGGTAGGTTCTTTACCCAGAGGGTGGTGAGGGATTGGAATGCCCTGCCAGCATCAGTAGTAAATGCGCCTAGTTTGGGGGCGTTTAAGAGATCCGTAGATAGGTTCATGGACGAAAAGAAATTGGTTTAGGTTGGAGGGTCACAGTTTTTTTTTTAACTGGTCGGTGCAACATCGTGGGCCGAAGGGCCTGTTCTGCGCTGTAATGTTCTATGTTCTATGTTCTATGTTCTAAGACTTGAACTTTGTCAGAAATGGTAAATGTTGTGTAGTTCTATTTATCAATTAAAGCCTATATTCTGCGTTTGCTGTTCATACCAGCAAAGCTACGTGTGATATCACCCAATGCAAGTGTTAGCCAAATCAGTGAAGAAAGCAGACTTGTAAACATTGCTGACAACTGAATGCCTCAAAGTACACTCAATTAAATTCTTTTTGAACTGTTGGAATTTGGTAATGTTGGAAAAAAGGTGATATCAAGAATTGGCTGAAGGCTGGATACAGCAAAGACTATGGACTCTGACAACATTGTGGCTATAGTATTGAAGACCTGTGCTCCACAACCAGCCATGTCACCTGGTCAAGATGTTCCAGTACAATGGCAACATTGGCATCTGCCCGACAATGTGGAAAATTGTCCAGATATGTCCTGTCCCCAAAGAGGAAAATCCAATCCTGTCCCATCAGCCTACTCTCGTTCATCAGCAAAGTAATGGAAGGGGTTGTCAACAGTGCTATCAAGAGGCACTTACTCAGCAATGACCTGCTCAGTGATGCTCCATTTGGGTCTCTTCAAGGCCACTCGGCTCCTGACTTCATTACAGTCTTGGTCCAAATGTGAACAAAAGAGCTGAATTCCTGAGATAAGGTGAACATGAGATCAGGCAGGATTTGACCAAGTGACCAAGTATCAAGAAACCCTCACAAAATTGAAGTAAATGCGAATCAGAGAAAAATATTTCCACCGACTGTAGTCATATCTAGCAAAGAGGAAAATTGTTGTGGTTCTTGGAAATCAACCATCTCAGCCCCTGGACATTATTGAAGAATTCCCTTAGAGAAGAGTCCTAGGCCTAACTATCTCCAACTGCTCTTCTCCATCATAAGTTCAGAATGGGGATGTTCGCTGATGACTGCACAATGTTCAGCACCATTCATAACTTCTCAGATACTGAAGCAGTCCATGTTCATTTGCAGCAAGACCTGGACAACATTCAGGCTTGCGCTGATAAGTGTTAAGTAACATTCATGCCACACACACATATCAGGAATTGACCACCTCCAACAGGAGAGAATTTAACCATCTCCCCTTGATATTCAATGGCGTTACCATCACTGAATCCCCCACTATCAATGTCTTGGTTGCCAATGACCAGAAACTGAAATGGAGCAGCCATATAAATTGTGGCTACAAGGGCAGATCAGATTCTGTTGTGAGTAACTCCCCTCCTGACTCCCAAAGTTTAACCCAACATCTAGAAGACACAAGTAGAATAATCTAACTCAAAAGATGAGAGTGCTATGCACTGCGTCATAACTAATACATTTATTTACAAAACAACAGTGATTACAGTATTGAGTGTCTTAATTCACTTCAGAATGACCCAAGGACATGAAATGTGATATGCAAGTTGTTGTGGATTCATGTTATTCCTAGTTGGAACAAGGACGCTTTAAGCGATCAATCACATGACGCCCTGATGACATGTTCGGCTATTCACACAGGCAAACGGGCAGTCTATCCTAACAGCCTGTAGAGTAAACACCTTTCCATTAAGGCTCTTGTTTGTTTTGTATTTCTGTGGTTTGGAAGCCTATCTATTAAAAATACCACAAAGGAAACTGGCAACGAGGAGGTCAGAACTCCTGGAGAGATTTTAAAAACGTAGAAAAATTGCTAATCCTTGCCGCAGACATCTGAAAAGGATTAGGAAGGTAAAAACATCGCTATGCCAAAGCTGACAATGGAGGAGTGCCAAACATCGAAGGAACCAAAATCTAAGCAAAGATTTTGGAGAAAACAATGTTAAAAAGAAGTTCACCACATGCTCTGCCCAGAAAGATATGGAAAAGTACAGGTACCACTGTGAGTACCAAGTACCCTGCAACAATAATTTAGAGCTGGGGGTGTTGCCAAACGTGGAAGGAAACAGCCTGAGTTCAGGTTTCCCTTATTTGAAAGAAAAAGTAGCGAGGTAGTGCTAAAAGCTGTGTGGTACATTGTGCTTATGCAAGCTTTCTCACAGGAAAATCTGCACAAATGTTTCGTGCCATGGGACCATGTGATTAGAACACCGAGCAGTGGAGTTTGTACACTGAAAGATTCGATTATTTTGTCCAAGCGAATAAAATTGCAGTCGGCATTGTAATCCCAACATTCCTGAGCATCATGGGGGGAAACATTCAACCTCCTGTGATGAAAATAGAGATATTACAGGGCCACTTCTCATCTAAACCCTTGGTCATCACCGAGAGGTTCAGGTTCCATGAGTGTAACCAACAAGAAGATGAATCAATCACAAATTCATAGCTACTTTAAAGAAATTAGCTGACTACTGTGAATTTGGAGGTGTCTTAAACAATACAATTAGAGACTGATTAGTATGTGGGTTAAGAAGCGAAGCTATCCAGAAAATGTTGTTAACAGAATGCAACCTAAACCTAAAGAAGGCTTTAGAAGTCACAATCGCAATGGAATTAGCAGCTAAGGAATCACAACAATTAAGCTCAAGCACTAAAATCCATAAGGCATTGACTGAAACCCAGACACAGATACAGGTTCAAAATTCCCACCAATGTGCAAAACCTGGGCACCCAGCAACCGACTGCTGGTGCAAGGATGTAAAATGTAGGAATTGTGGTAAAAAGGGGCACATTGATTGGAGAAAGAAGCAATAAGCCCCAAACAAATTTAAAGAGCAAGAACCAAGTGCATCAAATGGAGAACTGAATAGAGGAAAAAGGATCCATGAGATACAAAATGGGTATGATAAAGGACTAGAGTCACAGTCAGATGACAAAATGTCATTGAATGTACTTGCCGTTACAGGTGCAACAAACTATTACTGGGTCACTCCTTCACTGGATGGACAACCAGTGAAAATGGAGATGGACACTGGAGCAGCAGTTTCATTGATAGCAGAAACTGTTCACCAAGAGAAACTACAACATATTGTCTTCACACCCTCAAAGGTAATACTAAAAACCTATACTGGGGAACTGGTTTCGTTGAGAGGCCATATCAGTTTAAATGTGCAGCTAAATGGACAGACCACAGACTTGTTCCTGTATGTTGTTAAAGGTAACTATCCAGCCCTTATGGGGAGAACCTGGCTGTAGAGAATCAAGCTAAACTGGACCAATGTGAATGTCATGTCAGATTCTGAAGTAGGTTCATCAAAGATTTGAAAGAAACATGCCGTTGTCTTTAATGCAGAGTGAGGAAACATGAAAGAGATCTCAGTCAAACTAAAGATTAAGGACGAAAAACCAGCAAGATGTTTAAATGCTAGTTCAGTGCCACACGCCATCAGAATTAGGGTTGAGACAGAATTAGAGAGACTGGTCAAGATGGGCGTCTTCAATCCCATTAATGTAAGTGGTTGGGCCATGCCGATAATACCCGCAATAAAGAAAGATGGTTCAGTACGCATATGTGACAATTTTAAGGTCACTATAAGTCCAGTATTGTGTGCCTTTAACTGATAAGTTATTTGATGGATTGGCTGGAGGCATTTCAGGAAAGTTTACCTTAGTTAAGCTTATCTCGAGATAAATGTGGATCCAGATTCACAACAATATTTGACAGTTGTGACACACAAAGGACTATTCAGGTATAAAAGGCTTCCATTTGGCATCACATCCGCACCCGCATTGTTCCAACATGCCATGGATTAAATTGTAAGCAAACTAGAAAGAGTCCAGTGCTATTTAGACAATATCTTAGTTACTGGAAAGAATGAAGAACAGCATCTTCAAAATTTAGTTGCTACACTCCAGAGACTAGAAGGTTACGGACTATGAGTGCAGACGGATAAATGTAAATTCTTCAATCTTCTACTGAATATCTGCGGCTCGTCATAGATGCAAAGGGACTGCACAAATCACCTTCAAAAGTAAAAGCTATAACTGAGGTAATTATACCTCAAAACATAAATCATTTTTTGGTCCTATTAAACAATTATGGAAGGTGTGACCCTACTCTAGCAACTATTCTCAAGCCTTTACACAACTTGTGTCAAATCAAGAAATGGAAATGGATGGATCAGTGTGAGAAGGCCATCATACAAGCTAAGGAGACATTATTAAAGTCAGAAGTACAGACACACTTTGATCCAAAGTTACCCTTGCAACTGGATTGTGATGCATCACCTTATGGGGTGGGAGCAGTGATTTCTCACATGACACACAATGGTGAAGAGAAGCCAATAGCATTTGCATCAAGATCCTTGAACAAAGCAGAAATTAACTGTGCACAAATAGAGAAGGAAGCTCAAGGCATCATTTTGGGGTCAAACAATTTTACTAATTCCTATATAGAAGGAGATTTACTTTACTAACGGATCATCAACTATTGGATACTCGGGCTGCACTCTAGAATTCGATTTCCAGCAGTGAGCTGGATGCAGAGATGGGCCTTGCTGTTGTCAGCACATGCATACACAATAAAATATCATCAATCAAATCTCCATGGAAATGCTAATGGACTCTCTAGATTACATTTATCTAACGAGTCGTCAATGAGTAGTTCGAGTGGTAATATTTTCTATTTTGAAGAAACTGATAACACTCCTATAGCCACAGCACAAGTTAAGAAGAATAGTCCACTACTGTCAGAAGTTATTGACATGATATTTCTTGGCAAGATTGCAGGAGCAAACCCAAAGTGGAAGCTATATGTCACCTGAAGTCGTGGACTATCCACACAAGCTGCACATTCAACAACCCAAAATTCTCCAGCATTGCTCTTGATAAAACACAGTGTTTGATTTGCTTAAGCAGCCCGAGACAAGAGAAATTGTCGAGAAGAAACAGCAAGGTCAGGTTATATGACATGAGAACAGGACTAAACGCCATGTTTTAGTTAAAGGTCAAGAAGTATTGACAAGGAACTACACCACCAGTGAGACTCGCCATTGTTTTAGCATTTTAGCACAGAACAAGACCAATCTACACCATACAAATGCAAGACAATGTAGTATGGAGAAGACATGCAGACCAACCTTTAGCAACCAGAACCAGTTTCCAGAGACAGAGTCAACCATGAGTCCACAACAAACTGTGCCAAGAGAAGACCGAGACATTCCTGAGAACCTACCAATACCTGAAACGATTGGGGAAGGCTGAGAACACTTGAACACCAAGTCAACCTCCAAACACCACGTCGATTCCAGTGAAGACAACCACAGAAAATGCCAAAACTAAACCAAGAGGTTGCAGTCAATATGAAAAAGCAGATACCTGAGTTCACCAACAACCACCCAGAAATCAACGCCCTCCAAAATGTCTAATCTATTGACTGTTGTGTTCATTCATTATTCAAATTGAGAACTTTGATGATTAACGTTATACTGTATTTCATTGCAGGAACCTCTGATGTAAAGGGGGAGGAAAGTCGTGTATTCATGTTGTTCTAGTTTCAACAAGGGTATTTCAAGGGACCGATGCTGTCATCATCTGTTTGCACGGGAAAACAGGCAGTCTATCCTAAAGCCTATAGAGTAAACACCTTTCCATTAAAGCTCTTGTTTGTTGGCACCTTCATGGTCTGCAAGCCCATCTTTTAAAATTACAACACAAGTGCAATTTATTTTCTTCTCCTTTCTTTAGGGGGTTCTTCAGCTAGAAATTGGATAGCCCTGTGTTCTTGATGCAAATAGAGGATTTGTAACCAATTCATATCCGATCAGATTGAGACGGGCAATGTGCAAACTTGGATACTTACTCGATCTGAATGAGTTTAAGCATTAACCCAATTGGTTCCCGAACTGTCTTCCATGCCTGAGTGCTGCCCACTGCAACAGTGCAAAGCAGGGGTCATGGCAGCATTGGATAAAAGCAAATTACTGCGGATGCTGGAATCTGAAACCAAAACAGAAAATGTTGGAAAATCTCAGCAGGTCTGGCAGAATCTGTAAGGAGAGAAAAGAGCTGATGTTTCGAGTCCAGATGATCCTTTGTCAAGCTGGTGCTTTGACAAAGGGTTATCTGGACTCGAAACATCAGCTCTTTTCTCTCCTTACAGATGCTGCCAAACCTGCTGAGATTTTCCAGCATTTTATCTTTTGGTCATGGCAGCATTGTTTGCAAAGCAGGTGTTACAGTCCGTCCAAAAGGAACAATATTGCTGGAATTTAAATTATAACAAAGTGAACAGCAGAAAGATTCCAAAGTGATGGATGCGGCTTTGGTGGCATTAGTGGAGGAGGAGGACATGAGGAGAGATGTCATGGCTTCACAGGGAACTGGAAAGCTCTGAAGGATCACTCTTAGTAGGATTTGGGAATAGATGACCAAGGATATCAACACCTGGGTTCTGGACCTGAGCAACAACAGTGTCAAAAGAAGCCTAATGACCACACATGAGAGGTCAAGGGCAATGAATGATCCAACACACCACCACCCTCCCGTACTGCTCAGTACTTCGCACTCCCGCCACTCAGCCAGCAGCACCTAAAGCTCAGGATTCAGGCCTAACTAATGGACAACTTCACACGGCTACTAATGCTATCAGCCTCACACCAATCATCTCTTGCCTTCACACACTTCCAGCCATTTAATACAGCAGGCACAAACATAACACTACATAATCAGGCCACTTTCATTTACAGGACAAAGTGACACACAATAGAACGGAGAAGAACCGAGCCATTGGGAGACATGGCATTTGCATCCCCTGAGCCCTGTGCAAGAGATGGCCCTCAGCATCATGGAACGGGCTGTGATAGGGCACCTAGCATTGCTGAGAACATGGAGGATAAATGGCACCTTTCTGCCGCATATTTCAATGTGTGGTCGGGATGGGGGGTTTGGAAAGTGTCCATTATCCCAAAGTACGTAGCTCGAGTCTGTAGTTTCACAAAAGCTTTACTCTATTTGCACATTTGGGCCTCCACACTAGGTATGTGTTTCTCCTCCTTCCAGATCACTCTTAGTTGTGAGTCATATGATCTGACATCATTATCACATCAGCATCATGTATGCTTCTGATATTAACATTTTACCTTTAACAATCTCATGTCCTATCTCAACTCTCAGCTCATCCTCATCTTGCTATATAACCTGATGAACAAGTTGCTGATGGTGTGACCATGAACACCCTCATCCCAACCTTCCCCTTCCCAGTTCCTGCTGTCAGACACCAAAGAACTGTCAGCTGCCCAGTCAGAGAAACTCTAGAAGGAAGAGAGGGAGAGCTATAGCACAATATTGATGAAGAAGTCCTGTCGCTTGATCTAAAACTCATAGACACCAGCTCAGATACTGACATTGCACAGATCATTGACGCCAGTATCTATTTGGGATCGGAAAGAACATGGTCATCCAGGCATGGGTAGCCCATAATGAGGCCGGTGGTAACGGATGGTTCATTGACCAAGTCCCAAAAAGGTGAGATCACAGATAAACTCCACTATAGGGGACTCGGATGAGGACCTCAATGGGGCAGCACACAGGCGAATACTAAATGGACATGCAGACTGATATTCTCAGTGCATGGACAGGTCAGCCAGAAAGCCTCTGGTTTCTGTCAATGAGCATGGAGGAATCTGGATCCAATCTGGCAAAGGGCTTCTGCTCCATCTCCCTGCTGTGATACAGATCCAAAGCACAGTCACTGCTGTACCAATTCCTGGTACAGATTTGTGTGGACAGGCCACCTACGTCTCCACTAGCCTTGACCGCCAACCTCATTCAACCCCCTTCCACCACACAATCCTCCATGAGGATACAGCAACACTCTCTGGCAAATCCAGTGACTCACCAGAACACCTCCATGAAGAGTTTCGAGCACACCCAGACACTACAAAAGAAAAAGGTCAAGATGTCACAATTATTTACAATATGTGTTGATGACTTGGATGCAAGAAGGGAATGTACTATTGCCAAGTTTGCAGATGACATAAAAATAGATGGGAAGGCAAGTGGTGAGGATGACACAGATAGACTACAGAGAGATAGAGATAGGTTAAGTGAGTGGGCAAAATCTTGGCAGATGGAATAGCATGTAGGATAATGAATATTATTTAAATGGAGAAAGGCTGCAGCACAGAAGTGTGCTTGGTGTTACTTATTTATTTTTTACTCTATTCTTAAAGTTACAAAGCCAATGCTCAGTGGACCAGGCAAACCCAAATCCATTTCTTACTTGCCCCAAAAACCAAATTCAAATTCCAATTGACTCCAATTCATGGTCTCCACGAGAGATAAACAAGATCCAAGCGGACAAGTTAAGGCATTGCACCGCATCTTGGGCTTGATCTGATGCTCGACCTTACCCAAAAGGCCGAGATAACAGGGCAGAAGCACAATTAAGCTTTAAATTCAAAGCATTACTCATTCTACCATTAGCTTTTCAGAACTCTTGCTGTGTGGCTCATCATTGCGCTGCATGGAATGACATGACATTGTTGCATTTTGATAGTGGATATGAAATAAATTTGCCATTAAAACTTACCCAAATTGACATTGGATTCACGTTTCCTTTGTCCTTGTGTTTGGCAATTTCACAATCCTCCAATTTGATTGGTTGAAGAGATACTCTGTTGCTTGCCCTGGTCGTTTTGCTGGCACGTGGCCTGTAGAGGGTGCTATGCCATCTCCAGCTCCCACTTCCAGGGCTAGAGAGTAAACAGGCAAGGGCTAATTTAACTAATGACAGGCGCATTAGTCAAACTAATTTGACTCTAATTTCTTTGTTAACTAACTAGAGTCAAATCAAGGCCATGGATTTATCACCATCTGATTGGCCCCCAACCTCCTGCACAGACTCCATTGTAAACAGTCCAGCCACACACTTAGTACTTGGAACATTTCAACACCTTCCCTCCATTTTGCTTTAAATTAAAGGTAATTCTTCCCTTCAGTCTTTTCTCTCTGAGGTAAGCTTGCTTGGCAGGTACTTCACAAAATGGCCACTTTACTGGTTGGTGTGCAACTTGTAGCAAAAGCACCTTCCCGATAGTGGACCAGACAGTGAAGAATGTTTTCCTCATGGTCTTGGCTGGTTTCCATGATGTGGAGATGCCGGCGTTGGACTGGGGTAAACACAGTAAGAAGTCTCACAACACCAGGTTAAAGTCCAACAGGTTTATTTGGTAGCACAAACCACTAGCTTTCGGGGCACTGCTCCTTCATCAGGTGAGTGGGATTGCAGTTCACAAACAGGGCATATAAAGACACCAACTCAATTTACAAAGTAATGGTTGCAATGCGAGTCTTTAAAGGTAATCAAGTCTTAAAGATACAGACAATGTGAGTGGAGAGAGGGTTAAGCACAGGTCAAACAGATGTGTATTGTCTCCAGCCAGGACAATTAGTGAGATTTTGCAAGCCCAGGGGTTAAAGATAGTGTGACATGAACCCAAGATCCCGGTTGAGACCGTCCTCATGTGTGCAGAACTTGGCTACCAGTCTCTGCTCAGCGACTCTGCATTGTCGTGTGTCATGAAGGCCGCCTTGGAGAACACTTACCCGAAGATCCGAGGCCGAATGCCCGTGACCGCTGAAGTGCTCCCCAACAGGAAGAGAACAGTCTTGCCTGGTGATTGTCAAGCGGTGTGCATTCATCCATTGTTGTAGCGTCTGCATGGTTTCCCCAATGTACCATGCCTCGGGACATCCTTTCCTGCAGCGTATCAGGTAGACAACGTTGGCCGAGTTGCAGGTGTATGTACCGTGTACCTGGTAGATGGTGTTCTCATGTGAGATGATGGCATCTGTGTCGATGATCTGGCATGTCTTGCAGAGATTGCTGTGGCAGGGTTGTGTGGTGTCGTGGCCACTGTTCTCCTGAAAGCTGGGTAGTTTGCTGCGGACAATGGTCTGTTTGAGGTTGTGTGGTTGTTTGAAGGCAAGAAGTGGGGTGTAGGGATGGCCTTGGCAAGATGTTAGTCTTCATCAATGACACGTTCAAGGCTCCGGAGAAGATGTCGTAGCTTCTCCGCTCCGGAGAAGTACTGGACATCGAAGGGTACTCTGTCCTCCGTGTCCTGTGTTTGTCTTCTGAGGAGGTCGGTGCGGTTTTTCGTTGTGGCGCGTCGGAACTGTCGATCGATGAGTCGAGCGCCATATCCTGTTCTTACGAGGGCATCTTTCAGCATCTGGAGGTGTCTATTGCGATACTCCTCATCTGAGCAGATCCTGTGTATAAGGAGGGCTTGTTGGTAGGGGATGGCTTCTTTAACGTGTTTAGGGTGGAAGCTGGAGAAGTGGAGCATTGTGAGGTTATCCGTGGGCTTGCGGTACAGTGAAGTGCTGAGGTGACCGTCCTTGATGGAAATGCGTGTGTCCAAGAATGCAACCGATTCCGGAGAGTCGTCCATGGTGAGTCTGATGGTGGGATGGAACTTGTTGATGTCGTCATATCGTTGTTTCAGTGATTGTTCACCATGACTCCAAAGGAAGCAAATGTAATTGATGTATCTAGTGTATAGCATCGGTTGAAGGTCCTGTGCAGTGACGAGGTCTTGTTCGAACCTGTGCATGAAGATGTTGGCATATTGAGGTGCGAATTTGGTCCCCATGGCTGTTCCGTGTGTCTGGATGAAGAACTGGTTGTTGAAGGTGAAGACATTGTGGTCCAGGATGAAGCGGATGAGTTGTAAAATTGTATCTGGAGACTGGCAGTTGTCGACGTTGAGTACTGAGGCAGTTGCAGCAATGCCATCATCGTGGGGGCTGCTGGTGTAGAGTGCCGAGACATCCATTGTAACGAGGAGTGCTCCTGGTTCAACTGCTCCATGTGTGCTGAGTTTCTGTAGGAAGTCCGTAGTGTCGCGACAAAAGCTGGGGGTTCTTTGTACAATGGGTTTCAGGATGCCCTCGACATAGCCGGAGAGGTTCTCGCACAGGGTCCCATTGCCCGATACGATGAGACGGCCGGGTGTGTTTGCCTTGTGTATCTTCGGGAGGCAGTAGAGATCTCCAACACAGGGAGTACGTGGGATGAGAGCACGGAGGGTGCTCTGAAGTTCCGGATCAAAGGTCTTGATCAGTCTGTTGAGTTGACAGGTGTGTTCTTTGGTCGCATCTGCGGGTAACTTTCTGTAGTGTTCCTCATTGTCCAGTTCTCGGTACACTTCTTTGCAGTAATCCGTTCTGTTCATTATGACGATGGCCCCTCCTTTGTCTGCTGGTTTGATGACAATGTTGCAGTTGGTCTTGAGAGCGCGGATGGCGTTGCGTTGTGCTTGGGTGATGTTTCAAGGCTGTCTTGTGAGTGCGGCTGATGAATCTGGTGTTGATGCACCTCCTGCACAGGATCTGCTCGACAGGATATGGCGCTCGACTCATCGATCGACAGTTCCGACGCGCCACAGCGAAAAACCGCACCACCCTCCTCAGAAGACAAACACGGGACACGGCGGACAGAGTACCCTTCGTCGTCCAGTACTTCCCCGGAGCGGAGAAGCTACGACATCTTCTCCGGAGCCTTCAACATGTCAGTGATGAAGACATAAGACATCTTCTCCAGAGCCTTCAACATGTCATTGATGAAGACATAAGAACATAAGAAATAGGAGCTGGAGTAGGCCATCTAGCCCCTCAAGCCTGCTCCGCCATTCAATAAGATCATGGCTGATCTGATAGTGGGTTCAGTTCCACTCACCCGCCTGCTCCCCATAACCTGTAATTCCCTTAATGGTTAAAAATCTATCTATCTGTGACTTAAACACATTTAACGAGGTAGCCTCTACTGCTTCATTGGGCAGAGAATTCCAAAGATTCACTACCCTCTGGGAGAAGAAGTTCCTCCTCAACTCTGTTCTAAATTGACTCCCCCGTATTTTGAGGCTGTGCCCCCTAGTTCTTGTTTCCATTGTAAGTGGAAATAACCTTGCTGCTTCTACCCTTTCTAGCCCCTTCATTATCTTATATGTCTCTATGAGATCTCCCCTCAACCTTCTAAACTCCAATGAGTACAGGCCCAGTCTACTCAATCTCTCCTCATAAGCTCATCTCTGGAATCAACCTGGTGAACCTTCTCTGTACCCCCTCCAAAGCTAATATATCCTTTCTTAAATAAGGGGACCAAAATTGTACACAGTACTTTAGGTGCGGCCTCACCAGTACCCTGTACAGTTGCAGCATGACCTTCCTGCTTTTATACTCCATCCCCTTCGCGATAAAGGCCAACATTCCATTTCCCTTCTTGATTACCTGCTGCACCTGCAAACTGAGTTTTTGTGATTCATGCACAAGGACCCCCAGGTCCCTCTGCACAGTAGCATGTTGTAATTTTTCACAGTTTAAATAATAGTCCATTTTACTATTATTCCTTCCAAAGTGGATAACCTCACACTTACCAACGTTATACTCCATCTGCCAGATCCTTGCCCACTCACTTAGCCTATCCAAATCTCTCTGCAGATTCTCTGTGTCCTCCACGCAATTTGCTTTCCCACTCATCTTTGTGTCATCCGCAAACTTTGTTACCCTACACTCGGTCCCCTCCTCCAGATCATCTATGTATACGGTAAATAGTTGAGGCCCCAGCACCGATCCCTGCGGCATGCTACTAGTCACTGATTGCCAACCGGAAAAGCACCCATTTATTCCGACTCTCTTGATGCACCATCAATTGAGCAAAGACTAGTTTGTATGCAAGAACAAATAGACTTTTATTAGCAAAAGACTTGGAGCACACCCATGCCAATGAACTGGTCCAGACTGAGGCTGGGGGGTGGGGAGCAGTCACCTTTACACCTGGACCAGGGGGGGGAGGAGTCTCGGGGAGGGCCGGCAGGGATGTGCCCAGGCATGTCACACATACAGTTAATAAGCTAACAGTGGTTTACCACATCTCTGCTTTCAGTTCGATAGCCAATCCTCAATCCACTCTAACACTTTACCCCCAACTCCATGTACCTTTATCTTATGCAGCAACCTTTTGTAAGGCACCTTATCGAATGCCTTCTGGAAATCTAAATACACCACATCCACCGGTTCCCCTCTGTCAACTGCACTCGTTATATCCTCAAAAAATTCCAATAAATTAGTCAAACATGACTTTCGCTTCATGAATCCATGCTGCGTCTGCTTGATTGAACCATTCTTTTCCAGGTGTCCTGCTATTTCTTCCTTAATGATAGATTCCAGTATTTTCCCAACTACGGATGTTAAGCTAACCGAACATCTCATTAAGCTAAGATGAACATCTCGCCAAGGCCATCCCCACACCCCCACTTCTTGCCTTCAAACAACCACACAACCTCAAACAGACCATTGTCCGCAGCAAACTACCCAGCCTTCAGGAGAACAGTGACCACGACACCACACAAACCTGCCACAGCAACCTCTGCAAGACGTGCCGGATCATCGACATGGATACCATCATCTCACGTGAGAACACCATCCACCAGGTACACGGTACATACTCTTGCAACTCAGCCAACGTTGTCTACCTGATACGCTGCAGGAAGGGATGTCCCGAGGCATGGTACATTGGGGAGACCATGCAGACGCTACAACAATGGATGAATGAACACCGCTTGACAATCACCAGGCAAGAGTGTTCTCTTCCTGTTGGGGAACATTTCAGCGGTCACAGGCATTCAGCCTCTGATCTTCGGGTAAGCGTTCTCCAAGGCGGCCTTCACGACACACAACGCAGAGTCTCTGCGCAGAGACTGATAGCCAAGTTCCGCACACATGAGGACGGCCTCAACCGGGATCTTGGGTTCATGTCACACTATCTGTAACCGCCACGACTTGCCTGGGCTTGCAAAATCTCACTAACTGTCCTGGCTGGAGACAATACACATCTCTTTAACCTGTGCTTAACCCTCTCTCCACTCACATTTTCTGTACCTTTAAGACTTGATTACCTGTAAAGACTCGCATTCCAACCATTATTTTGTAAATTGAGTTGGTGTCTTTATATGCCCTGTTTGTGAACTGCAATCCCAGTCAACTGATGAAGGAGCAGCACTCCAAAAGCTAGTGGCTTGTGCTGCCAAATAAACTTGCTGGACTTTAACCTGGTGTTGTGAGACTTCTTACTTGGCTGGTTTGCCACTGTGTCCAAAACTGGGTTGGTGGTATCAAATGCAATTTGATTTTATGAAATCTATGTAGATCATTTGCAACTGGATCAGCTGCTCAAGATTTGGAAAAGTCAATCATTAAATGCATTCACTTACTGCTAATTAAGCAAATAAACAGTTTTGTGATTTTTGTTCCTTAACAGGATATGAGCATTGCTGACCAGGCCAGAATTTCTATTGCCCATCCCTCATTGCCCATGAGAAGGTGGTGATGAGACACTTTCTTGAACTGCTACAGACCATGTGGTGTAGATCCATCCAGAATGCTGTTTGGGATGGAGTTCTAGGATTTTGACCCAGCAACCGTTAAGGGATGGTGATGTAGTTCCAAGTCAGGATGCTGTGTGGTTTGGAGGGGATCTTGCAGCTGGTGGTGTTTCCATGTAACTGCTACATTTATCCTCATAGGTGGCAGAGCTCACAGGTTTTGGAAGGTGCTGTCGAAGGAGCCGTGTTGAGTTGCTGCAGTACATCTTGCACTGCTGCCACTGTGCATTAGTGGCAGAGGGAATGGATGTTGAAAGAGGTGGACAGGATTCCAATCAAGACTACTTTGTTCTGGATGGGGTAAAGTTTCTTGAGTGTCATCGGAGCTGCACTGATCCATGCATGTGGAGGGTATTCTGACACACTCTTGACTGGTGCCTTGTAGATGATGGATAGGCTTTGGGGAATCAGGAAGTGAGTTATTCTCCACAGAATTCCCAGCCTCTGACCTACTCTTACAGCCACAGTATTTATATGGCTGGTCTGGGTCAGTTTCTGGTCAATGGTAACTGTCCCCCCAGGATGTTGATAATGGGATTCAGTGATGGTAATGCCATTGAATGTCAAGGGGAGATGGTCATTGCCTGGCACTTCTGTGGCACAAATACTACTGGTCACTTGTCAGTCCAAACCTGAATGTTGACCTGGCCTTGTTGCATTTGGACATGGACTGCTTCAGTATCTGGGGAGTCGCAAATGGTGCAATTATCAGCGAACATCCCCGCTTCTGACCTTATGATGGAAGGAAGTTCATTGATGAAGCAGCTAAAGATGGTTGGGCCTAAGACACTACCCTGAGGAATGCCTGCCGTGATGTCCTGGAATTGAGATGATTGACTTCCAACAACTACAACTATCTTCCTTTGTGCCAGACATGTCTCCAACCAGATTCCCACTGACTCCAGCTGTGCAAGGGTTTCTTGATACCACATTAGGTCAAATGCTGCCTTGGTGTCAAATTCAGTTATTTTCAGCTCACTTCTTGAGGTCAGCTCTTTTGTCTATGTTTGGACCAAGGCTGTAATGAGGTCAGGAGCTGAGTGACCCTGGCAGAACCCAAACTGGGCGTCACTGATTATTGCAAGTTATTGCTGAGTAAGCTGCTTGGTAGCGCTGTTGGCGATCCCTTCCATTGCTGATGATCGAGAGGAGACTGATGGGGCAGTAATTGATTGGGTTGGACTGTTCTGGTTTTTGTGGACCTGGGCAATTTTCCACATTGCCGCTTTTATTAATGATTGTGGGCAATAACCCCATGTCTATCACCCACATAACTATAATGGCTATGGACAGGACGATTCCACTTAAGGTGATTGTGTTCACTTCATTGATCCATGAGCACAATAACCTCCCTCAATATTTTAGATCCATATCTAGATTACTGTATTTGTTTATTCATCCATCGAAGATTTATTCATTGTATCACTCTCAGACGGTATGAAGACTCCATGCAAAATCCGACTCCATTCTCTTGTGTTTCTGATTTCTCCTCAAGTAAGAGGGAAACCCAGTGTGATGTCACAAGGGGCCGGTGGTATTTCCTATACTCCCTCCTCCATTTTCTGGGTCAAGTCCATTCCTTACTTAATATAACTGTTGACTACAGCCAGGCCTAACACGAGATGGCCAAGGCAATCCCAGAAGGAACTGGCGACCTTCAACCCAGAAGCACTTCCATGTCAACCTTGGAGATGAGGTTCATCTGCAAATGCTCAGATAAACCAAATAAGTAGATCACTGAGCAATAGCAAAGGAAGGGAAACCTTCTGGTGAAAGCAAGGAGGGTGTTGGATTCCTGTGTGGATTACTGGCTGTGTGCAATTTTCTGTGTACTTTGTGGATTATGACCTGGTTCGAACAATGAACCTGCTTTGGAACCCACCTACAGATTGCATGAGAACTTGCCTCAGTAACTTGAACCTTTTTCTGTTCATACAAGCATGAATTTGGCTATGTGCCTTCGCTTGTGTTAATTAATAAATTGTTTATTGATTTGACTTGGTCTTCTGGTTGCCTGTTTTGTGTCTCTATATCCCACCTGTATCGTCACCCGACCGTCACACTAGAGAGAATGTCAAAGCCAATTTGTCTTCTGGTGTTCAGCTCAAGAGTAACTTTGACACATGCTTGGGTTCATCCACTCACTCAATTACAGAAACTGTGACCCAGAAAAAACTAAAGAACACACTCTCCGTCCCCTTTTTCCAGATAACAGTGTTAAGACATTTGTATTGGGAGAGTATCAATTTGTTTCCAATAGGACTGTACGTGAAAACGTAACCAAGACATAGCATTTCTTACTTTAAATATAGTTTTACCTTGTGTGTCGGAGTTGTGCATGTTATCCCAGACTTTACTGCAGTTGCTCTACCAGTGTGAGACTGGGATGTTTCACATCTGTCAGTGAACTCCAGGCACTCCTGCATGATGGAACACCTTTGGAATGAGAAATCCATGGCATAGTGAAAAGGTTAATGAGAACAATGATCAGAGCGCCAATGAAACTTTGAAGTTGGACACAAGCCACATGAAACAAAGAAGCCAATAATGAGTTAGCTTCAGGCAAAATAAAATCATTGGTAAATATGCGTAAAGTGCATAACCCAACATGAGGACAAAAAGACTGATACGTTAACCGTCTCCTCTATGTGGAAGTCAACTATGTTTCTCCAGCTCCTTTTTGTTTTAGTTCCAGTAATGCTCTGTACCATGGGTTCAAGGTCATCCTTCACCATTGATGGCTGTGCCTGCAGCTGTCGGGGCCACAACCTTTTGAATTCCCTCTCCAAACCTATCTGACTCTCTTTCCTCCATTAAGACACTCCTTTAGATCTACCTATTTGATCAAGCTGTTTGTCGCCTGTCTCAATATCTCTATTTGGGCTCACTATCAAATAGCATTCCTTTGGGATGAAGGAGCCATGTTGAAGGTGCTATATAGATGCAAGCTATTTTTGTACCAGAACACATCGACTGTTTACATGCTCATACATGGTTGGGAATACTGCAGCCATATGTGGCGTTGCTACAACGCACCTTGAACCAATATGAGCAGCGTAGTAGTGTGTAGTCATAATGGATTTATTCAGGTAGTGGCTTGATCAGCGAGATCACAGACAGGTTTAATAGAATGCTTTATTCCCATTTGTGGATGGGTGTTTTGAATTGCATGGAGAAAAAAAAAACAGGCTTTAGGCTTTCACTATCCAAAGACTAATCATCTGTCATTTTTTTGGACTAAAAGCTCTCAAGGTAAACAGCAATGACCCCAAGTGAATTTAAGTGCGGTAACTCACTTCGTTCCTGGAAGCTTTAAGTGCAATTAATGCATTCGCTGATACTTGTGAGTTAATCATAAGTATCATTGAATAAATAGCTTAACTTCTTATAACTGTAACCATTAGCAACTTTTTGTGTTTAATGGATCCCCTGTTGTAATCTTAATGATTTATTTAATTATATCTGCGTTTGATCTCTGTTGGTGTCCTTGAAAAAAGCATGTTAAGGAGACAACATTCTGCAAAAAGTCCTTTTATTCCTTTAACAGTGGCAGGTCACATTAACACTGTGGATGTATCACAGCAGACATTAGGACAGACTCTCAGATAATTGCTCATTTAAATCATTTAACTTGTCATATTACAAAAAGTCAAAGGTGCCAGTTTCCATTACTGGCTAGAAATAAAACCAAAATTACAGAGGATAAAACATATTTACGACAGAAATGACTTTCTGTACTTAATTAGTGTATGATGCAGTGTTCAATGATTGCCAATTAACCCAATCTGCGTTCCGTTTTTCTCTCCTTAGAGTCACTGATATTAGCACCACCTATTTGGATGTATAAAACCATTTTCCCTTTGGACTTCTTTTACTTGGTAAAAACTCA
This sequence comes from Mustelus asterias, assembly GCF_964213995.1. Lineage (NCBI taxonomy): Eukaryota > Metazoa > Chordata > Chondrichthyes > Carcharhiniformes > Triakidae > Mustelus > Mustelus asterias. The sequence continues at coordinate 84,897,169 of NC_135804.1, read as the reverse complement.
CTAAAGATTTATTCCTGGTAAAATATTAGAGTACAGTTACTTTAATCAAGAGACGATTTTATTCAGAAGTTCAGTAATATGGTTAACATTTGTTGATACTTCACAGACTCTAGCAATAAAACTTGCATTCTGACTCATAAATTGCCACTGTTCCACCTCAGGACATGTGCAAAGCCTTGTGTACTGGGCTAGAAATAAACCAGTTTTACAGTTGAAAGCATGATTTACCTTCCTTATTAAGCATTCAGTCTCACATTATTATAATGTGTGCAAGGGAAACGCCAACTGACTTTGCTCAAGGTACATTCCGAACATATTTTACAAAGCTGCATCAACGGCATTAGAGTTTGAAATAATGTAATACAAAAGTTATGGATCTTCGCTATGTACCAACCAAGAGCATAGCACCTGCACAATATCTGAACTGTTACCTAAGAGGCTGCTTCAGTAAGAATGGCACTGCTGAAGTTTGACCAATTATTTTTCTTTGCTATTGTAATACTAGCTGACACTATCATCCGTGGTTATGTGTTCAAGGCTCTCTCCAGAGATGTGAGCCCAAAATCCAAGTTGGCACACCAACGTAGGGCTGAAGAGATGCTGCACTGTCAAAGATGCCATCTTTCAGATGAGACATTAAACTAAGACCCTGTCTGCCCTCTCAGAGGGATGCAAATTTGAATGTTCCTTTTAAGGAAAGGGAACTGCCCCTGTGCGAAGGCAAAAGAAACAGAAATTTATTCTTTGTAAGACTATGGACAAACAAATTAAAACACTCGGCTCCTCGAGCCTGCTCCTCCATTCAGTAAGATCATGGTTAATCTGATTGTAACGTCATCGCACATTCCTGCCTACCTCCAATAACCTTTCACCCCCTTGTTAATCAAGAATCTATCTAGCTCTGCCTTAAAAGTATTCAAAGATTCTGCTTGCAGTGCCTTTTGAGGAAGAGAGTTCCAGAGACTCATGACCCTCAGAGAAAATATTTCACCTATTCTCTGTCTTAAATGAGCAACTCCTTATTTTTAAACAGTGACCCTGTTTCCAGATTCTCCCACAAGGGGAAACATCCTTTCCACATCATCATTTCAAGACCCCTCAGGATCTTAAAGGTTTCAATCAAGTCATTCCTTACTCTTCTGAACGCCAGTGGATACAAACCTAATCTGACCAACCTTTCCTCATAAGACAACCCACTTATTCCTGTGGTTAGTCTAGTAAACCAAATGCCATGCTATAACATCTTTAATAATCTTTGAACATTTCCCCGATGTTAGATGTTAAGTTAACTGGCCGACAGAATCATAGAATTCCTACAGTGCAGAAAGAGGCCATTAGGTGCATCAAATCTGCACCAACTCTGAAAGAGCATTTTATCCAGGCCCTCTCCCCCACCTTATCTCTGTAACCCCACACATTTACCATGGCTAATCCACCTAACCTGCATATCTTTGGACTGTGGGAGGAATCTGAAGCACCAGGAGGAAACCCACAGACACAAGGAGAATGTGCAAACTCCACACAGTCATCCAAGGCTGAAATTGAACCCGGGTCCCTGGAGCTGTGAGGCAGCAGTGCAACCTACTGTGCTATTTCTTGCTTTCTGTTCTCAGCTCTTTTTGAATAAAGGAGTTACATTTGCTATCTTCCAATCAAACGGAACCTTCCCTGAAATTTGGAAAATTAAAATCAACACATCAGCTATCTCATTGAATACTTTTTTCAAGACCCGAGGATGAAGTGCATCAGGACTCAAGGATTTGTCAGCCCGCAGCTTCAACAATTTGCTTTATACCGCATCCCTGGTGATTGTAATTTTCTTAAGTCCCTCCCTTCCATTTCCTGATTTACAGTGATTTTTGGGATGTTATTTGTATCCTCTATAGTGAAGATTGATGCAAAATACTGTTCAATTCATCAGCCATTACCTTACTTTCCATTATTCATTCCCCAGACTCACTTCCAATCGGACCAACACTCACTTTGTTAGCTCTTTTCTTATTTAAGGGGAGGTGATAGCCTAATGGTATTATCACTGGACTATTCATCCAGAAACTCAGCTATTGCTCTGAGGACCCGGATTTGAATCCTGCCACGGCAGATGGTGAAATTTGAATTCAATAAAAAATATCTGGAATTAAGAATCCACTGATGACGATGAAACCATTGTCGATTGTTGTAAAAACCCATCTGGTTCACTTTTTGAAAGTTGATCTTTCTCAACACCCCAGCTATGACTCTAACACTACATTCTGCATCTCTCCTTTCCTTCCTTATGTGCGGTATGCTATTGTCGGTATAGCGCGGAAGAAACAATACTTTTCACTGCATACTAATACACGTGACAATAATAAATCAAATCAAATCATTGCTATGGGTCAGGATTCACATGTGGACCAGACCGAGTAAGGATGACAGATTTCCTTCCTGAACGGACATTGGTGAGCCTGATAGTTTTTTTTAAAACAACAATTGACAATGATCATCATTAAACTATTAATTCCTGATTTTTATTGAATTCAAATTTCACCATCTGCCATGGTGGGATTCGAACCCAGGTCCCCGGAGCATTACCCTGGATCTCCGGATCACCAGTCCATTGGTAATACCACTGCCTCCCCAGTTTGAAAAGCAGGTACAGGCATGATGGGATAAATAACCTTCTTCTGTGATTCATTATTCTAAAAATCAGAAGGATGATAATCATACATTTTAGTGGTATACTCAAGTTCACTTTCGGTATTGAATCCAGCTCTGGTTGCCAAGAAGTAAGAGAGGAGTTTAGGAACAGTGCAATGAAGAATCACAATGTGGTGTTATGATCCAGTTATGGCCAGTAACCTATTGTTTAAAGTAGACCAAGTTGGAAATCTAAGTGAAACTACTCGGATAATTATAGACACCAGATTCCACAGTTTTAAACCAGTAAAATAAAATTTAATACACAAAGTCAGAAAAGTGAAATAATTTAAAATTAATGGGATAAATATGAATTAACAGGCAAACTGCGGTCAAACACAAAACGCAGCACATTAAATTGCTGTTGCGACCAGGGCAGATCTCACAATTTTTTAGGCAACCCACCTAGATGTCCATGATCGCTGTGAATCACAAAATCTCATTAAAACTCTGTCTATCTTGCAAGCAATTTTAACTACTCACTTTTGAAGATCTAAATTCCTCTGAATTCTCTCAAAAGCCATTCCACCTCAGACTGCCTTGACAATGGCTCACCTCCCAATGGCAATGCCCAGGGGACACCTCCCCTTACCCCCGACCTCCTGGGGGGCCTCCATGGCCTCACTCTCTTTTTCTGAGATAGCGTTCTATGGTATTCACAAAGCTGCACTCCTGCCCCTATTTACTGGCACAATTTCAGCTCTTTTGCAGACTGCTAGCTTCACTGCCCTGGCAATACCAGGTCTATCTGAACTCCGGTCCCCTGGTTGTGATAGAATCCAAATAGCCAGCACGGAACCAGTGACGTTCCGCCAGCCATCTTCTGAGCTCCCCAGGAATCCTCTGAGCCCTAACTGCCTGGAGCCTGCTAACAGCAGCACCTTTTCTGTATGAAACCTCTTCCCCTGCTGCAGGACACTCAAAATCAGGGAACTTTCTTAAGCTCCTCTCATCCCTATGGCAATATAGCCTCTCAGAATTCGCTGAATGCTTTTAAACTAATTTAGCTCTCACTTGCAAAACAAAATGGGGGCCATTCTAGCACTACAGTAAGGCCGGAAGACTGAAGCAGAGGCTGTTTAGCAGTCTTCCCATTGGGCGCCACTGCCTCCACGCATCTCCGCACACCAGATTTCCAGCGTCATCAGCTCTGCACCAGAAATTGGCATGGGGCTGAATAACTTATGTTAATACTGATTTGAATCGCATTCATGGGCCTGGGACTGAAGTCTAGCCTCCCCCTCCCCAACTGCCCCCCCTCCCCCAGCCCCCTCCCCACCACCTCCCCCCCCCTCCCCCACCACCCCCACTCCACCCCCCTCCCCCATGCTGGAAAATCTCAGCAAATCTGGCAGCATCTGTAAGGAGAGAGAAGAGTTGACATTCCGAGTCCAGGTGACCCTTTGTCAAAAGCATCCACAGTAATTTGCTTTTATTTTTAGATTATATGCTGACAACTTCACTGATATCAGCAAACTGCAAGTGGGCCTAATGGCCTCCTCCTGCTCCTATTTACCATGTTTCTAAGTTACACGCATGCTGTAAGTAGACCCCAATGTGCCTCCAGGACTGCATCAACAGTGACAAATACCATTCCATCTCAGAAAGCAGACAGCAAAGGCACTTAAGTGTCTACAGGATACTACTGAGAAAGCTGGGGATAAGTCTTGGGTCTCATCTATACAAGATGTCAAGAAACGCAAAAGTGAGAACCAAATTAGAATCTGCATTGATATGAGACCACCAAACCAAGCCAGACAACGAGAAAGACACTTGAAGCCAACAATTGCCAACAATCATTGGGAAAGTGGATCATGCTACACCTCAAAACACGTTACCATCGAATCGAGCTTGCAGAACAATCAAGGTGTTTTACAATATTTTCCATTCACTCTTTGATACAAAAGGGCTTAATTTTAGAGCCAATTCAACAGTTGAAGTATTTCAACACGTGATTCAGTAGAATGACTTGAAGGGCTGAACATCAGTGAACAAAGACAAGTGCTTACTCAGTGAAAGCAGAATCAAATTCTTCAGTCAAGTGCTTAGCAGTGAAGGAGCATCACTTGATCCACAGTAAGTTGAAGCCATTACAAACACTGATACCAACAGCCATGAGGTCCAGAGTCTACTGAGCCTCATCACAAAATGTAGTTGCTTGATTCTTGACCTCACATTATCTGGTCCCGCCTATGTAATATGACAAAAGAGACCTCCATGTGAGAGCAGATTACATCACACAAACAGTCTGTACACCAAAGCAAAGGTGAGCTGGCAAGATGGATACAGAACTGGCTCGGCCTTAGAAGCCAGAGAGTAGCAGTGGAAGGGTGCATTTCTGAATGGAGGGCTGTTCCTCATGGATCAGTGCTGGGACCTTTGCTGTTTGTAATATATCGAAATGATTTGGAGGAAAATGTAACTGGTTTGATTAGTAAGTTTGTGGATATCATAGATCGGATATAGTAGGATGTAGATCGGTTGGAGACTCAGGTGGAGAGATGGCAGATGGAGTTTAATCCGGACAAATGTGAGGTAATGCATTTTGGAAGGTCAAATAAAAATAGGAAATAAACAGTAAATGGCAGAATCCTTAAGAGTATTGCTAGGCAGAGGGATCTGGGTGTACAGGTACACAAGTCACTAAAAGTGGAAACGCAGGTGAAGAAGGTAGTCAAGAAGGCATACGGCATGCTTGCCTTCATCAGCCGGGGCATTGAGTTTAAAAATTTGTAAGTCATGTTGCAGCTTTAAAGAACCTTAGTTAGGCCGCACTTGGAATATAGTGTTCAATTCTGGTCGCCACACTACCAGAAGGATGTGGAGGCTTTGGAGAGGGTACAGAAAAGATTTACCAGGATGTTGCCTGGTATGGAGGGCATTAGCTATGAGAAGAGGTTGGAGAAACTTGGTTTGTTCTCACTGGAATGTCGGAGGTTGAGGGGCAACCTGATAGAAGTCTACAAGATTATGAGAGGCATGGACAGAGTGGATAATCAGAAGCTTTTTCCCAGGGTGGAAGGGTCAATTACTAGGGGGCATAGGTTTAAGGTGCGAGGGGCAAGGTTTAATGGAGATGTACGAGGCAAGTTTTTCACCCAGAGGATGGTGGGTGCCTGAAACTCGCTTCCAGGGGAGGTAGTGGAAGCGGATACGATAGTGAGTTTTAAGGGGCATCTGGACAAATACATGAATAGGATGGGAATGGAGGGATATGGTCCCCGGAAGGGTAGTGGGTATTAGTTCAGTCAAGCAGCATGGTCGTGCAGGCTTGGAGGGCTGAAGGGCCTGAACCTGTGCTGTAATTTTCTTTGATTTTTGTTAAACAACGGTTGTCAGCAAGTTGCACAAATTTCTATTTTGACCCTGAGAAAACTGCCCAGCTAGTCATTGATGTAAGCCTGATTTGGCTTTGATATAATTCTTGTGCAGAAAGATAAGGCAGGGAACCCATTAATCATGACAGCCAACCAATCACTAATCCTACAGAGCAACAGACAGAGAGACAAGTAGTCTCTATCACTTTTGGTACACAATCAACTCTACCTGTATGAAGCAAGTTAAGAGTAGCCTGTTCAACACTCCACACAGCGAACACCCACTCAGATAGAGCATTGGATACTCAAACTATAATTAAGAGTATGAATCCCATGTTGAGTAACAACCATACAAATCAACCCAGCTGTTATCTTCCGTGACATTCATTAGATAATATCCTACCTGTGAGAGACAATATCCATCATACTTTAGTGATGTTACAAAGTGAACTATTTTCAGTTAATGAACAAATCTTTCATCTCATTGTATATGACTGAGCATATAGTTAATTTAATGCAAAGGTTTGAACATGTAATAGTGTCACTGGTGAAGTTAAATATTCACATTATGCTTGTGTTTATTGTTTACACATTTGGAAACAAACTATTAAAATATGATATGCCTCTTATTTACTAACAAAGGGATGTGGTATAGTGAATATTGTATTGCGAATTTTGTCTCCTTAGAAAAAGCATACACACATGTACCAGCAGAGGGAGTCCAGAGAAATAAAGAAGAATCCATTGGGCTAGATTTCACAGGAGTATTACACAAACCCCTCTCCCTCTGGCAGCCAATTGACCTCGACAAAGCCTGCCCCCAGCAATAAAGCACTGCCAGTAGGCTAAATGGGAAGTGGGACTTTTGTCCCTCAGCCTGAGGAATTCCAGCCCACGCTGCCCACATCCCATAAAGAAAAAGAAATTAAAAACACTTATAGCCAACTTATAGACAGCATAATATTCGGTCAATTGGCTTGGTAACAAGTTCAATTTATAGTTAATTATTTCTTTTAAAATGGTGGGCAGGCTGCCAACCTCGGCAGCCAGGGGGCATAAAATCTAGCCCATTGTCTTAAGAGAGCATACAGTCCTGATTCTGAATGCTTCTTATTGAATATTTCACTCTTTCTTCCCAAGAACTTCACACTATCTTTGCTAAAACACTCAAGGAAGGAATTGTACAGAAGTGCGTCTGTCCCTGAACATCCCACAGTGTGGTTTCAAAGTTGTAGCTTGTATAATCTGAGTTTAACCCAGCCCGTTATCTGCTTTGTATTTCATTTGACAATTGGTCATGTTTAATGTCTATAAATGGTCATCAGTAAGATGTGTTCCCATAGTCTGCATAACTATACAAGTTATACCAGCATGCAAATTGGAAAACAAAATTCATTTAACTGTGACAATTTAAGAGACCCACTTAAAGATGTGGAAATGTACACTATTGCAGTCTAAGAACCTGATTTGCTGAACAAATTTGCACAGTTGTTGATGCTCTTTGGAGTGTTAATGACTTTAACCAATGACTAAATCCATCATAGCATTGCAGATGTGCAGGGTGAATGAAGGTTGAATAGCATTTTCTGATATTTGCCACGGTTCCACTGCACCCTGACTGTAGGAATATTTCAAGCAGGAATAGGCTATTCAACCCCTCAAGCCTACTCCATTATTCAACTAGATCATGACTGATCTACCTCAACAGCAACTTCTCACGTTTTCTTCATAACCCTTGAACTTTTTAATATCTAGAAATCTATCAATCTCTATCTTGAACTTAATCAATAACTGTGCCTCCACAGCCTTGGGTTGAAGAATTCCACAGATTCACCACCCTCTGTGAAGAAATTCCTCTTTCCTAAATGGCCTACCTCTTATTCTGAGACTGTGTTATCTGATTGTAAACCTCTCAGCCAGAAGAAGCATCCTTCCTGGGTCTACCCTGTTGAGTCCTGCAAGAATTTTGTATCCTTCGATGTGAATACCTCTCATTCTTCTATATGCCAGTGAATACAGGCACAGGCTCCTCAATCTCTCTTCATAGGACATTCTTGCCTATCAGAAATCAGTCCAGTGAACCTTCTTTTCATCCCTAAAAGTCAAGTATATTCTTCCTTAGCTAAGGAGACCAAAACTCTATAAAATGCCCCAGATGTGGTTCTATACAGCTGCTGCCAGATGTCTTCACTCCTGTACTCAAAAGCTTTTGCAACAAAGGGTGACATACATTCACCTTCCTAATTGTTTGCTGCATCTATATGCCTCATGAATAAGGACACCCTTGTCCTTGTCCCTGGTCCCTTTGGACATCAACACTCCCCAATCTCAATTCAGAATTACTCTGCATTTCTGTTTTTCCTGCCAAAACGAATAACTTCACAATTTTCCACATTAAATACCATTTGCCATGAGCTTGCCCATTCACTTAGTCTGTCTAAATCCCTTGAAGACTCCTTGAATCCTCCTCAGAACTCACATTCCTAACCCATTTTGTGTCAACAGCAAACTTGGAAATATTATATTTGGACCCCACATCCAAATCATTGATATTGATTGTGAATAACTGGGGCCCAAGCATGGGTCCTTGCAATACCCCACTAGTCACTGCCTGCCAACCTGAGAATGGCTCATTTATTCCTATTCTCTGTTTTCTGCCAATTATCCAATCCTCAGTCCATGCCAGTATATTACCCCAATCCCATGGCTCTAACTTTGCTTATTGTGTGAGGCATTATTGAAAGCCTTCTTAAAATCCAAATATTCATTGAAACATATAGGATTCTTAAGGGGTTTGACAGGGCAAATGCTAAGAGAATATTTTCCCTCATGGGAGACTCTAGGACTATATCACTTTCAAACTGCATGTAAAATTTTAAAACATTATGGTCACACTTCCCTAAAGGCTCTTTTACAATGAGATTATCAATTAGCCCTTTCTCATTGCATTATAGATGTAAATTAGAAACAGAAACATTGAAAATAGGAGCAGGAATAGGCCATTCAGCCCATGGAGCTTACTCCACCATTGAATGTGATAATGGAAGATCATCAATCTCAATGCCATACTCCTACTCTCTCCCCATACCCCATGACATTTTCAGTTCTAGAAATCTATCAATTTCTTTCTTAAATACATTCAATCACTTGGCCTCTACAGCTTTGTGTGGAAGAGAATTTCACAGGTACACCACCCTCTGAGTGAAGAAATTTCTCCTCATCTCAATCCTAAATGGCTTACCCCATATTCTGAGACCATGGCCCCTTGGTCTAGAACCTCCAGCCAAGGGGAACATCCCTGCATTGAGTCTATCCATCCCTGTCAGAATTTTATACGCTTTAATGAGATCCCTTCTCATTCTTCTAAACTCCGGTGAATACAGGCCATCAACAATCCTGCCATTCCAGAATCAGTCTGGTGAACCTTCACTGCACTTCCTCTATGGCAAGTATATATTTTCTTAAATTAATCCATTCTCTAGTCAGTTGTAGAAAACATTCTAGTACGTTCTCCATTTAAGGACTTCAAAGAAGGAGAAAGGAGAGGTATATTGGTTACATGACAAGCGAAAGATGAGAGAGGGAGATGATGAGAGAGAGTCTGTGGGAGGGAGCAAGAATGTGGGAGAGCAGAAGGATATAGGAGAGAGGGAGATGGAGAGAGAGGGGGATATGATGTGAGGGAAGGTGGAGGATGAGAAGGGGGAGAGCGAGGAAGGGGGGGGAGAGAGAAAGAATGAGAGACAGTGTAGATAAGAGAGAGTGAAATTATGTGAGAGAGGAAGAGGATGAGAGAGAATGGGATGATGTGAGACAGGAAATCTGAGATAGACAGGGAGGGAGAGAGAGAGAGATGAGAGAGATTAGAGAGAAGGATGTGGTAGAGGAGACCAAGAAGGGGTAGAAGGAGACTGAGAGACAGAGGGAAGATGTCAGAGGGAAGAAGACTGAGAGAGAGAGGGAGGATGCGGGATAGAAGGAGACTGAGAGAGAGGGGGAGGATGTCAGAGAGAGGAAGACTGCATGATAGGAATGCTGAGAAGGGGGAGACTGAGAGAGAGAGAGAGGAAGACTGAGAGAGGGGTAAACATTGAGAGAGAGAGAATGTGGGATGAGAGAGGGAGATTGAGAGGGAGAGCATGAGAGAGAAAAGGACATGATGGGACAGAGGGCACATTAAATAGATGAGAATGTGTGGGAGAGAAAGAGGGAGGATGAGAGAGATAGCGAAGGGGAGAGAGAAAATGTTAAGAGAGTGGGGCAAAGGTTAAGAGAGTAAGGGTGAAGAAAGCAGAGTGAAAGTGAAGGAGGAAGAAAGATGAAGAAAATGAAGATTGAAATTGAGGGTGGTGCATGTTCTAATGTGGTAGCACCTTAAGGAGTATAAGTACTGGCCATGAAAATACCTGTTCATTTAACTGTAATAAATTTCTCAATGCTTGACTCCAGGCTTTGAATGTAGCCCTGACATAGGGCAGTAACATTTATCTGTACATCATTAAAAAAATACATTCCCAACAATTGACCAACAAGCAGCATTGGAATTTACTGTAATAATAACTGAAAATGCCTCAATTGGAGAGTGAAATCAGATACAAAATTCATTCTATCTTGTGGTTAACAGGAGCCAAGCATGTGAGGATTTTAAAATCATTATATCTTTAGAGCAATTTATATAATTGTAATTACATCTACTTGGAAGACAACAATCAAAGCTTCTACATTTTCAAGTGGGAAAAGTATGAAAAACTTATGGTTCTTGACTCACAAATTGTACTGCGACCTTTGATGGTATCTTAAAAGTCGATCATGCCAGCAGTTAATAATATAAACAATGCGCATAAGCACAAATCTTAAAACCTTCAGCGCAATTTCACCTGCTGATATAGTCCAAGCACTACTGTCTGAATAGCTGCTCTTTCAAAGCAAAATAATTCTTGGAGTAGTAATTGCATGCATGTCAAGAGCTAATAATCACAATCTTCACATTTTCAAGTACAGCATTATGAAAATATTACAAATGTGTTATTCTTTAACTGTTGAATTATGTTTCTGCCTGTGATGGTGCTTTCAAAAAGATTGAAGAAGTTGCTGCTTAATTATGAAGAGCATTCAAAGACAATCTGCCAGGAAGTACAAAACCTTCAGCAGAATCTCACATTCCTATAATACAGCTTTCTGATAGATTCAAAAATACCATTTATTATCACTTCTTCAACTTATTTTAATATTGCATTCCAACAGTGAACTAATTGCATGTATTATGAAGTTTATGTGATTTTTCTTGAATATTTAAATGTCATTGAAACTTTGAACAAACTTTTTATGAGCATTTCTCCATGGTATATGGCAGTGGTGGGCAAACGGCAGCCTGGGTGGACCACATGCTGGTCTGGGTTCCGAGTGCAGCCCACGAGACATTTTGTTAACTTTGCCCACATGCAGGGTTGCCACATTCGATTGATTTCCATCCATGTAGCTTTTTTTTTCCTACCTGTATGACTCCATTGATATGCACGTAAAGCAAGGACAAGTGAAGTGAAGTGCATGCTGATTGCTCACAACACTGACTGTGAGAGCCATGATTTGTATCCAAAGTGTAAATATTTCTTTTGTCTAGGTGGCATGGTAACACAATGGTTAGTACTGTTGCCTCACAGGGCCACGGACCCGGGTTCAATTCCCAGCTTGGGTCACTGTCTGTGCAGAGTTTGCACATTCTCCCCATGTCTGCGTGGGTTTCCTCCGGTGCTCCCTGAAAGATGTGTTGGTTAGGTACATTGGCCATGCTAAATTCTCCCTCAGTGTACCTGAACAGGCACCGGAGCATGGCAACTCGGGGATTTTCACAGTAGCTTCATTGCAGTTTTAATGTAAGCCTACTTGTGACACTAATAAATAAACCTTTAAACTTTAAACTTGTAAAAAACATTTGAAATTGATGATAGTTCTATTAACATATAAATGATTAAGCATTTTCTATAACTCATTATGAAATACCTGGCATGTATTACATGTATTTATACTTATTTATGGGGTCATGGTTAGTGGGCAAGCCCAATTTTAATCTTGTGGCCCACTGAGATGAAGGAGGGCCATTCCTGTGGCCCACTCATCAGCCCACATTGCCCATCATTAGTATATGGAGATTAATTTGAAATTAACCCAAGATCCTTCCAGTTGGAATTGAAGGCCATATGAACAATCTCTAAAGGCCATTCACTTTAGTTAGGCTGTGATAACTGCCCATCGAACAGAATACCACACTTTTTCAATTGTTCAAAGGATTCGTGCCAACATCATTTCAGTAGAGCTTTCATAAATTTGCACATTTAAAATTAACTAGGTTTTTTTAAAAAACATCAGTACGTTCAAAAAGAGGTCATGCTTTGCAATCCTCATGACTGCAAGTATCATCCATCAAAAGTTAGCAATTACTTAAGCTTCGCAAAAGAAAAAAATTGACAATGTACTCCAGCAAGAATTGAATTCGGGCATTGAACCTAAGGGAAAACAATCTCTGAATATAAAACATAAAACTGGAATTGTGTTGCAGATGTGTGCTGGCCTTAGACACGGTACCAGGTTGGCAGTCCTCTGCAACTCTTAGCCGTGCTGTTTTGGAAGCTGGCCGGCTGTTCTCTGTGTGAGTCAGGTTGCATGTCACAGGCATTCTATTCAATTACCAGAATACCCACACTGTTTATAAGCCACCCTGTACCACTTCTGTGCTGCAGATGGCCTTTGCATCTGGCAAGGGCTGGATTTCTGCAGACAAGACGATAATTCAGTTTGAACAGCTGTCTGTTTTGACAAGCTTGCAGTGTCACACACACTGAAAAGACAAGTGGTGACAGATTTTCTGTCTTGTAACACTGCACAGATTAATAATAAGATGGGGACTGACTGACACAGTTTTCAGAGAAAGGAAAAAGAAGCCATATTGATCTGAGGCGTCCACTTAGATTTTTATGATTTGCATTGTCCGTGGCGCATGCCGCTTATCAAATCCTCACTTACCAAACACTTTAATCAATCCTAAAATGAACGGAATTTTAAAAAGTCAGTGGAATTCTGGCATTTGCAACTTAAAATGTTCACTTAAAGTGCGCTGTTACATTGTAATTATAGGCTGCAGAAAATATCAACTATTCTATTATCTACTGACTAGCCTTCCAAAGTACTTAATTGGCCATAAAGGGCCTTGGGACATCCTCAAGGTTGTGAAGAGTGTAATATAAATGCAAGTTTTTTTTTTCTGTGTCTCAATGTTTAGTCATCAATTGGAAAGGATTCAACAGCCCTTGAGCAACTGTGGGAGAGCTAATAAACAATGCAGCTCAACGCAATGGGAGCCTAACATGGTTCAGGATAGCAAGGAGTGCCTTAATTCCAGTACAAGACAGGCATTCAAAAGCAAGATCTATCTAATGATGCCACTGTCAGGTAATTCGCTAAAAGCAAACTTTAAAACCATTTGGGTCACCTGACAAACTAAAGCCTTGAATGTTTTACCAACCTTTTAATAAGAACACCCACATTCATAGAGATATCTACTGAGCAACAGCTGCTGTTGCAATGTATTGAGTCAAATTATCCCAACCAACTAGACCCATAAGACCATAAGAAATAAGAACATAAGAACTAGGGGCAGGAATAGGCCATCTGCCCCCTCGAGCCTGTTCCGCCATTCAATAAGATCATGGCAGATCTTTTCGTGGACTCAGCTCCACTAACCCGCCCGCTCACCATGACCTTAATTCCTTTACTGGTCAAAAATCTATCTACATTTGCCTTAAAAACATTCAACGAGGTAGCCTCAACTGCTTCACTGGGCAGGAAATTCCACAGATTCACAACCCTTTGGGTGAAGAGGTTCCTCCTCAACTCAGGCCTAAATCTGCTCCCCCTTATTTTGGGTCTATGCCCCCTAATTCTAGTTTCACCTGCCAGTGGAAACAACTTCCTGCTTCTATCTTATCTATCCCCTTCATAATTTTGTATGTTTCTATGAGATCTCCCTCATTCTTCTAAATTCCAATGTGTATAATCCCAGTCTACTCAGTCTCTCCTCATAAGCCAACCCTCTCAACTCCAGAATCAACCTAATGAATCTCCTCTGCACCCCCTCCTGTGCCAGTATACCCTTTCTCAAGTAAGGAGACCAAAACTGTACACAGTACTCCAGGTGTGGCCTCACCAGCATCTTATACAGCTGCAACATAACCTCCCTGTTTATGAACTCCATCCCTCTAGCAATGAAGGGCAACATTCCATTTGCCTTCTTAATTACCTGCTGCACCTGCAAACCAACTTTTGTGATTCCTGCACAAGGACACCCAGGTATCTTTGCCCAGCAGCATGCTGCAATTTTTTATCATTTAAATAATAGTCCATTTTGCTGTTCTTCCTACCAAAATGGATGACCTCACATTTACCAACATTGTACTCCATCTGCCAGACCCTCACCCACTCACTTAAACTATCTATATCCCTTTGCAGACTTTCAGTGCCCTCTGCACACTTCGCTCTGCCACTCATCTTAGTGTTATCTGCAAACTTTGACACACTACACTTGGTCCTCAACTCCAAATTATCTATGGAACAGGAGTAGGCCGTTCGGCTCCTCAAGCCTGGTCTGACATTCAATAGGATCATAGGATCCAATGAGTTGCAAACCTCTAAGAGAAGAAATTCCTTCTTATCTCAATCTTAAATTGGCGCCCCTTTATTCTGAAACTATGCCCTCGGGTCCTAGTCTCTCCCAGCATTCACCCTGTCAAGCCTCTTAAGAATTGTGTGCGTTTCAAAGAGATGACCTCTCTCTCATTCTTCTAAATTCCAATGAGTAAAGTCCCAACCTGTTTAACTCTTAAACACAATTATATAGCCTGTCTCTCCACCCTCCCCAATCCTCTTCTACTTTTGATGAGTCAGATCTCAGACTGTCTTCAAAAATCATTGTTATTTTTAATGTGGAAGAGGATATGGTATACAAAGTAAAGATGTTTTGACAGGGATAAATCAGAAGGTAGCTCTAATGTGACTGGTATCTGTTGCTTCACATGCTTGCGGTGTGGATCTTGCTGTTAGCCAGAGTCTGTACACCGAATGCAATCTGATCTTAATAGTAGAGATGGCTCAAATTGCTGACACCTTTCGTGTTGTGTTTGGGATCATCCTGTGCACAAATTATCCACTATACTTGTCTATAGTACAATGGTGAATAAACTTCAAAAATACTTTGAACATCTGAAGGGAAATAAAAAGTAGCAACGGTGAAGAAAGTGGAAAAGACAGATGGTAGAAAAGAGCAGAACTCCTTCAAGATAGGTATTCCTGGAAGATAAGTGGTAGTGAATTAAAGACAAACACAAGAGCAGAATACAGTGGATGCTGAAAAACTGAAGTAAAACCAGAAAGTAATGAAAATACTCAGCAGATCTGGCAGCATCTGTGGAGAGAGAAACAAAGTTAATGGGCCAGATTTTTGCCATTAAGGCAGGAAGCTCAAATCGAGTTTATCTATTTGTGAGTCTTGAAACTCAGTCAAGCATTCATAATAAGGCCATCTGAAGAAACATGTGCCTGGCTTAGGACACAGGTTTAAGGTGCTGGGGGGTAGGTACAGAGGAGATGTCAGGGGTAAGTTTTTCACTCAGAGGGTGGTGGGTGAGTGGAATCGGCTGACGTCGGTGGTGGTGGAGGCAAACTCGTTGGGGTCTTTTAAGAGACTTCTGGATGAGTACATGGGATTTAATGGGATTGAGGGCTATAGATAGGCCTAGAGGTAGGGATATGATCAGCGCAACTTGTGGGCCGAAGGGCCTGTTTGTGCTGTGGCTTTCTATGTTCTATCCCGTTTCTGTTAATACAGTTCATATGGCACGGAGGGTGCGTGGAGGGCAAGGAGGGGATAAGATCTTTTGAAAATACCTTACAAAAGGCTCCCAAATCCAGATAATGGTTCACAACTTCTCTGAGGAACAATGAACTATGCGTCCTCAAGCAGTTGGCTTGACTCCACAAAACTTGTAGGGCAGAGGGTACGAGATGCAAGCTTGCAGCAAAAATTGCTGGTGCTGGGAATGGAGGTGGGAATCCACGATTGAGTACTTTAAAGCTTCTGTTGGCCCAAAAGTGGCCCAATGTTTCTGGTTTGTTACAGAAGCTTTGGCTTCAAAAGTACTTCATTGGCTATGAAGCACCTGGGACACTCTGAAGATGTGAAAGATACCAAATAAATGTGATCCTTTCTTTTGTAAATAAGACACAAAAAGAGGGGAAGCATTGCCATCTGTACTGACATCCCAAGCACCCATGGGGAATTGGGAGTTTTCTGTTCTGCCAGCTTAGTAAAAGAGTGCAAAGCCTTTAGCGGAACCTCTGGGGAGACAAAACTTACATTCCATTTGATGCTTAGTTGGAATATACTTGTACTCTTTTGTGATAAGACCTCTTCAGCTGCAGAATGGGCGACATTTATGTAAAATGACCAAGCACAACTCTGAAAGCAATTCACTGAAACTCTCCACATGGATATGAACTGTGGTGTGAAGAAACAGCAGAGACAGGGGTATGATCTTCAAGCAAGGCAAGGAAATGAAATTATGGCAAAACATGATTGATATTGTTTGGCTTCATGTCCACTCCGGTCATCAGGGAGCACCACAAGAGTAGCCTGAAGTTAGGTAAAGTCTTGCTGCAAAGTATCAACAGGACATGGGGATGAAGGACATTGGCTGTTGTTAGATCTATGCCATAGAATCCATACATTGCAGAAGGAGGCCATTCAGCCCATCAGGTCTGCACTGATTCTCCAAAACAGCATCTTACCCAAGTCCAGCCCCTGACTGTCCTACCTTATACCATCATTCACCATGGCGAAGCCACCTAACCTACACACTCGGGGGCAATTTAGCTTGGCTAATCAACTTAACCTGCTCATCTTTGGACTGTGGCAGGAAACTGGAGCACCCGGATGAAACACACACAGACACGGGGAAACAGTGACCCGAGGCTGGAATTGAACTCGGGTTCCTGGCGCTGTGAGGCAGCAATGCTAACCACTGTGCCACCATGCCAATAGGTATTGAAAGGATTTCACAAGTAGGTCCTACAAATTAAGTTACAAATTAAATGATTGCAAAAAACTGTACCCATGAGCAATATCACTCTCACTCAACTGGCATCAATTGTACCAAATCCTACTCATGCAGTATGCACTCCTCAGTCATATCTCTGTAGTCAACACTGTCGTAACTGTAAGTCTTCCCTCTGCCAGGTGTACCCTCTTATACCCATGTCCTCCTTGGTTACTCGCTTCTCTCCCTGTTATATGAAAAGATGCCAGCAGTGAACAGCAGCTGTATCTAGAATGTGAGGCCGAAACCTTCTCTGTGTTATTCATGACTTTCACTGCTGCCATCCTCTGAGATTTTGGTCTTTTACAGCAGATCTGATGTGAAATGAAATCCTCCTTTTCAATTATCACCTTTGTCCCACCCTCCTATTAATACTGCATCAGTTTTGTTTTTACAAGGCTGCTCTTTATAAAGGGCTCACATTTTGTTTTTATGAACTCACTTACAGAACAGGAATGGAGCAAGAACAAACGCGGGTGAATAGTTTGTTCGTATTTTCACCAATGTTTCCTCGCATCTATTTTTTTTTCAGTGGAATTGGTGAGCTGTGGGAAATATGGCTCTTTGACCTTGAAAGTGCACCAAGGGTCACCACTGAATGAGTGCTGAATGCATTTTTTTCTGTCCATCACACCTCTGAAGGCATTATCCCAGTTAGAAATCTCTGGAGTTATTCAGTTTGAGGACATATTTACATCTCGCCAACTCCTACAATATTATTCCCTATGATGACTGTACATTGTGAAAGCAGTAAGAAGTTTAACAACACCAGGTTAAAGTCCAACAGGTTTATTTGGTAGCAAAAGCCACACAAGCTTCGGAGCTCTAAGCCCCTTCTTCAGGTGAGTGGGAATTCTGTTCACAAACAGAGCATATAAAGACACAGACTCAATTTACATGAATAATGGTTGGAATGCGAATACTTACAACTAATCAAGTCTTTAAGAAACAAAACAATGTGAGTGGAGAGAGCATCAAGACAGGCTAAAAAGATGTGTATTGTCTCCAGACAAGACAGGCAGTGAAACTCTGCAGGTCCACGCAACTGTGGGGGTTACAAATAGTGTGACATGAACCCAATATCCCGGTTGAGGCCCTCCTCGTGTGTGCGGAACTTGGCTATCAGTTTCTGCTCAGCGACTCTGCACTGTCGTGTGTCGCGAAGGCCGCCTTGGAGAACGCTTACCCGAATATCAGAGGCCGAATGCCCGTGACCGCTGAAGTGCTCCCCAACAGGAAGAGAACAGTCTTGCCTGGTGATTGTCGAGCGGTGTTCATTCACCCGTTGTCGCAGCATCTGCATAGTTTCCCCAATGTACCATGCCTCGGGACATCCTTTCTTGCAGCATATCAGGTAGACAACGTTGGCCGAATTGCAAGAGTATGTACCGTGTACCTGGTGGATGGTGTTCTCACGTGAGATGATGGCATCTGTGTCGATGATCCGGCACGTCTTGCAGAGGTTGCTGTGGCAGGGTTGTGTGGTGTCATGGTCACTGTTCTCCTGAAGGCTGGGTAGTTTGCTGCGGACAATGGTCTGTTTGAGGTTGTGCGGTTGTTTGAAGGCAAGAAGTGGGGGTGTGGGGATGGCCTTGGCGAGATGTTCGTCTTCATCAATGACATGTTGAAGGCTCCTCAGAAGACAAACACGGGACACAGTGGACAGAGTACCCTTCGTTGTCCAGTACTTCCCCGGAGCGGAGAAGCTACGGCATCTCCTCCGGAGCCTTCAACATGTCATTGATGAAGACGAACATCTCGCCAAGGCCATCCCCACACCCCCACTTCTTGCCTTCAAACAACCACACCACCTCAAACAGACCATTGTCCGCAGCAAACTACCCAGCCTTCAGGAGAACAGTGACCATGACACCACACAACCCTGCCACAGCAACCTCTGCAAGACGTGCCGGATCATCGACACAGATGCCATCATCTCACGTGAGAACACCATCCACCAGGTACACGGTACATACTCTTGCAATTCGGCCAACGTTGTCTACCTGATACGCTGCAAGAAAGGATGTCCCGAGGCATGGTACATTGGGGAAACTATGCAGATGCTGCGACAACGGATGAATGAACACCGCTCGACAATCACCAGGCAAGACTGTTCTCTTCCTGTTGGGGAGCACTTCAGCGGTCACGGGCATTCGGCCTCTGATATTCGGGTAAGCGTTCTCCAAGGCGGCCTTCGCGACACACGACGGCGCAGAGTCGCTGAGCAGAAACTGATAGCCAAGTTCCGCACACACGAGGAGGGCCTCAACCGGGATATTGGGTTCATGTCACACTATTTGTAACCCCCACAGTTGCGTGGACCTGCAGAGTTTCACTGCCTGTCTTGTCTGGAGACAATACACATCTTTTTAGCCTGTCTTGATGCTCTCTCCACTCACATTGTTTTGTTTCTTAAAGACTTGATTAGTTGTAAGTATTCGCATTCCAACCATTATTCATGTAAATTGAGTCTGTGTCTTTATATGCTCTGTTTGTGAACAGAATTCCCACTCACCTGAAGAAGGGGCTTAGAGCTCCGAAGCTTGTGTGACTTTTGCTACCAAATAAACCTGTTGGACTTTAACCTGGTGTTGTTAAACTTCTTACTGTGTTTACCCCAGTCCAACGCCGGCATCTCCACGTCATTGTGAAAGCACCAGCTAGAAATTGAATGGCGATCATCTTGGATCAGTTGGCAGCACTTTCACCTCTGGGTCAGAAGGCTATGGAATGAAAATCCCCTCACTAGACTGAGTGCATTAACCAGGCTGACATTAAGTTTGAATACTGATAGAGTGCTTCATTGTTGCAGATGCTGTCTTTTAGGTAAGATTTTAAACCAAGGTTCCCATCTGTCTGTTCAGCTGAATGTTAAAGTCATAATAAGAAGGCAGGCGGTATTTCGAATGGATGAAACCAAAGGCTTTAAATAGCCTTCTTCATCAAAAATTATTTTTATAAAACTTTCTGTACTAGCAGCTAATGATATCAATGCTGCCATCCGAATTATTATTCATAACTCAATCACAATCAGCAAACTATCCTGAAAAATAGATAGTGGAGAAACAAATTGGAACGTATTGTAATGTTGGTGGAGCACTAGCCAGAAGCTCACCCTTAAATGGTTTCTTTGTTTAGCCCAGCTACCAAGGGAAGGCAGCAAGTAATTGTAGTTTCATCTTCATTGCGAAACTCAACAGGAGAACTATCAATTCATGATAGGATCTAACCAATTGCAAAATCATGTCCCAGCATTCATGTATGAAGAGTTATTGGAGCATAGAATGCTTTGCCACAGGGAGTGTTTGAGATGGAGACTACTGCTTCTGTTAAAGGAAGCATAGATAAACTATTTGAAAATCACAGGGCTTTGAGGAGATTGTGGCCTTCCATACCTTAACTCATCTGCCTCATGTCTATAAATTATTGTATCATTTAGCCACAAATAATGGGGAGGGCTATTAACCTCCATCAAAATCCATGGCATCTTTATCTTCTAATGACCAAAACAACTCTTAAGATCAAAGGTTGACTGACAAGGTCATATGTTTTCCACAATTTTTAATGTAAAGATTAATAATATGTAATCCTATTTAATGTATATGTTACAGACTACTTAAAAGGAGAGAGCAGTGCTGTAGAAATTTAAATTGTTCCTGCTAAGAGCCAGTGCAGATACACAGAGATAAATAAACATCAAAGATTCCATGACACACAGTGGTTAGCACTGATGCCTCAGAGTGCCAGGGACCCGGGTTCAATGCCAGCCTGGGGTGACTGGCTATGTAGAGTTTGCATATTTTCCCGTGTCTGCATGGGTTTCCTCCCACAGTCCAAAGGTGTGCACGTTAGGTGGATTGACCATGCTAAATTGCTCCTTAGTGTCCCAAGAGGTGTAGGTTAAGGGGATTAGCCATGGCAAATATGTGGGGTTACGGGGATAGGGCCTGAGTGAGATGCTCTGTCGGAGAATCAGTGCAGACTTGATGGTTCAAAAGGCCTACTTCTGCACTGTAAGGATGCTATGATTTGATCAACCGGCAGAGGTGACTGAAATAAGCTGGAGGCTGGGTCAGTTGTCTACTAAAATATTAGTACAGATTTTGATGGAGGTTAATAGCCCTCCCCATTATTTGTGGCTAAATGATACAATAATTTATAGACATGAGGCAGATGAGTGGTTAAATGTTAATACCCAAAGGCTGTTGTCTGAGTTGTGTCACTCTGCCAGTAGCTTCCCGGAAACAGCATCCTGCCTCACCACTGAAAGGTATTGAAGAATGACATTGTGCATTTCAAAGTGGATATCAATTAAACTCACCAGAGAAGGTTCAGTCCTATCATTTTAATCTGTGTGTCCATTTAACAAAATGATGCGTTAATTTTTGGGGCGAAAGTACTGGTTTCGTTGTATTGTCACTGGATTAGTGATCCAGAGACCTAGGGCAAGATCTCGGGACACAAGTTTGAACCCCACCATGGCAGATGGTGAAATTCGAATTCTATTAAAAAATCTGAAATTGTCAAAAAAAAAACCAACTGGTTCAGTACTGCCCATTAGGGAAAGAAATCTGTTGTCCTTGCCTGGTTTGGCCTACATGTGACTCCAGAGCATTAAGGTTCATTCTCAAACACCCTCTGAAGTGGAGTGCAGTGAGTGATGAATAATGCCATAGATTAGTTTTAAAAAATTACTGCCAAACACCAAAAGTTAACCAGGAATTAATTCCATCAGGAAACTTTAAAAACATAAAATTCTAAATTTGATTTACTTTTCTTTTCAGCCTCTCAATTGATTATTTCTTTCTCTCTATTTGAGTTAGATTTTCATAATTGAAGTGGGAATCAGGATCCCGCTTTCATCCTGGAAGTGCCTTCCAGCCTTATTTCCATCCCAAGGAGGTGGACATACACCCGCCGCCACCTCCCAAAACAGGCCTAAAATGGAAACAGAGACGGATGAATGCTGAGGCGGGCAGGTTAGAAGGCCCACTTTCATCCACTGGGACATCAGCCCAGTTCTCAACATCATTGTTATGCCCCCTCAGCCCTCACACCACATCAACACCACATTCCACTCAATGTTACCATGCCCCTCCTAAGCCCCCGTGCAAGAATCATACCCACTCTTCCAGCATACAATAGCTACCAACCAACGTGTCTTATAATAACACTAATAAGTTTTTGACATGCTCACAAAACTGTTAAAATAAACATATATCCATTCAAAAACACTTCAAAGAAACCACAATTCTCTCTGCAGCCCATAACAATGTCAAACTAACATTCATACTCACATTGAGAAAACTATTTCAAAAAAAGATAAAGTCATGACAATAATCATAAAACTGTCAATTAAAGTAAGCTAACAATCCTCCACTCCATTTCCATTCCAACATGGATGGAGACATGAAAATCTGGCTCTTTGGTCTTCCTGTAACTGATTTGACATTGAATTCAGTCATTCTAACTCACACTTCCTTCTCAGTCCTTGGAGAGTTTATTCCATAATCCTTCAGTCTGATTGGTTAAGAAGTTGCATGGTTGCCTGGCCTATTTACTCAGGTCCCGGATGCTGCTTTCCCTTTGCTGAATCACTTTCAGCAACCTACCATGCTAAATATTCAAAAAACTCTAAAGTCCGAGGGTGAGTCTAATGACAGCAGTCATGTCGCAGGAAAATGCGGATCATTGTGGTAGTCAAATCTTATAGCAGCTATTGTTATCAGAAACAGTTCCTTCACTGTTGCTGGGTCAAAATCCTGGATCTCCCTCACAAACAGCACTGTGGGTGCACCTACACCTCAGCGACTGCAGCAGTTCAAGAAACCAGCTCACCACCACCTTATGAAGAGCAACTAGGGTATAGAGGGATATGGGTCAAATGCAGATAATTGGGACTAGCTTAGTTGTTTCAAAAAAAGGGTGGCATGGACAAGTTGGGCCAAAGGGCTTGTTTCCATGCTGTAAACTCTAACTAGGGATGGGTAATAAATGCTGGCCTAGCCAGAGATGCTCACATTTCAGAATAATTTTTTTTAAAGTTACCAGATCACAACAACCTGTCCTGGTCCCTCCATGCCAATGCTATAGTTAAGAAAGCCCACCAATGCCTCTATTTTCTCAGGAGGCTAAGGAAATTTGGCATGTTTGCTACGACTCTCACCAACGTTTACAGATGCACCATAGAAAAAATCCTTTCCGGATGTATCAAAGCTTGGTATGGCTCCTTCTCTGATCAAGACCGCAAGAAACTACAGAGTTGTGAACTAAGCCCAGTCCATCACACAAACCAGCTTCCCATCCATTGACTCTGTCTACACTTCTCGCTGCCTCGGAAAAGCAGCCAGCATAATCAAGGACCCCACGCACCCCAGACATTTTCTCTTCCAACTCCTTCTATCAAGAAAAAGACAAAAATCGGAGGCCCTGTACCAACTGACTCAAGAACAGCTTCTTCCCTGCTGCCATCAGTCTTTTGAATGGACCTACCTTAAGTTGATCTTTCTCTTCACCCTAGCTATGACTGAAACACTACACTTTGCACCCTTTCCTTTCCTTGTCTATGAATGGTATACTTTGTTTCTTAGCACGCAAGAAACAATACTTTCCATTGTATACTAATACATGTGACAATAATAATTCAAATCAAAAACCAAATCAAATCAGTTACAGTTAACTCCTTATTCATTGTTGAATTCAGACACTGTGATAAGGTCATTTATCTAGTCCTATTCCCACTGGGAGTATATAAGCCAAATGACACTTTTGGGACATATCTAAAAAGTTTAAAAGTTTATTTATTAGTCACAAATAAGGCTTACATTAACACTGCAATGAAGTTACTGTGAAATTCCCCTAGTCGTTACAGTCCGGTGCCTGTTCGGGTCAATGCACCTAACCAGCACATCTTTCAGAATGTGGGAGGAAACCGGAGCACCTGGAAGAAACCCACGCGGACACGGGGAGATCGTGCAGACTCTGCACAGGCAGTGACCCAAGCCGGGATTCGAACCTGGGTCCCTGGCGCTGTGAATCAGCAGTGCTAACCACTGTACTACCAATACATCATTCTGTGTAAAAACAGTGTAATAGTATAACAGTCACACAATAGGAATGTAACAGGACAATATTTACGCATTAAGAACACAATAATGCAAATGCACAATATTTACATAAAACAATTGCCTCAGTTGGATAGATTTGATCAAGTTGCAATGTGTTAGAATCATAGAATCCCTACAGTGCAGAAAGAGGCCATTTGGCCCATCGAGTCTGCACCGACCACAATCCCACCCAAGCCCTACCCCCATATCCCTACATATTTCACCTGCTAATCCCTCTAATCTACGCATCTCAGGACACTAAGGGGCAATTTTAGCATGGCCAATCAACCTAACCCGCACATCTTTGGACTGTGGGAGGAAACCAGAGCACCCGGAGGAAACCCACGCAGACATGAGAAGAATGTGCAAACTCCACACAGACAGTGACCCAAGCTGGGAATCGAACCCAGGTCCCTGGAGCTGTGAAGCAGCAGTGCTAACAATTGTGCTACCATGCCGCCCGTGTTGCCAAAATAAAAATTGTGCTTTTTTATAATTCAGGGTAAAACATTGAATCACCAGAGGCCGACAGCACATTTACTGAAAACATGACATTAGAATAAAAAAATTGCTGTAATGTAAATTTTGGTAGTAATATGATGCAGTTAACAGTTAAAGTATTAGTCCAAGTGAACGTTGTTGAATTCTCAGGCATCCTCACAGATGCATAGGAACATTGGACTTAGGGGCAGGAATAGGCCTTTTGGTCCTTTGAGGCTGCTCTACCATTTGATAAGATCATGGCTGATCTGTTTGTGATCTCAATTCCACTTTCTTGTCTGCCCCACCCATCACCCTTATCTATCAAAAATCTATCTAATTCAGTCTGGAATAAATTTGATGTCATGATGTGGAGATGCCTGTTGGACTTTAACCTGGTGTTGTTAAAACTCTTAATAAATTTGATGTCCCAGCCTCCACTGTTCTCGCTAGGGAAGAGGGAGCACATGCTAGTAACCCTATGAGAGAAAAAGAAATACATCATCTCAGTCTTAAAATGGGGATTTCTTATACTTAAACTGTCTCTCCCAGTTCTAGACTCCCCCATGGGAGGAAACATTCTCCCAGTAGCCACCCTATTAATTCCCCTCAGGATTTTACAAGTTTCATCAAGATAATATAACAATATATTGTCTATAATAGCAAAAACTAAACACCTTCACACACACTGAAAATCCCATCAGCAATAAAAATCACACTAAAGTCAAAAACATTCTGAATGTTATGCTAACGCCAGTTGAAATGTTAGCACACAAGATACAAGACTTAACAAGTTGCTGTAAAAATGTAAAGGCCTAGTGATTCGGATGCGACGAGGCTGCTATTCCAGCAATTGGCAGACACTGAAGGACCCAATGTGATGTGTGTCACTGGAATTGGTTAGGACCCAGATAGAACTTGATTCAGACTCATTCACTGAATATGCAAAAGGGGGCCTAATATCTGTTTTAGCCCTCCCTAATGAATTAACACAATCAAAATGTGAATTAAAAGCCTTTGCATGCTAAGAGAAACTTACTCTGCAAGTCCAATAGTTGGTGAAACCTCTTTCAGCAGGGTAGGATAGGTGGACAGTGCAGCTCACTGCACCAGTGCCAAGCTTCAGATTCACAGGAGGCCTGTACAGTGAAACCTGGTAGAAATACTTCCAACAAACAGCATCTCATTTATTTTTGGGAAAACGCAAGTGCTTGTTTTCCCTCAAAACTCAAAGGTTGTTTATAAATTGTTGCACAATAAGTGTCATTTATACAGCTATATATTTAGCTTGATCAGGGACAAAGAGATGGTGGCTGGAACCACTCTAAGGAAAAAAATTAAAAGCAGTGATATTGCACTCTTTCAAGCAGTCATTTCTGTGGGAACTTTGATCATCTGTGTTTCAATCAGTTATCGTTTATTTACATCAATGGAAATATTGTTTCACTGGATTTTTCTTTCCACTATGGCAAGTATAATGAGCCACTTAATGTATAATGTGCTATACTCAAGACATATAATTGCTGAGATATCAGGTTTTATAACATTTCAAGTCATTGGATCTTAAGTAAATATCATTGTTTCAAAAACATACTGAACATAGGCAGCAGAAATTTATTGCTGACTGCAATTTCGAGTGGAAAGTGGTCTAAACACAATTAGAGGAAATGATGTAACCCTCAACTATTCCATCAACTCAATTACATAATGGATATACATATCACTCCTTTAAATCATTTTGCCCCAAAAATTAAGTTGCTGTCTACATTTTATTTAAGTTCACATAAACATTATTTTTTTGTTCTGCCAATTGTAGATTTAAGACTTTAAAAAGCTGACAGATAAATTAAGGTATTTATATAAGATTGGAAAAGAAACATTTACATTTCATAACCACAGAACTTTTGTATTGTGGTCACTATTGTAATGTAGGAAACTTGACAGCCAACTTGTACATAGCAAGCTCCCACATGGGTGGAATTCTCCCATCTGGAACTAAGTCCCATGGCAGGGGAAGGAACGGGGAGTGAAGAAAGAAGATTAATCTCCTGAGAAAGAGGATGAAAGAGGTGTGTCCTCCACAGCGGGACACACTCCCCATTCCTTCCCCTGCCATGGGACTTAGTTCCAGATGGGAAAATTCCACCCATGTGGGAGCTTGCTATGTACAAGTTGGCTGTCAAGTTTCCTACATTTCAATAGTGACCACAATACAAAAGTTCTGTGGTTATGAAACGTAAATGTTGCTTTTCCAATCTTATATAAATACCTTAATTTATCTGTCAGCTTTTTAAAGTCTTAAATCTACAATTGGCAGAACAAAAAAATTATGTTTATGTGAATTTAAATAAAATGTAGACAGCAACTTAATTTTTGGGGCAAAATGATTTAAAGAAGTAATATGTATATCCATTATGTAATCTAGTAGGAACATTCTGAGGCTGGAAGATAGATCAACCCAATGGCACAGAATCTAAAAGATCCACCTGTAGTTGTCCCCCACCCACTGCTGTGGTGTTGTGGGGTCCAGGATGGCTGGCGGCCTCCATCCCAAACTCCGATGGCAGCTCAAGTGAGTCCCAACATCTGCATGCTACATTGCTGCAGTCATGTTTTATCAAGGCGTGTTCTCCCACTGGTGTCGTGGAGAATCAGGTGTGGGTGGTCAACCCTCCACCTGCATTCCATTAGCAAGATGCAAATCATTTACGTGTCGGCTACCAGCAGGTTTCCTGATCCACCATGGCAGGCACCAGATGATCCCGTGGAAAATCCATGCTAGGGTAAAACTGATTTTTAGGCCTCCCGGTAAATTCTCCCCACCCCTTCTCACTCACCATTGAACCCACCGGCGGGGGCGTGGAGGAACTCCACCCAGTAATGTGGTAATGACCAAATAATCTATTCTCTTGATGTTGATTGAGAGAAAAATATTGACCAGGAAACTTGCTATTCAAAACAGAGTTGCAGGATCCACTCAAAAGGTTTATGTTGCATCCAAAAGACTGTACAGCCAACAGTGCAGCACGCCGTCAGTACTCCACTGCAGTGTCCAGCTTGATTTTCTGGTGCTCAAATCCTGGAGTAAGACTCCAACCCATAGCCTTCTGCTTTAGAGAGAAGTTTGCTACCTCCTGAACCAGAGATGACATCGCATAGATATATATATATATATAAATATTGTGTGTGTGTATGCGAGTATGCATGTGCCTATTCTGTATATGTAAATTAATATATATATATATACATATATTTCTATATGCACTTAATATAATGTATATGCACATTCTATATACATATATAGAATATAAGATGGCAATCATATTTTAGATATTTCTCTGTGTGTCTGTAAAGTTTCTTTGTAACCTTCATGCAACACTCAGTTTCTAAGGAAATGACAGACTAAAAGAACTGTAAAGGCTGTTGCACAATAACTGTGTCAAAGAACAGAGAACCCAACAAAAAAGGAAAAACATCTAAAGAATTTAGTACAAGGCTTGAAAAAAGGAGAGACTTGATTCTTGTTGAATTATTTAAATAAACATGTGGTTTTATGAACATTTTCTCTGCAGGTCAAATTACATATTAATGGCTTATGCTCCTTAAAACATTCAAACTGAGAAATGGATGCAGTACTGCTTACAAAGACCCCATTACTTCACACTGAGACCTTGGGGACGTACAAAGGAATTAGTTCCTTTCATCGTCTCGAAGATGTGCAGTCCCCTATTTATTTTTTCATTTGTTGCAAACATTGCCATGTTTTATTTGGCTGTCATGGGACATGTATCTGTTTGTGTAATGAAAGGATATTTCTGTTCCCTTTCTCTCTGTTGATTTGTAATGCTCGGATAGATATTCTGTGCCCAGTGTGCAGTACTTATTGGAAGGCGGGTGTTGTTAATACTGGCTCACAGAGGCTCTCCAAGAGAAGGTTCAGAAAGAGCACGAATATAGATGTTGTGTAGGGACAAGCCTGCTGGTAACACAGTCCGCCAATCTTCATTATTTGGATCGCACAAGATACTTAGATGTTTTAACCCCTATGAACAATAATGGCTGGGAGAGAGTGAGGCGGAATGGGGAGGGGGGCATTGGAATTAGCAGAAAGAATAAATTATCAGTTACAAGAATAAGAGTTTGGAATATTAAATGTCAGATGGAACGACATGGGTCCTGATTTAGTTCCAGGTGTCCAATGCCAACTCTTTGAAGCAAAGCACAAGTAGAATTTTATCCTGGATTTGTGTTTTGTCAGCTTTGAGAGTTTCCACGTGGTTCCCCGTGGTTATTCACCTTTATCAGAAGATGCAAAGAGCCTGTAAGAGTATGAATTTAATGTGAGCCTTGCAAAAAGCAGGCTGAATGGCCATTTCTCATCCCAAATTTAATTGGATAACAGCAAATTTCTTGTGGCATTACTGGCAGAGAGTCAGAGGATAATGCAGTTTAATTGGTATGGAAGGATGGTGCCAGGTAATGTAAATTATTTTGCTGCTTATGAGCAGTTGAGTGTAGGTTGAGTTGTCCTGTTAAAGCATGATCAAACTGCTCTAAAATCCGGAGATCAATTAGAGCTTTATTGGTTTCAAAGTCATTCTCCTCATCTAGAAATTTCTCAGCGCTCTTCCCTGCAAATGGATCAGGAACATATCTGGCCTCTATTCTAAAGGCACCAGCCTTCCTTTCATCCTCTTTTCTCTCCACATAGAAAACGAGCAGAATAGGTGTGATCTATTGGTTGACTAATGGGAATGGCCAGTGATGTTGAGCCTAAGAAAGTATCTATTACAACATCTCTAAAACATGACAGCTTGCTTCAAACTTTTATCAATGTATGGTAAGCTAGTACCAAACTAAAATGTATTCCATTACAATGAACACGTTAAATTAGAGCTAAACTATGCTGACTTTTATCCGGATAAGCAACATCTCTTAAATTTAAATCTGTTTGGTAAACTTTGTGGAATGTTTTCTATGTTTTTTTCAATTGGATAGAAGAATGACCAATCATAGGAGCCCTACAGCCACATCACTATATGCATGTCTAATCTTACCTCACCCCTGAAGTGAAGACCTGGTTAATTGATTACTAGGAGGTCATCTGGAAATGAAAAGTACCCAACGTAACCTTTCATATCTTAATCGTGGCTTAGCCCTATCCCTGTAATCACATGCATTTACCATGGCTAATCCACCTACGCTGCACATCTTTGGACTGTGGGAGGAAATCAGAGCACTCGCAGGCACCTGGAGAACGTGCAAACTCCCCCCAGACACGGGAGAACGTGCAAACTCCCACAGGCACGGGGAGAAGGTGCAAACTCCCACAGGCACGGGGAGAAGGTGCAAACTCCCACCAGGGCACGGGGAGAAGGTGCAACCACCACCCCCGGGCATGGGGAGAATGTGCAAACTCCCCCCAGGCACGGGGAGAAGGTGCAAACTTCCACAGGGCACAGGGAGAAGGTGCAAACACCACCCCCGGGCACGGGGAGAAGGTGCAAACTTCCACAGGGCACGGGGAGAAGGTGCAAACACCACCCCCGGGCACGGGGAGAAGGTGCAAACTCCCCCCAGACATGGGAGGAAGGTGCAAACTCCCCCCTGAGCACGGAGGGGGGGGGAAGGTGCAAACTCCCCCCGGGCACCGGGGCGGGGGGGGGGGGGGGGGGGGTGCAAACTCACCCCCCCAGGCACGGGTAGAAGGTGCAAACCCCCCCCCCCGAGCACGGAGGGGGGAAGGTGCAAACTCTCCCCGGGCACCATGGGGGGGGGGGGGGGGGGGGGTGCGGAGGTGCAAACTTGCAAACTCTCCCCCCGGGCACGGGGAGAAGGAGCAAATTCCCCCCCGGGCTCGGGGAGAAGGTGCAAATTCCCCCCCGGGCACAGGGAGAAGGTGCAAACTCCCCCCCCCACCCCCCCGCGCACGGGGAGAAGGTACAAATTCCCCTCCGAGCACGGGGGGAAGGTGCAAACTCCCCCCCCCCGGGCATGGGGAGAAGGTGCAAACCCCCCCCCCCGGGCATGGGGAGAAGGTGCAAACCCCCCCCCCCGGGCATGCGGAGAAGGTGCAAACTCCCCCCCCGGGCATGGGGAGAAGGTGCAAACCCCCCCCCCCCCGGGCATGGGGAGAAGGTGCAAACTCCCCCCGGGCATGGGGAGAAGGTGCAAACTCCCCCCCCGGGCACGGGGAGACGGTGTAAACTCCCCCCGGGCACAGGGGGAAGGTGCAAACTCCCTACAGACAGTCACACAAGGCTGGAATCGAACCTGGGTCCCTGACACTGTGAGGCAGCAGTGTAAATCACTGTGCCGCCTTAATCATATAATATTTGAGCATATAATCAAAGGTACAATTGAGAGTTAACTTATGTAACAACTCAATGTATCTCCCACTCTGATAACATTCAAGAAGAAAATTATGGAATCATAATTCAGTGTACCGTAGAATGTTATAGGGTAGGTTTGGGACAGGACAGAGATTTTAAAAAATTGCTACCATATCCCAAATGATAGAGCGAGGCCAGATATGATTTGTGACATCTTATTGATATGATATTAAATTCCTAAATATATCTACTTGCAAACTCAAATTTGAAAATTTCTTTCAAGATTTCCAAAATAAAAAGTTTGATTGACTCTAGGCTAAAACATCGAATGTGATTGGAGTCAGTCTGTTTGATTCACCAGATTGCAACATGGAATGTGATTGCCCTTATTATAAACTTGGCTTTAATATTTCAGTATAAAGCTCCCAATTTACTCCCATTCTGGTCTAAGCATAAAAAATACAAAGTGTTGATCAAAGTATGAAACACTTCGTAATTATTTATTCATTGATAAGAGCACAGTAAATATAATGTTCTGTTGAATATTCATGTAGAGGCAACATCATTTTAAACCATAACTTCTAAATAAATTACGTGCATTGGTAAAAGAGGCTGTCCATTCATGCCTATGAGGAAGAAATGGCCAAAACTGTTCATCATTTCAATCACAATGTCATGCAGAAAGGGGCATTTTTGTGAGAATGATTACGTTTTAAAGTTTGTCCAAGAAATAGGAAAATTTGGCCCAATGTTTTTTTTATTAAGGACTGTGCATTTTCAGAGAGATTTTGCTGGCATTATTGTTGGTTTGAATTTGCTGAATGATTGACCAAATGAGCTGCAGGTACAAAGATTTGCAAATTGGTTATTTAGATCTAGTTTTGGAAATCCTGAAAGCGCATTACTGCTCCAAGGATAACATCTCAGTGAAGGAGCTGTACATTTATCACAGGTTTATCTCCACCATCTTTGGCAGTAACAGTCACTTGAGAATTGTTTTATTTCTCCCCCAACATCTTAAAACGTCGAATGAAAATCTGTCATTGGCTTTCACAAGTTTTATTGACAAAAGATGTAATAAACTCTGAAATAAAATGAACACAGGATTATAAAATCCAGCGCAACAATCACAAGGTAGCATGAATTAATCCATTATTTGTGGCAGGATAAGGACAAAGCTGTACAAAACGTGTCTCTATAACCTATTTAAGCAGTCCAGTCTTATTCTCAATTCAAGATGGTAATAGTGTAGCACAGAACGTATATTATTTAAAATTTGATTGGCTTAGATTTGCCCATTGGATGATTAAATTGACAGACCCCAAGATGTTTTTGACAGATAGATAGTTATTGTAATACCTAATGCAGCCATCATTTTCAAGGGGGTTTAGGGTGGGGGGATGTGGGGGCTTTAACACTCTTGATATATATTCCAAATTGAACGTTCCTGTATTGGATGCCTCATCCAACTGTCTGTATGATTATGCATCACATTTGTATTAACTAAAGACTAAAATCTAAATAAAATTGCAATATAAGTATTGTACAAGGGGAGGTGACTTTGATATGAGTATGACCGTGTGAGAGCAAAAGGCAAGGGATGCTGGGGGGAGGGGGCGCGGGGAAGGCAAAAGTTATGCAAATTTAAGTCACATGGTTAAATACGAACTTGATTGTAGTGCATAAGTAAGTCAGAGTATGGTGTAGCCTGCTAAGCCATAGCCTTTTTAAGTAGCACTTGGGAACTCAAGTGACTGATTGAAGCCAGACTGTCTGGAGCTGTGGAGAACTGTGCTCAGTTTCACTTTCTCCCCTCACGGGAAGAATAAGTTACATCAAAGTGGGATGTGGCTGTGAGTGAATATGTTGGGCAAATTGCCTCGAATTAACCTTGACAATACTTTCTGCAGTATCATGCATTTATCAATTTCTGTCGAAAGTTTATTAAAGTCCAATAATAAACTGTAACAAGTTTAATGGCAACTAAATAATACTTAATTGTGGTAGCTGAACAGATTGGTTTTTATTACGCTTTCAAGGGAGGAGAGTAGTTTCCATTGTGAAGGCCCAGACATAAAAACATCACCACCTTGTTATAATCAATGACATGGATATTTATCAAAATTAACAAAACCCCTATTTCCATGTGCCTTCCAAAGACCTTTGATAATGTTGTTCTTTTTGCTGAGGTGAACTGGTTTCTTCGATCACCCGAGTGTCATGTTTGTGCATTCATACTCCAAAGACGTGAGCACAAGACCAAGGCTGACACACTAGTGAAGTACTGAGAGAAGGCTGCACTGTCAGAGATGCCAAATTTTAGATGAGAAATTAAACTGAGACCCTGTCTGCCTGCTCTGGTCAATATGATAGATCCAATGTCATTATTTTGAAATAGAGCAGGAAGTTATTGCTGATGCCCTGGTTAAGCTTTATTCCTCAATCTACATCGCTAATGCATTGTCCCATTGCTGTTTGTGGGACCTTGCGTTGTACAATTTGGCTGTTGTGTTTCCTACATTACAACAGTGGCAACACTTCTAGTAGTATTTCATTGGCTGACAAGCACTCTGTGATGTCCTGAGGTTGTGGAAGGTGCAATATAAATCCAAGTCTTTTTCACTTTGCAATGACACAACTCACTTCCTTTGAGGAGTTGACGGCTTCATCTTAGACGTTGGTGTCTGGAATCCTGGAATGTTTGTCAACAGTTGCACAAATCCAAGTTAGACAACTAGTGTTGGAACTCGTACAACATTCTAAAAAGAGCGAGTGGAAATGTTGACGTATGCACGATGATAAATGGATAAAGATCCTACTCTTCTGTCAATGAGTGCAGTGTATGCAATAGAAGATCAATAAGAGATGTGCAAAAAGTAATTTAAGGTGATACAAAACTATTTTATACGCCAAAGGGGCAAGAGCTTCACTTGCCAAAACAAAATCTGTCACAGACAACCAAAGAGACAAAGGACAAAATAAAACTAAAGGGATAAAGTATACAAAAGTGCAGAAAGTAGCACAAGTCCTTGTGAATGGGAAAGGTACAAAGAACAGCAAAGGGTGGTAAAACAAAAAGATACAAAGGGAGTACGACAAAAAATAAACACGAGATCAACACAATTTTTTTTCAATGATATTCAAAAAAATAGGTGGTTAGACACAATGTGGATCCCTTAAAAATTGACATGGGTGATACAATAAATGAAAATAATGAAATGCCTGGTAGGCTGAATAAGTACTTTGCACCATTATCTACAGTAGATGAAGACAATAGTATGCTAAACATCCCAAGGAAACTAACACTAAATTTGGGTTGGGGCTTATCAAAATGAACATAAGTGAAATA
Organism: Mustelus asterias; assembly: GCF_964213995.1. Taxonomy (NCBI): domain Eukaryota; kingdom Metazoa; phylum Chordata; class Chondrichthyes; order Carcharhiniformes; family Triakidae; genus Mustelus; species Mustelus asterias. The sequence goes on along the minus strand of NC_135804.1, from coordinate 84,862,762 downwards.
ACAGCATTGAAGAAAATAGTGGTCCCACTGACCAACAAATACATTTGATAAAGTTCCTTATAAGGAATTGTTACCTGAAGTTCGAAGAATTGAAAGCAGATTATTGATCTCGCCAGGAGATTAATCAAGCGACAGGAGAGCAAGAGTAGGGATAACGGGCAGATACTCTAATTGGCAGGATGTGAGTGGCATCCCACAGGAATGTGTTAGAGCCTCAACTATTCATTGCATTTAACACTTAGATAAAGGAATAGGAAGCACATATTAAAATCTGCCAATGACACAAAGGCAGTCTGAAATTACAAAGAAATATTAAAAGATTGTGAATAGGCAAGTCTGTGACAAGCTGATCTCAACATAGGCAAGTATGAGATCTCCAAAGTTTTTGATTCATAAAGAATAGATAGGATGCTTTCTTAATGATGAAAGGGTAGAAGCAGTGACGATCTAAAGAGACTTAGATGTCCAGATACATTGATCATTAAAATGCCATGAACAGGTCCACAAAATGATCGTCAAGGCTAATGGAATGCTGGCCTTTATACATAGAGGATGAGAATACTGGGAGGTAGAAGTCATGCCACAGCTACACAAAGGCCCAGAGTTGTGTGTTGATTTCTGAGCATCACATCTTAGGAAGGATATATGAGCTATGGAGGGAGTGCAGCGTGGGATTACTAGAATGAAACAGGTGGTTAAATTACAGGGAGAGATTACACAAACTGGTATTCACTGGAATTTAGAAGATTAAAGGGTTTTTTGACCAAAGTTTTCAGAATATTAAGAGGAACAGATCGGTTAGAGAGAGAGAAATTATTTCTATTGGTTGGAGAATCTAGGACTAGGAGACAGTTAAAAATTTTAGAAACAGACCTTTCAAGAGTGATGTACCCCACAACCTATCGCAAACTGCAGGCAGCCCAATATCAGTCAGCAGCGGAATCTTCTGGTCCCGTCATTGTCAATGAGTTTCCCTTCCTGCCAGGAAACCCGCTGGATCAAATGTTAACCGAGATTGGTAAATTTCAAGGGATGGGGCCAAAGGCCGGTATTACAAAGCAACCATGATCTTCATTGAAAAAAAACAAAGAACAATACAGCACAGGAACAGGCCCTTCGGCCCTCCAAGCCTGCGCCGCTCAAGTGCCCACTGGACCATTCTTTTGTATCCCTCTATTCTCAGTCTGTTCATGTGGTTATCTAGATAAGTCTTAAGCGATCCCAGCGTGTCCGCCTCAATCACCTTGCTTGGCAGTGCATTCCAGGCCCCCACCACCCTCTGTGTAAAATACGTCCCCCTGACATCTGTGTTGAACCTTGCCCCCCTCACCTTGAACCCGTGACCCCTTGTGTTCATCACCTCCGACCTGTGAAAAAGCTTCCCACTGTTCACTCTATCTATGCCCCTCATAATTTCATACACCACTATTAGGTCGCCCCTCATCCTCCATCTTTCCAGGGACAACAACCCCAGTTTACCTAATCTCCCCTCATAGCTAAGACCCTCCATACCAGGCAACATCCTGGTAAACCTTCTCTGTACTGTCTCCAAAGCCTCTTTCTGGTAGTGTGGCGACCAGAACTGGATGCAGTATTCCAAATGTGACCTAACCATCGTTCTGTACAGCTGCAACATCATATGCCAACTTTTATATTCTATGCCCCGTCCAATAAAGACAAGCATGCCACATGCCTTCTTCACCACCCTCTCCACCTGTGCTGCCACCTTTAAGATCTGTGGACTTGTACACCCAGGTCCCTCTGTGTGTCTATACTCCTGATGGTTCTGCCATTTATTGTATAGCTCCCCCTTACATTAGATCTACCGAAATGCATCACTTCGCATTTATCTGGATTAAATTCCATCCGCCATTTCTCCATCCAATGTTCCAGCCTATCTACATCCTGCTGTATTCTCTGACAATGTTCATCACTATCCGCAACTCCAGCAATCTTCGTGTCATCTGCAAACTCACTGATCACACCAGCTACATCTTCCTCCAAATCATTCATATATATCACAAACAGCAGAGGTCCCAGGACAGAGCCCTGTGGAACACCGCTAGTCATGATGTGGAGATGCCGGCGTTGGACTGGGGTGAACACAGTAAGAGTTTTAACAACACCAGGTTAAAGTCCAATAGGTTTATTTGGTAGCAAATACCATTAGCTTTCGGAGCGCTGCTCCGTCCTCAGATGGAGTGGAAATCTGCTCTCAAACAGGAACTACACCATCTACATGCACACCAAGAACAGGAAACTTGAGAAACTCGGCATCACCACCAGCACTGTCTGGAGACAATACACATCTCTTTAACCTGTGCTTAATGCTCCCTCCACTCACATTGTCTGTATCTTTAAGATCTGGTTGGCTGTAGGGATTCACATTCTAATCAGTATTCTGTAACTTGATTTTGTGTCTCTGTGCCCTGTTTGAGAGCAGATTTCCACTCCATCTGACGAAGGAGCAGCGCTCCGAAAGCTAGTGGTGTTTGCTACCAAATAAACCTGTTGGACTTTAACCTGGTGTTGTTAAAACTCTTACTGTGAACACCACTAGTCACAGACCTCCAACCAGAAAAAGACCCCTCCACTGCTACCCTCTGTCTTCTATGGCTAAGCCAGTTCTTCACCCATCTAGCAAGCTCACCTTTTATCCCGTGAGATTTAACCTTTTGCACCAGCCTGCCATGAGGGACCTTGTCAAACGCTTTACTAAAATCCATATAGACTACATCCACGGCCCTTCCTTCGTCAATCGTTTTTGTCACCTCCTCAAAAAACTCAACCAAATTTGTGAGGCATGACCTCCCTCGTACAAAACCATGCTGCCTATCGCTAATGAGATTATTCAGTTCTAAATGCGCATATATCCTATCTCTAAGAATCTTCTCCAACAACTTCCCGACCATGGACGTCAAGCTCACCGGCCTATAATTACCCAGGTTATCCTTGCTACCCTTCTTAAATAACGGGACGACATTTGCTATCTTCCAATCCTCTGGGACCTCACCTGTATCCAGCGAAGAGACAAAGATTTCTGTTAGAAGCCCAGCAATTGCATCTCTCGCCTCCCTGAGGAGTCTAGGATAGATGCCATCCGACCCTGGGTATTTGTCTGTCTTAATGTTTCCTAAAAAACCTAACACTTCCTCCCTTGTAATTGAGATTTTTTCTAACGGGTCAACACATCTCTCTGAGACACTACCAGTCAACATGTCCCTCTCCTTTGTAAATACTGATGCAAAGTATTCATTTAGGATCTCACCTACTTCCTTTGGTTCTAAGCATAATTCCCCTCCTTTGTCCCTGAGAGGTCCAATTCTTTCCCTAACAACCCTCTTGTTCCTAACGTATGTATAAAATGTCTTAGGATTCTCCTTAATCCTGTCTGCCAAGGACATTTCGTGACCCCTTTTTGCCCTTCTAAGTCCCTGTTTGAGTTATTTTCTACTTTCTCTGTATTCCTCCAGTGCGCCATCTGTTTTTAGCTGCCTGGACTTCATGTATGCCTCTTTTTTCTTTTTGATTAGACCCACAATTTCACTGGTTATCCACGGCTCCCGAATCCTACCTTTCCTATCCTTCCTCTTTACAGGCACATGCCTGTATTGCAGTCCTATCAACTGCTCCTTCAAAGACTCCCACATGCCAGATGTGGATTTACCCTCGAACAGCCTCTCCCAATCAACAGCCACCAAATCCTGCCTAATCCGGCTGTAGTTAGCCTTCCCCCCAATTCAGCACCTTACCCATAGGACAACACTCATCTTTTTCCATTACTATCCTAAAGTTTACAGAATTGTGGTCACTATTTGCCACATGTTCCCCTACTGCAACTTTGATGACCTGACCAGGCGCATTCCCCAGTACTAAGTCCAGTATAGCCCCCCTCTAGTTGGACTGTCAACATATTGTTCCAAAGAGCCTTCCTGTACGCATTTTATAAATTCTTCCCCGTCCAGGCCCCCAGCCCTAAGCGATTTCCGGTCTATGTGAGGGAAATTAAAGTCTCCCACTACAACAACCCTATTTTTCTTGCACCTGTCCAGAATCTCCTTACATATCCGTTCCTCAACTTACCGTGGGCTGTTGGGAGGCCTGTTGTATACCCCCAGCATAGTGACTGCACCCTTCCTGTTTCTGAGCTCCACCCACAGTGACTCGTTACCTGACCCTTCCATATTGTCCTCCCTCTGTACCGCTGTAATATGCTCCCTAACCAGCATTGCTACTCCCCCACCTCTCCTAGCCCCTCCTCTGTCTCACCTAAAACACTTATACCGCGGAATATTCAGCTGCCAGTCCTGTCCTTTTAACCAAGTCTCCGTCACTGCAACCACATCCAAGTTCCGTGCAAGCATTAAGGCTCTAAGCTCGTCTGTCTTGCCCGTAACGCTCCTTACATTAAAGCAGATGCACTCCAGACCCACTGAGGTCATCCTCCCCCAGAATGCCCTTCCTCTCAGATAACCTTGTCTTGGCCCCAACCTCGTCCTCAGCCTCTATGCTTATTGACCTATTGTTCTGATCCCTACCCCCCTGCCACATTAATTTAAACCCACCCGAACCACACTAGCAAAACTCCCAGCTAGGATATTCGTACCCCTCCTAGCTATGCCTGTCTTTCTATGAGATATGTGGAATATTTCTTGTTTCAGTCTTGCGGGGTGGTGAGGGGACATCTTTCTCTATTACAGTGATGACTGTATCCGTGCTGTGTACTGCTCTCAACCTGATTTGGAAAACATCAACTTTGCTTCCAATTTCCACTCTTCTTTCAGTTTCACCTGGTCCATGTCCAACTCTTCCCTTCCTTAACTTCTACCATCTCCATTGTATTGTCACCACCAATCATTCCCTCCTCCCCCTTTCAAATAGTCTGCAGAGACTATTCACTCCGTGACACCCTGGTCCATTCCTCAGTCATCCCAACTCTGTCCCACAGCACCTAAGAATTGCAGGAGATGTAAAACTTGCCTTTTTGAGCTTTTCTTCTCACCATCCATGGCCCCAAACATTCCTTCTAGGTGAAGCAACAATTGTGTACTTCTTTCAATTCAGTCTATACAGGTCATCTTGTGGCAAAGTGGTAGCCTCCCTACCTCTGGGCCAGAGGCTCCGGGTTCAAGTCCAACACCCAGGATCTGTTAGCCACAGAAAGAGTGTTCATGACATGGTTCAATGGGCAGATAATCAGTTGGGAATCTTTCTACCACTTCCCCCACTATTCCCCAAAGATACGCATAAATAAAGTTTAGTCTATCGCATCCACTACTCACAAACACAGATTGGGTGAACACTTTGCAGAACATCTATGCATGATTTTGCACTTCAAGTGGCGTGTCATTTTAATTCTCCACCTTGCTCCCACACTGACATCTCTGTCCCTGGCCTGTTCCGGTGAAGCACAAGTTTGAGGAGCAACATTTCATCTCTTAATTAGGTACTTTCCAGCCTTCTGTTCTCAACATTTAGTTCAAGGATCTCAGAAAATAAACACCATTTAATTAATGGTGAATATCTAATCTTTGAATCATGTTATGGGAATTTTTACATCCACTTGAGAGTAAATGGAGCCTCAGTTTTAATACCTTATCTGAAAGACAATACCTTCACCCGTGCAGCATTCCTTCAGTGTTGCACTGAATTATCAGCCTAAATTGTGCACTCAAAGTCTCTGGAGAACCCACAACTTTCTGATTCAGGCAAGAGTGTTATCATGGAGCTGTGGCTATATAAATATACCCAATATATACATACGCAATGAATAAACTGAAATTTCAGACAGAGAAGAATTCCTTATTCTTACTTAACTTTATTTTGTCACTAACAGATTTATTGCTCATGACCCTCGTCAGCCTTCATAAAGACTAAATTGAATTTAGGTCTTCAAATTTGAATATTAGCATATGACTACTTGCCATAATAAAGAATAGTTTACAGTCTCCTGAAAACCCTTTGGCTAATTACAATGAGGGGAGGCTATCCAGACTGCTTGCTTCATCTAGACATCTTTGTCCAAACAGATTTTCCCTGAAGCTTCCAGAATAACAGTTCAAAGACTGGGCAGTCAACACGACCTCTGGAGCCCCTGGTTGTGGCTGCACAAATTTTATCCATACCCCTAACTATACTCAGTTAATGGTAGGACATTGGGGAGAGTTACAGAACAAAGAGATCCAGAGGTACAGGTTCATAGCTCTTTGAAAGTGGAGTCACAGGTGGACAGAGTGGTGAAGAAGGCATTCAGCATGCTTGGTTTCATTGGTCAGAACATCGAATACAGAAGTTAAGACGTCATGTTGAAGTTGTACAAGACATTGTTAAGGCCACACTTGGAATACTGTGTACAGTTCTGGTCACCCTATTATAGAAAGGATATTATTAAACTAGAAAGAGTGCAGAAGAGATTTACTAGGATGCTACCGGGACGTGATGGTTTGAGTTATAAGGAGAGGCTGGATAGATTGGGACTTTTTTCTCTGGAGCGTAGAAGGCTGAGGGGTGATCGTATAGAGATCTATAAAATAATCAGGGGCATAGATCCGTTAGATAGTCAATATCTTTTCCCAAAGGTAGGGGAGTCTAAAACTAGAGGGCATAGGTTTAAGGTGAGAAGGAAGAGATACAAAAGGGTCCAGAGCGGTAATGTTTTCACACAGAGGGTAGTGAGTGTCTGGAACAAGTTGCCAGAGGTAGTAGTAGAGGTGGGTACAATTTTGTCTTTTAAAAAGCGTTTAGACAGTTACATGGGTAAGATGGTATAGAGGGATATGGGTCAAATGCGGGCATTTGGGACTAACTTAGGGGTTTTAAAAAAAGGGACAGCATGGACAAGTTGGGCCAAAGGGCCTGTTTCCATGCTGTAAACCTCTGACTCTATACTGTCCCTTATCACTATCACATTCCTTTACAATCCCCTCAATTGCTTGGCTCCCTGCATCATGTTGCTATGTCAGTTTTCCCAACTGCCCTGGAGTACTCTTCCTTGTTTACATGGATAGAACCATGGAATCCCTACAGTGCATAGAGAGACCATCAAGTCTGCACCAATTGTCCAAAAGAGCATCCCACCCAGGCTTCCCTTCCACCCTAACCCTATAATCCATGCATTTATCATGGCTTCACATCTAACCAATACATCTTTTGGACTGTGGGAGGAAACTGGAGCACCCGGAGGAAACCCACGCAAACACAGAGAACGTGCAAACTCCACACAGACAGTGACCCGAGGCTAGAATTGAACATGGGTCTCTGGCGCTGTGAGGCAGCAGTGCTAACCACTGTCCTCATACCAACCATCAGGATAGCAACATACCTATTAAAGGGAAAGAAAACGCTTGGATTTATATAGCATTTTTCAGGAACACCAATCACCTCAATATGCTTTACAGCTAATGAAATATTTTTCACGTTGTAATGTAGGAAACACCAATCTTATGCACACCAAACTCCCAAAACAGCTATGGTAACCAGATAATCTGTAATAACTGAAAATGCTGGATCAACTCAGCAGGTCTGGCAGCATCTGTGGTGAGAGAAACAGTTAACATTTTGGGTGCACAAGACCCTTCTACAGAATCTGTTTTCATGCTTTTGATGAAGGGATGACTATTGGCCAAAACACTGGAAATAACTCTCCTGGTCTTCTTCAAAGGAGGGCCATGGGATCTTACATCCACCCAAGCAAGCAGATTGGGCCTCCTAACGTCTCACCCAAAAAACGGCATCTTCAACAGTGCAGCACATCTTCAGTACTGCAAACAGGTGCTCAAATTTCTGGCTTAAACCTAGAACATTGTGATTCAGGGGCAAGAATCCTATCAACCGGTGAACCGGTCAACATCAAGGGCTGAGACCCCTCTATCAATACAAGATCCTGGATCTCCATACCTCCATGACCTCCTGTCCCTGACTATTGACCAATCCTCGAATTCTGTGCAGCCCACGGAATGTGACTCTCCGGGAAGAATGTGTCTGGGTAACTCTCTCCCCCAGCTCCACAATGTCTGTAGCTCCAACTCCAGCACAACAACTGAGAGCCCAATTTCTTCAGCTGCAGGAAGTTACCGCAGATATGGTTGCCCAGATGCCAGCATTATTATGCCAGCGTTATTACCCCAGTCCAACGCCATAAATTACCCCAGTCCAACGCCGGCACCTCCACATCATGGCTACCATCGACACCGCAAACTGCCGGCTCCAAGTGGAGAGGATCTCATGAACTGAAATCCCACTCACCTGATGAAGGGGCAGCGCTCCGAAAGCTAGTGGCTTGTGCTGCCAAATAAACCTGTTGGACTTTAACCTGGTGTTGTGAGACTTCTTACTGTGTTTACTCCAGTCCAACACCGGCATCTCCACATCATAACTTAAATGTGACCAAAGTCACAACTGCTAATTCAGCTTTTTGCTCCAATAATTAACACCTATCCAGGAAACCACTTTCAATTACTTGAAAGTTAACTGCAACCAACAGGCAGTCTCTGTTAACTAGATATCTTGGGGCAGCACAGTGGTTAGTACTGCTGCCTTCACAGCACCAAGGACCCGGGTTCGATTGCTGGCTTGGGTCACTGTCTGTGTGGAGTTTGCATGTTCTCCCTGTATCTACGTGGGTTTCCTCCGGATGGTCTGATTTCCTCCCACAGTCCAAAGATGTGCGGGTTAAGTGGATTGGCTATGCTAAATTGCCCCTTGGCGTCAGGGGGACTAGCTAGGGTAAATGCATGGATTTATGGGGATAGGGCCTGGGTGGGATTGTGGTCGGTGCAGACTCGATGGGCCAACAGCCTCCTTCTGCACTGTGAGATTCTATAACCAGCTGACAGAACTTTAAAACTGTAAAATAAACTAAATTTCAGCTCGAGAGATACTTAGCAGAGATATCGCACTCGCACCAGATTCTTGATTTTAGCATCTGGTTTATAGAGCATTGAGTTCCCAAATCACTCTGTACCCCATGGATGTCTGAAGGGGGAGAGAGAGGTGGAGAGAGGACAAGATTTAAGAAGGGAATTGCACAGCTTGGGACTGAGACAACTGAAGGCTTGTTCACTGTTGGTGAATCGGCAGAAATCCAAGGTGCAAAGAGCCCAGAACTGGAGGGATGCAAATCTAGACGTTGGAGATAGGGAGGACTGAGGCCATGCAGCAATTTCAGCACAAGGATAAGACATTGCTTGATGGAAACCAATGTAGGTCAGCAAGCATGGGGATCGTGAGAAAACAGGATTTGGTGCGGGTTTGGACACAGGCAGCAGGCGTCTTGACAAGTTTCTGTACACGGAGGATGAAAGGTGGGAGGCCTGGTCAGATAAGCATTGGAGTGGTCAAGTCCGGGAGAAGGTTTCAGCAGAAGATAGACTGTGGTTGGGCCAAAGATGTCTGACGGAATGGAGTTGGAGATGGTCAGTCGTGGTGAGGGGGAAATACAGGGCCTAGTTTCGATCTCTGGCCCAGTATTAGTTCCTTGGGAGAGTTGGATTGGCAGGATGGTGGCAAGCAGCAGTATGGCTGTTAAATATAGTTTCTGGGAGGAACTACTCCTAACTTCTATTCAGTGAATATGGAGTTTGACCTTAATATCAAACAGCCTGTTGATAGAAGTTAAACAGCAACTGAAAAAAAAACTTGCTTTAATGGTTGTGCCTTTTGTGTCCCCAAAGTATTTCAAAGTGCTTTAGAGACAATATTTATAGGACGGGATCTTGAGGCCGCATCCATCATCTGCAGGGATGCCGGTGGGGCTCAAGGTCCAGTGAAACCCGGAAATCACGAATCTCGGGCAGGGGGTGGGGTGGAGAAGTTTGATTCGATATTCAGACAGAAGGTGGGGAGTGGGTTGCCGGCTCTGATCACGGGGTGGGGGAGAGGTTAAGTCTTGCTTTGGTCAGAGTTCCCTTTAAACCTGGTGCCTTGATTTCAGTGCAGCCGGGCTTTGTCGGCATGTTGAAGCCCCGCCCCCTTGCATGGCAGCGCAAAACATGTCCAGCTTTCAGAGTGTGGTAAGATCTGGAGAGAAAACCGAACTCTTTCCTCACCGGAACTGACACACTGCCATTTTGTGCTAAGACTCCCTCCATTGTCACTATTGTAATGTCAGGAAACAGAACAGCCAATTTGCAATAAGTAAAGCCCCTCAGCAATTAAATAAATTACCAGATTGTTTTTTTAAAAGTTTATTTATTAGTGTCAGAAGTAGGCTTACATTAACACTGCAATGAAGTTATTGTGAAAATCCCCAGTCGCCACACGCCGGCACCTGTTCGGGCACACTGAGGGAGAATTTAGCATGGCCAGTGCACCTAACCAGCATGTCTTTTGGACTGTGGGAGGAAACCGGAGCACCTGGAGGAAACTCTTGCAGACACGGGGAGAACGTGCAGACTCCGCACAAACAGTGACCTAAGTCGGGAATTAAACCCGTGTCCCTGGTGATGTGAGGCAGCAGTGCTAACCACTGTGCCACCATGCTGCCCAATGTTTGTGGAAGGATAAATGTTGGCCAGGGCAGCAGGAAAACTATCTTGTTGCTCTTCAAAGCTGTTGTGAAATATTTTACATCCATCTGAGACATTTGTCATTTATATTAATGATTTGGATGAGAATATAGCGGTTAGTACGTTTGCAGATGACACCAAGATTGGTGGCATGGTGGACAGTGAGGAAGGTTATCTCCAATTGCAGCCGGATCTTGATCAATTGGGCCAGTGGGCTGACGAATGGCAGATGAAGTTTAATTTAGATAAATGTGAGGTGATGCATTTTGGTAGATTGAACCAGGGCAGGACTTACTCAGTTAATGGTAGGGCGCTGGGGAGAGTTACAGAACAAAGAGATCTAGGGGTACATGTTCATAGCTCCTTGAAAGTGGAGTCACAGGTAGACAGAGTGGTGAAGAAGGCATTCGGCATGCTTGGTTTCATCAGTCAGAACATTGAATACAGGAGTTGGGACGTCTTGTTGAAGTTGTATAAGACATTGGTAAGGCCACAGTTGGAATACTGTGTGCAATTCTGGTCACCCTATTATAGAAAGGATATTATTAAACTAAAAAGAGTGCAGAAAAGATTTACTAGGATGCTACCAGGACTTGATGGTTTGAGTTATAAGGAGAGGCTGAATAGACTGGGACTTTTTTCTCTGGAGCGTAGGAGGCTGAGGGGTGACCTTACAGAGGTCTATAAAATAATGAGGGGCACAGATCAGCTAGATAGTCAATATCTTTTCCCAAAGGTAGGGGAGTCTAAAACTAGAGGGCATAGGTTTAAGGTGAGAGGGGAGAGATAAAAAAAGTGTCCATAGGGGCAATTGTTTCACACAGAGGGTGGTGAGTGTCTGGAACAAGCTGCCAGAGGTAGTAGTAGAGGCGGGTACAATTTTATCTTTTAAAAAGCATTTAGATAGTTACATGGGTACGATGGGTATAGAGGGATATGGGCCAAATGTGGGCAATTGGGATTAGCTTAGAGGTTTAAAAAAAAAGTAAGGGCGGCATGGACAAGTTGGGCCGAAGGGCCTGTTTCCATGCTGTAAACCTCTATGACTCTATGACATAAGATCTGGCCTCTTATCAGAGAATCCTGCCCAACATCCCATTCTGATGGACTCCAACCTGCTCAGCCATAAGACAGTCTCTTCATCTCAGGAATCAGCCTAGAGAACCTTAGACCTTGAGATATAGGAGCAAAATTAGGCCATTCGGTCCATCAAGTCTGCTCCGCCATTCAATCATGGCTGATATGATTCTCATCCCTATTCTCCTGTCTTCTCCCCGTAACCCTCGATTCCCTTATTGATCAAGAACTTATCTATCTCTGTCTTAAAGACACTCAATGACCTGGCCGCCACAGCCCTCTGTGGCAATGAGTTCCACAGATTCACCACCTTCTGGCTGAAGAAATTCCTCCTCACCTCAGTTCTAAAGGAACATTCCTTCACTCTGAGGTTGTGCCCTTGAGTTCTAGTCGCCCTCACTAGTGGAAACATCCTCCCCACGTCCACTCTATCTAGGCCTCTCAGTATTCTGTAAGTTTCAATTAGATCCCCCCCTCATCCTTCTAAACCTTCTCTGAAACATTTCCAATGCAACTTAATCCCTCCTTAAGTTAGGAGGTAGGAACTGTTTTCTGTCTCCTTCCTTTCTTGAATATAGAGGTTTTATATCTGTGGTTTTCCTATCCACTTTTCCAGAATCTAGGGAATTTTGGAAGGTTAGACCAATGCATCCACTTTCGATGCCATCACATCTTTTAAAATTCCAGGATGCAGCTTTTAGTCCCATTAGTTTCCCCAGTACTTTTCCTCTTGTGATTATTACAAGTCCCTCCCTCCATTTTTCCTGTTGATTTCTACTGGGTGTGCATGTCCACCGGTGCTCTCCTGAATGCTGCCCATTCACGGTTCTCATCTGAGGAGCTTCAGCTCAGAGTTGATGAACAGGGGTTTGGGTTTTGGACCCTGTGATGCGTCAGGAAAGGGAAAGTGACCTGGACATTTGGGCCCAAATTTTTGCCAGGTTGGAATAATTCCGGAGCCATTTAAAAATGGTGGACAGGGCTTCCTGTCCAGCCATTCCTGGTACCCCCAATTTGGGATGTTTTTTGGCATCTTCGACTGTTCAGACAGTTTTGCTCATCCTTCTTTCAGGCCCTACTGTCATCCACGGAGCTGAAAGAACATCAAACTTGTTGGACAAATGCAAGGCCTGAAGCTTCCCCATTGCTACATTCTGGTTCCCCACAACAACGTCACTTGCAGTCACAACTTTTTGTCCCTGACCACACACAAAATCTGAAGTACTGAACCCAAGGGCTACAACTGCCTCTTGAAACATAGGGCCAAGTTTTGGCTAATTAGTCAACTCACCAAACCTGCCTTGGTAAAAGTGCCCAGGTACATAATTTTTACTGGGGGGGTTTGGAGTAAGATACATTTGGGTCTGTCGAGCCTGGAAGCAGAGCATCAGCAGCAACTCAGGCGTGTGAGTGCACAGATGTGCTGATTAGAAGGTCCATCTTGGTCCTCTGGGACTTGGTCCCAATTATCTTAAGATTTTAGGCCCTCAACCCTGATAGATCCTTACCCCCCAACAATCCCCCATGACTCTCCCATCTCTTAAACTGCACCAGCAGAAATTGGGGGTACCGGGAATGGCTGGACAGGAAGCCCTGTCCACCATTTTTAAATGGCTCCGGAATTATTCCAACCTGGCAAAAATCTGGGCCCAAATGTCCAGGTCACTTTCCCTTTCCTGATGCATCACAGGGTCCAAAACCCAAACCCCTGTTCATCAACTCTGAGCTGAAGCTCCTCAGATGAGAACCGTGAATGGGCAGCATTCAGGAGAGCACCGGTGGACATGCACACCCAGCTATTCAACACACAGGACGACCTGTCAGATAACTCTCTATCACAGTCAAGAAGCATGGAAGAGTCTGGCTGCATTTTGGCAGAAGATATGATGCAGTGTTTGCCTTCTCTGCAGTTTCTGTTCCATCTCCCGATTATGTTGCAAATGTACAGGCCACTGGTGCCCCCATTGGTGTTGGAATCTTAGGGAAGCTCACCAAATCCTTTTGCAGAGACTTTTCAATGGTAGACGTTATTCTAAATCACTGAATCTACAAGTTGGGTACCTGACCCAAATAATGCGACTGCTTGTAGCTGACCACCTATTCTTTGCTGAGTGACAAACACATAGGTTGACTGGGCCTGTGTTTTCCAAGTTTGAAAATAGATATTAGCAATTAGCAGGTAGGGCGGAGTGACATCGCAACAGCACCAGTTCAGATGCTACTGATGCACAAAGCGGCCCATCCTCACACAGCGAAAAGCAGTGGGGGTGCCTGGCCCAATCTCCAGAGACAGCTGGAGGAACAGCAAACCCCAGAGAGCCTCCAACATTCACAATACTGACTGCGGCAGTAAATGTATGAATTCCACGCTCATAATATGCATGTGGCTCAAAAATTAAACAAAGACATACCATCCTTACACTGTGTCGCACTGCTATGTGCAACCCCTTGTGCAATTACAAATCTTTATTCTTTCCCTTCTGAGCATTTCTACCTGGTGCAGACCCTCTGGTTTCAGCAGCAGTAGAGAAAGAGTTGCTCAGATCACTCTTCCCACTGCTGAGATGCACCTAGTCGACATCCTTTGGGTTAGTCCACGAGGGCCCATCAAAGATTGTTGCACCAGGCCCATGAGGCAGGATGTGGGCAAGTGAGGAGGGAGGGGTAAGAAGTGGAAGTTCTTTGAGCTCAGTCCCCTTTCCTTCTCTCCTTTCACCGTCATTCCCTCTCAAAGCCCAACCTCACTTTCCCACTAGCAATGACCTGGAGAACACATTGCTGCAGACCAGTGGCGTGATGAACGTCCATGGCTAGGGTATGGTGAATCCCATTCCAGCAGGCATGACAGGCTGAATGGCCTGCTCCGATATTCCGATTAAAGGTAGCATTCTTAGTATAAGCCACTTATGCATGCATTCGATAGATTACCACGGTTGATGCTCCATGCAGGTGGCCATTCATTCCATGGATGAAGACTACCGCGAAGATCCGCACCATCATAGCACTCACGCTCGAGACTGCTTCAACCTCTCTGCAAGTGTGCACAATACAACTGAAAAACCTGTCAACATAATTGTACATTCTCTGCTGCTGCTCCAGGACTCTCCCGTCCTTCCACTGCCCCCAAGATACAGTCTCTGTGTCCAGCTGAGCAGAGCTTGTACACCCTACAGCCTCCCTCACTGAGACCCTCCAATGCTGCCTCTATCTTCACCATCTGCTCGGAACTCAAGGCTCAAGGTGAGTTTCCCAGACGCTCAGGACCACCACCTGCAGTGCACCATCAAGTTAAAATTCCCCCATAATCTAGACAGTGCAGCACTCCTGCACTGCCAATCAGAGACGTTGTGAACCATTCAACTGAGGCCCATCTGCTGTCTCAGGTGAAAGTAAAAGTTTCCATTCAAAGAAGAGTAGGGAAGTGTTCTCTGATGGCCTGGCAGACATTTATCCAGTAAGAAGTCTCACAACACCAGGTTAAAGTCCAATAGGTTTATTTGGTAGCAAACGCCACTAGCTATCGGAGCGCTGCTCCTTCGTCAGGTGAGTGGGAGATCTGTTCACAAACAACAAACAGGGCATAAAGACACAAACTCAATTTACAGAATGCGAGTCTTTACAGCTAATCAAGTCTTAAAGGTACAGACAATGTGAGTGGAGAGAGCGTTAAGCACAGGTTAAATAGGTGTGTATTGTCTCCAGACAGGACAGTTTGTGAGATTTTGCAAGTCCAGGCAAGTCGTGGGGGTTACAGATAGTGTGACATGAACCCAAGATCCCAGTTGAGGCCATCCTCATGTGTGCGGAACTTGGCTATCAGTCTCTGCTCAGCGACTCTGCGCTGTCGTGTGTCGTGAAGGCCGCCCCGGAGAATGCTTACCCGAAAATCAGAGGCCAAATGCCTGCTGAAGTGTTCCCCAACAGGAAGAGAACAGTCTTGCCTGGTGATTATCCCCAATTTATCCCCCAGGCAGCATCACCTAACAAGTAATCCAGTTGTTATCACGTTGCTTTTGGTGGGACTTACGTCAAACAGTGACTACACTTTCATTGGTTGAAAGGTCATAGGGCCATAAAATGCAACAGTTCAATGCAACTTCTTACTTTAACTGGAATTATTGCAGGATACATGGTCCATGATTTACTATGAATTCAGGTGATAAACAAAATCACTGAATTCCCAAAGTGCGAGGTGAACAAGAGACATTTTCCGCCATAATGTTTAGCTCTGGAAATAAAAGGACACGGCGGGCTAACTGAGGTCAGGGGTAGCTCACCTTTCACAGGTGAATAAAGAGTGTTGCAAATACAAGTGGACCAAGGCCCCACACGTATAGTATAGGGCAGGATTTTATGGCCTCGCTTGAGCGAGACGGGAATTTCCCGCCAGACGTAAACGGACATTTCCGTTGTCCGCCCCCCCACCCACTTCGATTCCGTGGCGGGCGAGGCAGTAGCATTCTGGCCATAGTGCAACATCCTTTCGTACTCTATTTTTAGGTGAGCTGATTATTCCAACCTGTTCAGGTCAAACAGTTTGAAATAGTAGAACAATGCTACATGAATGTGTTATGCTGCATCCTCACTCAGCTCACAGTCATTCCTACCCTGAAATCACATCATTTATTGCAAGCTGCCCAAGTGGCACTGAAATTATCAAGTTAGATAGCTGAAGGTAAAAATCCATCCATGTGCAAAGCGGACACTTACTTCCTGTGTTCCTTTGTACAGGATGCTGTGGCTTTGTGCAACATGCCGTTAAAGGCATTACAATCTCTTTCGTAAAAGGACCACCTGCTCGGAAAGAGACCACCACTTTCACATCACAAAAGATTACTTTCAAGTCAGTGTTAATGTTGCAGCCAATTTGTTCCAAAAACCATTTGCTTCTGGACCTTTAGGCAGTCATAATTTCACTGCAGGCTGCACAGAGGTTATTGAGCATGTAAATGAGCTTTTTGATATCACACACCATTCACGACATAATGAAAACAAAGATTTGAAAATGCCACACAAACAAAATAAAAAGGTTCAAACCAAATCCACAGAGCCAAGGATTATTTCTGATATTGTGTGAGGCCTTACATTTTTTCCACACCTTCCAACCCAGCATCCTGATGCCCTTCAGGCAGACAGCACATTGGTTCGCCTTTTTTCTTTAATATCGTTCCCTTCAGTGCTTGCCAAAAAATAAATTAAAAATAGGCAGGGGAAGAAATCAAGTGCAGATGTACAGTGGTTGTTAAAAAGGAAATAGCATCTTTTTATAGTCATTTTTTAATAACTTCTTCAGATCGAGATGAAAATAATCCAGCATTTGACTGAAAAGTCCCACCTAATGAGGAGGCAAATACTGTCCGATGTCAAAGTTTGCTGTTTAAAGTCGAGGTGGCACGGTCTAAAATTCTATCATTCAAATCTTCAGTTTTTCTCTCTCCACTTAGTTCATTGCGATCTGTGTTCCAATGTAAAAGTGAATTAAACTGAGCCCTGGAAGAGTGCGTCCTGTTGTGCTTATCTCCATGCATACTGAATTTTCTTACTAGTCACACCTCTATGAAATTGCCTCCTAACCTTTTCTGTTCTAAAAAGAGAACTACTACAGATTTGCCACTCTCCACACAAGTGAAGACCCTGGCACTGCAGTGTGTCTTCCCTTCACCATCTTGGATTTTAAAAAATAATTTCTGAAAAAGTTGAAGGTAGGGATACAGTGCATATGTAACTTACTGTAAAATCTTGGGAAGGGTGATTCAGTAATTACAACTCCAAGGTTCCAAGCTCAGGTCCAATGACTGCTAAACTAATGGTGGTATTGTCACTGGTCTGGTAATCCAGAGACCCAGAGTAATGCTCTGGATACCCTGGGTTCAAATCCCACCAAGGTAGATGGTGAAATCTTAATTCCAGGTTTTTAAAAAGTCTAATCATCGAATCCCTACAGTGCAGAAAGAGGCCATTTGACCCATTGAGCCTGAGGCAACAACAACCCACCCAGGTCCTATGCCTGTACCCCATGTATTTACTTTGGTAATTTCCTGACACTAAAAGGCAACTTAGCATGGCCAATCTACCTAACCCGCACATCTTGGAGGGAGCAAACCAGAGCACCTGGAAGAAACCCATGCAGACACGGGGAGAATATGCAAACTCCACACAGACAGTGGCCCAAAGCCAGAATTGAATCCGGGTCCCTGGCATTGTGAGGCAGCAGTGCTTACCACTGTGCCACCGTGCCATTAAACCATTGCTGATGGCTGTAAAAAAATCCAACTGGTTCACAAATGTGTTTTTGGGAAAGAAATCGGTCATCCTTACCTGGTTTGGCCGACATGCGACTCCAGATCCACAGCAACGTGGTTAACCCTCAACTGCCTCTGAAATGGCCTAGCAATCATTTTATGTTACTTAACCCTGTTGGGTTAAAACGCTCATCTCTGTTGCATTACTGGGCAGAACCAGCAATTGTGTTGAGGTTATTTCTAGTCAGAGGAAGCAACAGATTACATTTTCTGGTGTTTTCTGGAGCAAGTTATACTTATTCACCAATCATGGGGCAGCAATAGCAGAAGTCAGCAGCTTATCAATTGTTCCTCCTTTTGTAGCTTTAATTGTTAGGGGCAGCACACCAGAGGGGCAAATTTGAAAAAAGTATTGACAATTTGTATTGGTTACATACTTGGGATATTTTGAGAAGGATAGAAATGTGGGAAAAAATAATCCATCTGCACATCTGCATTCCCATTTACATGCAAGTAAAGGTGTAAGGTACTTGTTAACATGCTACCAGGTTAGGCCACACTTTTATGACCTCAGTACAAAATCTAGGCTCTTGTCTAAAATCCAAAGTAACATTGAGGGGTTGCTGCATTTCGAGATGTTTCTTTTGCTTGAGCTATTAAACGGATCAATCTTAATTTTCTTGTGGTTCAGGCTCATTTAAAGATCCTCAGTGAAAAGGGGAGCAGGGAATTCTCCCACAGTCCAGTTCAACAATCCCAAACCAAACCACTAAAAGCTGACCAGCCTGACCAAGCCTGCTTGTTAGATTACAACAGCCATTAAATATAGTGTTTTGAACTGCTGGGAGATATAAACTTTTATATATGTTATGCCCAGTAAAGGTATGTCCTAATTAATCACGTCAAACATGGGCTGTATTTGTATGGAAGCTTCCAGAACTTTTTTTAACAAAATAGACACTAACAAGATGACTGAGATGGTTGCCAAGGGTCAAGTGACTTTTAAAAATTCAATACAGGCTACTTCAAGCTTCCAGAACGTTCCTATTTGAATCAGGGCCTCCCCTTTCAATGCACATACCCAGATGGAACCCCTCTGTAGAATTTCCACCTGCCACTGTTCATGGTTTACCCCAAACTCAAAATCAATTGACTTTCAGAATTCATGTCACCAAGTTTGGAACTTAACAAAAAAGAACTGCAGAAAATCAGTTCACCACAAGTAGGTGTGATTGGCCATCATCTAACACCATTGTATAGCAATAGCTTTTAGCTTTGGGTCAACAATAGCCACTGACCAGGCGACTGAAACTGGCGTCTAATACCAAAATCCTTTATAATCCCAAGAACCAGAACAGCCAGTTTGCAAATAACACCACTGCAGGGTATCAGCTTCAGACTAAGGCAGTAACACCAAATTCTCTTTAAATGCAGAGGCTGCAATATTTTACAAGCCTCCCAATCCAAATCCACCTGTAAGGAATCCTGACCTCGTGGTAAGAAAATCTACAGGTGAATAACGTTGACTTGTTGAACATTTATCTCTTCAAGGAAATCCTGCAGTAATCCCAATATATATCCCAGCCAAGAAAGCCCACCAACGCCTCGACTTTCTCAGAAGACTAAGGAAATTTGGCATGTCAGCTATGCCTCTCACCAACTTTTCCAGATGCACCATAAAAAGCACTCTTTCTGGTTGTATCACAGCTTGGTATGGCTCCTGCTCTGCCCAAGATCGCAAGGAACTACAAAAGGACGTGAATGTAGCCCAATCCATCACGCAAACCAGCCTCCCATCCATTGACTCGATCTACACTTCCCACTGCCTCGGCAAAGCAGCCAGCATAATTAAGGACCCCACACACCCCGGACATTCTCTCTTCCACCTTCTTCCGTTGGGAAAAAGATACAAAGGTCTGAGGTCACATACCAATGACTCAAGAACAGCTTCTTCCCTGCTGCTGTCAGACTTTTGAATGGACTTATCTTGCATTAAGTTGATCTTTCTCTACACCCTAGCTATGACTGTAACACTACATTCTGCACTCTCTCGTTTCCTTCTCTATGACGGTATGCTTTGTCTGTATAGCGCGCAAGAAACAATACTTTTCACTGTATGTTAATACACGTGACAATAATAAATCAAATCAAAACCACCTAGACTACTCTTTCAGAGTGAAATACCTATTTGCCAGGCCCACATGAGCCAAACACATGAACTATTCATTCATTTACAACTTGCAAAAGTGCACTATTCTCTTCAACTGTATCTTCCTGAAGTGTCTGTGTGCATGAATGATGTAGCATTGAGCTTCCAGAGTGAATAAATATTCTTCTAATGTAAACACTCAAAACCTGGCTGCTGACATTCAACTGACCACACACTCAGGAGAAACATACACAAATCTTCCTTTTCTAAAAACATATTGATTACAAACAGCAAGGGTACACGGTTTTCAGTTGTCTCCAAACCCTATCTAACATATAAATAGAATTTATTTTCACGTGAATTGATTGAACTCTGAACACACGTCATTAGAAATACACAGAAATGATAAAATGAAAGATGTATTAAGGCTATTGTTGTCCAACCTAGTCCAGAAAAAATTGTTTACACACTGCCTACAACAGTCCAGTATTCATAGGGTTAATTAAGATACCTTAATTATTTAATTCCTCTTTATGCTCTTGTAGCGAGTTAAAGATTGAATTTTCACCAGATGTTATATTGAATTGTATTAAATGATGGCACAGGCCCAGAAACATAACACAAACTGGCTCCATGCGATACTCAGTAATGTAGCAGTCCAGTGACTTCTCATGCTGTGTAACAAAGGGACCCTGTTTTACACCTAGTTAACAGTATCAGTGAATATGGAGATGGGAAAGCCTATTAATTACTTGGTGCCAAATCACATAGCGCAGTACACTGTGCAGGATTAATGAAGGCTCTTCCAGTAACTGATGTGTGTAGCCTTGGGGGAGGAAGATTGGGAGCCTGTGTAGGATCTGTATCTTCCAGCCAAAAGTACAGCCTGTAATTAAATACTAGTCTCTCACAGAATGCTTCATACTGTCTAATGAGTCTTAACTGCAAACTGCATTTTTCCCTCTCTGCAGACCTATATCTGCAGTTATTAAGGAATATCACCAAGCTGTGATTCCTGCAGAGTGTCTGCATTTGTTTTAATCATTTTCATTTGGAGGATATAGTGAAAATTAATAGAGAAATTATTTGGGTTGTTAGTTTTCCACTTAGAGAGAGATTGAATAGCATAACAGGGACTGACCAGTACCCTACCAGTGCTGGATCGTTGCTGAGCTTTTCCTGCTTTATACATATTTTATAGACCAAATCTGATTATTTGCTTGTAGCATGGAAGGTTATCATTTGGCCCCTTAATACTCTGCTAGCTCTCCAACGAAAAGGCATTTGTGGCTCAGTTGGCAGCATCCTTGCTCAGGAGTCAAACAATTGTCAATTCAAGGCCCATATCAGAGATTTGAATACATAATCCATGCTAACTCAGCAGTGCTGGACTGAGGGTTTGCTGCATTGTCAAAAGTGAGATGTTAAAGTGTGACTTTGCCTATTCTGTCAGGATGGCTAAAAGGTCTCATGGAACATTTATGAAGACTGGTGTGCTCGCTAATATTCATCCCTCAGTTACAGAATTGTTAAAGCACAGGAGGATGACATTTGGCCCATCGTGTCTGCACCAGCTCTCCAAACGAGCATCATGACTTAGTGCCATTTCCCTGCCTTCTCCCCATTCCCCACACATTCAAGTAATCATTTAATGTCCTCATCAATGCCTCAATTGAACCTGCCTCCACTACATTTCCAGGCAGTGCATCCCAGACCCGAACCACTCAGTGTGTGAAAAAATTTATTACATCATAATTGCTTCTTTTGCAAATAAATAAATCTGTGCCCTCTCGTTTATGAGCCTTTTATGATCAGGAAAGTTTCTCCCTATTTTCTCTGCCCAGCCGCCTCATGATTTTGAACATCTCTATCAAGTCTCCTCTTAGTCTTCTTCCCTCCAAGGAGAACAGTCTCCAAGCTATCCTCATATCTGAAGTTTCTCATTTCTGCAACTATTTTTGTAAACCTCTTCTGCATTCTCTCCAATGCGTTCACATCCTTCCTATAGTGTGGCATCCTGGCCGTACACAATGTTCTCGCCGAGAGCTAATTCGTGACTTGTATAAGTTCAGCATAACCTTGTTGCTCTTGTACTGCAAAAACAACCTGTAAATCATCACATTGCCATCTGTGGGGGCTCGCTGTGTGCAAATTGGCTGCTGCATTTCCTGCATTACATTAGTGATTGCACTTCAAGAATAATCCATTAGTCTTAAAGAACATAGGGACATCCTAAGATCATGAAAGGCATTCTATCAATGCAAACCTTTCTTTTTGTTGTATTCAATAAACTCAGATTTAATTTTGAATAATACAAATAGGATTTTAAAAAAGTCATCAATCCTTTTACCAATTTGAAATGACCTTTGAGGATTATTTTGAAAAAAATTCCCTACTCTTAACCCTTTCCTCCCAACCTCTCAGCAATTGCCTGGCAACAAAATAATACTTCAGCTAATTACTTACGTTTTTAAAATGTGCAGGTCTTTGTAAACTGCCCCATTTTGCTTGAGCACCATGATAATGGTACTGCACTTTATTGCATTGGGACGTCTGAACTTGGAAACAAAAATCCCTTTGTACCCACCATCATTCGTTTTACATTATTTTTAGCCCAAAGTAAAACTGCTTTCTTAAAATACTTCAATGTCTGGGTATTTCAACAGGTTAATTTCTTCAAGGCAGGTAACGAGAATTGAGAGAACAGTGCCAGTTTACAAAGTAAAAGTTTCAGTTGAAATATGAACTCTAAAAGTAACAAGGAAGAACTTACTCATATTAAAACCTTTTGAATAGTCAATTAATTTAGTAAGGATAACTTTGGTCTTATTTCACCTAGAGCTAATTGTTTAATTATTTGAGGTTATTTGGAGTGCACAAACTATTCCAAAAATGTCTGTTGGAGAATTCCAAACTTAGAACCATAGAATCCGAACAGTGAAGAAAGAGGCCCATCGAGTCTGCACCAACTCTTCAAAAGAACAGCTTACCCAGGCCCACCACTTTGGCCTATCCCCATAACATCTTGCATTTATCATGGCTAATCCACCCAACCTTCACATGTTTGAACTGTGGGAGGAAATTTGAGAACCCGGAAGGAAACCCACGCAGACACGAGGAGAATGTGAAAACTCCACACTGAGTCACCCAAGGCCAGAATCAAACCTGGGTCCCTGCACTGAGAGGCAGTAGTGCCAACCACGGTGCCACCTTGCTGCCCAATATCAGCACAAGGCTCCTAATATTAGTGCAAGACATTCCTAGGCAAATAGTTGAGTTCCCAAGACTTTGCAGCTTTTCTGCTGGCAGGGAAACCGATGAAAGCCTAAATCCAGACTTGTGGAGTAGTAGTAAGTATTGGCAGACAGACCTGGGATTGAAGTGGGATTTCCACTTCATACAATGAAATCATAGTTGATAGTTGCTTTTCCCAGTGTTGTGTTACTTTCTGACACTGACTAACTCATCAAAAAAAGAGGTGCCCAAGTGATTCATTCAGACATGAGATTTATTTCTAAAGGATCAAAGCAGTTCCTCAGGTCAAACTCCCTCCATCCCGCACAGTGCAAAGCAAGGCAACTGACAAAAAGGCATATTGGGAATAAATTCTCAGTATAAAAACCTGCCCTAAGAGAAAGGCGGGATCTGTATATTTTACAACTAAAATTAGTTAAATCATGTGACCAATGTGTTAGTATGACCAGCTGTTCAATTCAGCAGTTGCACGTGGCTAAAAGTATATTGTAAAATTCCAATCTACTTTTGAAATATTAAAATGTTTTGGAAAGTCAAATGCAAATTAGCTTTAAATGTGAATGTCTATCTGTTCTTAACTGGAGACATGGCTACTGTGTTCTGTGCTGGTCAACAATATTGCTGACATACTTGCATTTGTGTTACCCATGAATGAAACATGCATACTAATATCTCTATTATGGTGTTAGTATGTATGCACATGTACATGTACATACGTATTTGTGTTCATGCATGTTTATATTGAATACATTTGTTTATATATTGTGATATATGCACATACATGTGTAATATATATGAGTACATGTATCTAACAAGGATATGTAATACAACACCTCAGATAATGAGTCACAGGTTTTTTTGTCTTCTATTTCAACTGTATGATCAACTGATGTTTCAAACACATTAATTTTTCAATAACTTCACATTTAAATCATGAGACTAGAAATTTGTTGCTGAACACTTGGCAAACTTGTATGACATGCCTGTCTCCATGATATTAACAGAGTGAATACTGACACTATGATATCAGCCAATGAGTTGTTCGTAAGTAGAACTTGTGGTTTTTGTTCCCGACTCTACAAGCTCTTGACTAAAACTACAGCAGAGTTTCTGGAGTTGATGCATTTTCAACAAGCTTCAGTCGGAAGTGCCGAATGGATGGTACATCCCATCCTCCTGAAGTTTCCACCACAGAAGCCAGTGTTTAGCTAATAGGATTCACTCCATGTGATATTAAGAAATGGCTGAAGGCGCTGGATGCAGCCAAGGTCCTGACAACATCCCAGCAGTAGTATTGAACTCTTGTGCTGCAGAACTAGTCATGTCCCTAATCAAAATGTTCCAGTACAAACAACACTCGCATCTACCCAACAATGTGGAAAATAGGTCAGGTATGTCCTCTTCCCCCCAAAAAACAGGACAAATCCAATCTGACCAATTATTAAAGTCATCAGATAGTAAAATGTAAATAAAACATGAGAGAGGATGAATGGGTTGAAAGAAAAAAAAGATTGGAAGATAAAAGTAAAAACATTTTATAGTTTAAAATGTTTATTTCGCTCATTTTCTGAGTCAGAGAGGTTGATTGACACTCACACTCTATCACCCTCCTGACTTCGGCCCTGTAGATGGTTGACAGACTTTGCAGAATCACAAAATGAGTTATTTGTCAATCTCTGATTTGCTCTTATGGCCACACTAGCTGGTTCAGTTAAATTTCTGGTCAGTGGCGATGCGAACATGTTGATGGTGGGGACTTTAGTGATGGCAATGCTTTTGAGTGCCAAGGGAAGATGGTTAGATTCTCTCACACGGGGGATGATTATTGCTTGGCAATTTGGTGCCATGGATATGGTTTGCCACTTATCATTGCAAGCTTGGACGTCAACCAGATCTTGCTGAATGCAGGCATGGACTACTTCAGTATCTCAAGTGTCACAGATGGTACTGAATGAACTTTGTGAAGTTATCAGTAAACATTCCTATTTGAGACTTGAAAAATGTCATTTTTTAAAAAATGTTTTTCTTACTTTTTCTTTCAGCCCTTTTTTCCTTTCAATCCATTGATCCTTTCTCATGCTTTATTTACTTTTCACTATGACAACTTTTATCTATTTATTTTCTCTATGATTCCTCTTTGTTTCTTTCTCAACCTATCATTCTTGTTGATTAAGAAGATGCAATGTGGTCCCACATTCCCTGCTGCCTTACTATGCCATTATCAGTTCACACTTCCAGCAAGTTCGGGGCAAACACCTTTGAACTGAAGGGTGCGGGAGAAGTCTAAATAACAAGGCGCGTGAGAAATGTCCCACTCTAGCAACATCCAGCCTATATTCTCGAAGTGATGGTGACATTTAATAAATGGCTTCCAGAATATCACTGTGCAACATTTAATGCTACACGTGACTGAAGACTTCCTGTTGTAACTGGATAACCTCTATTAGCTGTTTGCTAGTGGTAAGGCTGAGGATACATGAGGGGTGATGTTGGCTTTGGTTGGCAGTGCAAAATGGTCAACGGTGAATTGGCAGCTGCTATATCCTCCATAAAGCAATGGAAAAAAAGTTGAACAGAATTCAAAACCGGCTGCCAATTTGCAGTCACCTGTTCTGCAGTATTGCCCAAGATAAATACCTTCAACTACTTTCTCACAATATGGGTGTTATTATCACAATTTGACAGGGGGAAGTGCGAGAGGCAAAGAGTGACACTGTACAATATTGCTAATATATTTACATAATAAAATGTTTTGGATCTAACATGCATCCATTATATTTCAGGTGTTGTATTCCAATGTCCTAAGTGTGAAAAGGAAGAGGAAAATTAAGTCTGAAATTACTGCTGGGTAACTCTTCCGAAAGGCAGGAGCCAGAGATTTAGAAGCACAAGTCAATCTTTAATCAGCATCTAAGAATGGACTGTTCACTTACATGTACCACTGCACCACAGATGATACATGTGCTGTGAGAGAGTTAATCACAGACAGAATTACTGTCAGGGTCTTGGATGAAGCACTGTATGACCATTTGCTGTCGAGAGATGATTTAACCTTAACAAAGACAATTCAACTGAGCAGACAAGTTAAAGTAAGGAAGGAAAATCAATTGGGAGAACCATATTCTAAAAATGATTGACTCAGTGGAGTTATGTTAAATTTAAGGGCAGAGAGGGGGTGTACAAAAGCAGGGGAGGCAGGAAGAGGGCCATCAACCACCCCTGCTAATTGTAGTTGACATGGTGGGGAAAAAAACAAAGGCATGAAAATTTTTCCCGCCAAAGAGATAAATACCATTTTGCAGAAAGAAGGGTCACCTTCAGGCTGTGTTGCAGCAAGAAGCTTGTAAAGAAGAAGAAAAAAGAGAAGCCTTCAAAACGTTGCAAGATCTGTGAAATAGACATGATAATATTGAGATGTCTTTCCTTGCAGAGTTTCAGGAACTAAAACAGAAACTACTGAAGTGATGATATCCTATTCAAGGGAAACAATGCACACTTTAAATTAAACACAGGTACAGCAGGTTTGGTTCTTTCCAATGCTGAACTGTGGTTGGAGAAAAGTTCTCCTCAGCCATCATAAACCTACACGGGGTCAGGAGGTACAGATCTCCAGGTCACAGGACATCTGAACACAACCCTTCAAATAGAGAGAGAAACTTCCCGTTACAATGACTTGGAATGGACATTTTCAAATACAAATCAAAGATGTTCTTGATCTAAGCAAACTACTGCTTTAGATGGAAGCAATGATTCCATCATTGATAGAGATATTTGCACCACATGGAGTTCCATATCTTGTAATCTTGGACAATGGAAGGTAGTTTGCCAATGAATATTTTAAAGAGTACACAGCATCTTATGGATTTGACCATAACACCAGTTCACCAAGAGTCACCCAAGCCAACAGTGAAGCTAAAAGAGGAGTTTTTACAGTGAAAGTATTGTTGAAGAATGATGTGCAATTTGTACTTTTGAGATATTGTTCAACATCACTCCAAAATGGTTTAGCACCTTCTCATGGGAAGATGACAGAGAACTCAGTTCCCTACTCATGTACAAGATGTTGATTTGAACAAGGGGAGGGAGAAAGAGGATGAGTATCATTCCAGCTAGATGTGGAAATATGATAAATGTCACAAAACACACAACTTGCCAGACCTCCAAGCAGCAGACTTAGTTTGGGTCCAAGACCAAGCTCATTATAGACCGAAGGTTTAACACAAACCACATCCAGTCTGACCTCATTCAAACAGATAATGGTACAGTAAGATGGAACAGATTTGCACAAGTTGGCACAGAGACACAATCCTCCATACAGTCAAAGCAGTCTACTACACAGCAGAGATGCTGTGTTCATTGAGACATCCATTTAGATGACAACCCGAGTCATTTATAAATTCTTCTGCCCAGTAGGGTCAGAGATCTCACACACACCCAATCTCCTCTAAAGAAGCAGAGAAGCTAGTTGGGCAAGACCAGTGAAACTGCCACGGGGGTTGTCCCTATACAAAGAGAAATGGAAGTCAGAGTCTTAGTATAATGGAAAGAATCAGAGACTTGGAGGAGGATACAGTATAACTGGGTAAAATGCAAATGAATATACATCACAGGAATGATGTCTCATGAACTCGCTATCTCTTGCAGACTCCAAGGAAGCCACAGTAAGCAATGTTCCATTAAAGCTAACATTTTCCATACCTTAGCAGACTCTGTAAATTTTCTAAGTTAGCACGAGACCAAGAATATTATACACGTTACAGAGTAAATATATTGTTTGGCCACAAAATAACTCACAATCTAAAGAACAAGTAATTATTTCTATAATACATTGCCAAATAGATCGTTCTCAGAAATACTGGGTGTAAAACTTACTTATGGAACACCAGTTCAATGGTAGCGGCGCTACAAAGGCCGACTAAGCTTCTTGCGCATTGCTGTCCACATCCTGCATGGCAGTGTTAGAGAGGGGCCTGGTGTCCACAGCTACATAACCTGAGTATGCTCAAATTTATTGAATGAGATATCATGAGCGGAATTTTCCCCCAAAAAATACAAAGCATCAAAGATGTGCAGGTTAGGTTGATTGGCCAGGTTAAAAATTGCCCCTTAGAGTTCTGAGATGCGTAGGTTAGCGGGATTAGCGGGTAAATATGTGGGGGTAGGGCCTGGGTGGGATTGTGGTCGGTGCAGACTCGATGGGCCGAATGGCCTCCTTCTGCACTGTAGGGTTTCTATGATCACAACGGTGAGAAACTGGGAGTCCGCCACGCCAGTTTTTTTTGGCACACTCCAGATCATAATCTCTTAACACTCAGGCACTATTTTGGACAGCTGGGAGCTTGTTGCCAGAATTGAAGCGGGGGGGGGGGGGGGAGAGCAGGTGGAGCATAATACATCTGTAGAACCAGCTTCAGAGTGTGTTCAGGCACCATTTCGCTAGGGCGTCCGATCCACTGGTTAACTGGGAGACCTTCTCCCAACCCCACAGAAATCACTCCCTCCCCTTCCATCGGCGGCATGTGCTTCCCCCAACACCAACACAGGTCACCAGCATCAGGGCCCTCCCGACAGGTCCTCTGGCTGACTCGCGACATGCCACCCCCGCCCCACCCATATCATGACCCGCAACATGCCGCCCCCTCCCCCCACCCATGTTATGACCTCCAACATGCCCACACCCCATCGTGAAACCCTTCGTGATTCAACTCTTCACGACCCCCCTGCCCACCCCCCCCCCCCCCCCGCCATTTTCCCCCATCCAGGCCCCACCTGCCCAGCATGCTGGTAGTGCCTGATATCCGCACCATGTGTCTGGTGGACACTGCCGGCTGGGCACTTTCTGGCCATGCCACCGACGATTCGAGAGCTTCAATGGCCTCCGAGCGCCTCGGTGTGGTCAGCTCACCATGTCTGCAGACCAGTAGTGATTCGCGCCAGCATGTCGGCTTGCTGGAGAGGTGGGAAGCATCGTGGCGTGTGGGGGCGGGGGGCGCAGAGGGTGCAGCTGCACCGAGTTCCCTAATGATACCGAAATCCAGTCAATTTCATGTTTATACGTTTGCGTGCACTTTCTGGGCGTGAAGCAGTTGGAGCCAGTCATAAGGGTTCAGGAAGATAGCAAACTGTTTCTCACCAGGCTGGAACTGGATTTTTTGCCTCACACGTTATTTTATTAGCTCACCTCACCGATTCACAGGTGCGGCAAGGTGGTAAGACCACACCCCATGACATTGGCAACCCGAACGAGCTGAGGCAATGGCAAGAGACCACATTTGGCCAAGGGGGGAGCATGTTGGTGGTCAGCCAGAGGACTCATCGGGAGTGCACTGATGTCAGCTATCTGTGTTCTTCATTCCTGAATTAACCAGCATCATGAAACAAGGTGGATGCCGTTCGAGGCCTATTCAAAGGGCCACACAACAAGCTTCAGATAAGATACTTTAGACTCACTTGTGCTTAGGCAAAGTTGATGGGAACACTGTGATAAGTCGCTGAAAGAATCGACTGACCACAGGAATAAGACGAACGGGACTGGCAAAGGAGGTGGTGAAGAGAGGAACCTCTGCGTGGAGGGAGGAGAATTGCACCTGAGAGATGTAGTCCTTCCTGAGGAGCTAGGAGCAGTGCCTGAGGAGGCTATGGTTCACAAAGGAGGTAGTCATTTGTGCCAGCTCCTTTGCACCATCCTGGAGCCTCTGCCCAGGATGCCCTCCCTGTGACCATGGGGGTCATCATCACCCATACATTGTATGCCATTGGATCTTCCAGACTAGGTGTGGCCACATCAATAACACATTGCAGATGCACAGAAGCATCTGAGGAATGACGAAAAAAGGGGACTTCATCCTTTTAGCCCTGAGGAGGGAAGACCAGGATGAAAGGATATGTTGGTTAACCAGGAGAGTGGGCTTCCCAGTGGTGCAGGGTGCCGCTGACTGCCCACACATGGCTCTAGAGGACCCCCACGTCAACAGGAATCAACACAATGAATGCAAGGGCTCCCGGTTTCCAAATGTGCTGTAGTGTGTGACCGCAAGATATTCACCGAATGCCTGATTTCGTCACAGTTTTTATTCAGCGCTAGTCAATAATTACCACCGTCTGCGGCCCTGCAAGACACATTAAACAATGGCTGCTTGGCAACAAGAGTTAACCCCTCCACATACGGCTCAGGGCTCC
Organism: Mustelus asterias; assembly: GCF_964213995.1. NCBI lineage: Eukaryota > Metazoa > Chordata > Chondrichthyes > Carcharhiniformes > Triakidae > Mustelus > Mustelus asterias. The sequence continues at coordinate 84,832,355 of NC_135804.1, read as the reverse complement.
CTTCCGTAACCCTACCATGGGAGATGAGACAACTTTCAGTGAAAGCCATGGAGCCACAAGTAACACAGGGGATGGAGGGGAATCTGCAGTACATGTTCAAGAGGGTCTCAACATTTCTGGTGGTATGCTCTACCCTTCACAACCCCGCCCACCCGCTATTGCCTGGGATCCAATAGCACCTCAGGGAGGGAGATGGTGGAGGAGAAAGGGAGGTGACCAGGTGAAGGGTCTGCACCTTTCAGCTGAAATGAGTTTCCACACCCCCAAATGGACCCATCCATCCCTCTCATTATCTCAAATCCATCATAAGGCTCCTTGGTCAATTTAATAAAAGACCACCAGCAAGTACTCAACAACTTCAACCAGCAATACAACAATAATACAAATAAAAACCCAGAACTCCTTGTGCGTCCCCCTTGTGCTATCCCAGTGGATACAGCATCATTGCAGGCAAGTTGCTGATTTATACTGGGGGAAACTGCCTTGCAGGATGCCCTCGAGCAGCTCTGGGCCTTGGTGGCTCAGCTTCAGACTGCACCACCTCAAATGATGGAAGGTTGAGCTCCAAAGTGTCTGTGGTACTCTGTGCCATTGAGGAACTGGACTACTTCATGCTCCAGGCCTGTAGATGGAGGCTGACAGGCCTGCCAGTATAACAAGTAATTCAGGGTTCCTCTGTAATCCACCCCAACAAGGAGATCATCAAAGGCCCCTGCAGAAGGATTGATCTGTGACTTTGGGGGTAGAGGGCATGGTGTGGGTTTGAGCACAATCCAACCTCTCCCTCTGTTCTGGCTGCAGTACATTCATGCCCAGTGACTTAACACATGCAGATCCTGACTCCATGCTGTCAGGTGCCAGTATCTGAGCTGGTTACACCAAGTAAGGCTAAGTAACTGTTCTTCACCACAGTGGCATACTCATCCTCACACCCTTCCCCTGAGGCTGCAGGGTTTGAGCAGCTCACAGTTCTGTTCTGTCTCAAAGCACAACAGCAGAACTGGAAGTTCAGAGTGAGGAAAGGGTTGGAGCACGGAAAGGAGGAATGGAGGTCATATTTGATCACTCCATTGAAAGTTTTAGTTCTTGACAGCTTTCAGGTCGAGGGTGAGGAGAGAGTGGAAAAGGTGCACAAGGCAGCAATTTACCTCAAATTTACCAGCAATCATTCTCGAAGGCCTCAGGATGGGTAGCACCAGGCAGGATAACTTATTGGGCCATCTCCTCCTGGGCACTGAGGGAATGGAGGCCCACTGGGCGTATGTTGATCCTGTGAGCCTCCTTTATGTAGCTATGTCTCTCCTTCTCCCGTATAAGAGAGGGTTGAATGTCAGTGGTTGTGTGCCACTGTGCTAGGGTGATGATGTGGAGATGCTGGCGTTGGACTGGGGTAAACACTGTAAGAAGTTTAACAACACCAGGTTAAAGTCCAACAGGTTTATTTGGTAGCAAAAGCCACACAAGCTTTCGGAGCCTTAAGCCCCTTCTTCAGGTGAGGAAGAAGCCTGAAGAAGGGGCTTAAGGCTCCGAAAGCTTATGTGGCTTTTGCTACCAAATAAACCTGTTGGACTTTAACCTGGTGTTGTTAAACTTCTTACTAGGGTGATGAGCCATAGCTGTGTAGAAGTAGGTTTAAGAAGGTGTGTAATGGTGTGCCCACACACGTTAGGGTCAAGTCCCAGGTGTCAGGGTGTGCTGCAGGGCGAGTGACGGAGATGTGGTGCATTGAACAGCGTTGTGAGATTGGTGCTGTGATGAATCTGAGGCCTGCCGTGCACTCACCTTGACCATCTGAGTGAGGTCATTAAATCCCTCCCAGTATTGCTGCCATGCCCTCGGTGCAACACTCTGGGCCTTGACTACCCGTGCCACTTTCCCCATTCCCTTCTATGGTTTATTTCATACAAGACATCTTCATTCCCTTTGACAGAGCCACATGCTCTTTCCTGGCCTCCACTGCCCAACCAGTGTCTCCATGGTGGGGTGACATCAGTGAAACGGAAAGCCTCTTCCTGCAGTGGTGTGATATCTTCCTTATCTCCCACACTGTTGAGTGATTACCCAGCAACCTGGAGTGTTCTGCTGCAGCTTCGCTTAAAAGAGAGGGGAGGAGGGGTTTTGTTCAGAATGTGACTCTGTGAGGTGCAGTCTAATCACAGCCATTCGGGCCACACTACATTCACAGAGATCTGGTGGATATTCCAAATTTACCAGTTTGCCGAGTTCATCTCAAACGGTGCAGGCTGGTCAAAAAAATATTCTCTCTTGCCTAGTGTTATTTTAAATTTGAATGCAAACCTCAGTGCTGTCTGAAGGATGCAGCCACGTTTTCTGCTGGGGTAGAGGATGGAGTTAAGAATTCTCAGCAATCAACTGATAACTTTGCAACTGGGCAGCACGATTAGTGGCAAAGTGATTAGCACTGCTGCCTCAGTGCCAGGGACCCAGGTTCGATTCTGGCCTCGGATCACAGTCCGAGTGAAGTTTGCACGTTTTCCCCGTGTCTACGTGAGTTTCCTCCGGGTGCTCCAGTTTCCTTCCACACTCCAAAAACATGCGGGTTAGGTTGATTGGCAATGATAATTGCCCCTTAGCGTCAGAGGGATTAGTAGAGTAAATATGTGGGGTTACGGGGACAGAACCCGAGTGGGATTGTTGTCGGAGTAGGCTCGATGGGCCAAATGACCTCCTTCTGCACAGTAGATTCTATGATTTTAACTTCATTTACAGAATGTTACAAGCAGTTAAAGAATATCAATATACAGATATGCATTTAAGGCCTCAAAATGGCTCTTTGATATCAGAGCAGTGCTCAATATGTTTATATGGCAATCCTCTGTTGATAACTTGATGCTGATGCGAACCCACTTAAATGGGAAAATGTAATGGAGGTAAAGTCATCTGTTTAATGACACAACAGGCTGGATGGGTTGAATGGTTTACGTCTGTTCCTGTTTACAATGAACAAGATAACACCTAAACAAAAGGAGTGTACTGAGCATGACTGTTTGTCGCAACAGGAAAACAAAGTCAGGCCTTTCAAACTGCTGCCTCAGGGTCATATGTTGATCCCAGGCCCAAGGAACTGAGTCCTCGAAGCCCAGTCACATTTGCCTTTGCATTTCTTACTGACCAATTTGTTTCCAGTTTGGATTTTGTGGGCCTTGATATGTCCTCAAATTAGGGCATAGAATGACATTGAAATATGAAGATGAATGATCATGCATTAAAAATGTATACACTTTCCCTGGGGTTCAACCAACACACTACGAGGACAAACAAAAACTTGGATACCTATCAAATAAGGGCATCATAACATGAAATTGTACGACATGGAATGGTTGGAATGTAAGAGGTGCAGCAGGGGCAAAGGAAATGGATACAGAGTGGAAGCCAGGTTGTTGCAAGGTCAGGGGTCACAGATCTAGTGTCAGAACGGGTAGGGGGCTGTGAGGGTGGGTGTAGTGACAATCAGCATGAGTGGTTTAACGCGAGGTCTCTCTCATCCCTACTCCATATTCACAAGTAACATGTTTTCGAGTCACAAGTGATCTACAGGCTTGGGGTTCCTGAGTGCTTTCTTTGATGACCAGCCAGGGGGAAAACCGGTGTTGCAGTGGGAACCTCAGCAGGCAAAAGGTGCCTGACTTATATATAGAAAAGGCCTAACGGCTACAATCAGATGTGAGTAAAGGATGGTTCTTGTTCTTGCTTATCTAATATGGGGGATGCACACTGCCATTTGGGAGATTTAGGACCTTAGGAGTTGGTGAAGAATGGCTGCTGCATACCTCAATTTCAAAGTCAGTCTGTGTTATTTCGGCCCTGTCAGAAGATCTGGGTTACTCTTCTCACTGCAACTTCCTGAATCACATTCAGTACAACGTGGTCTCATATCAAACCTAAGCAGCACAGATTCCAGTTTCAAATGCAAATCATGATACAGAGCTGCAGTTTGAAGAATCAATGAACTCCTTCTAACAATCCAAGTGCTCACAAAGCCCTGTTTCATACATTCCTTACATCACTTTCCCGGCCCAACAAATATCACAAACCATGAGAAACTGTATATATCCACACACACACACACACACACATTAAACACATTACCAGTTTGGTCTGCCAGGCAGCTGGTATTACAATAACCAGAGATTCTTCACTTAAAGGATCGTATATTTATCAGAAGTCTGATGAAAATTAAGCAGATGACAATATGGTGTGGTTCACAACTATCAACAAGACACGTTCTTTTGGTCTGTAAAGTCACATATTTCGGGGTTTAGAAAGCACAAGTCAGGTTAATGAAATTGTCACCACGTTGCTTTCTACATTTTGAGATACATAAATTACCAGAATGTATTCTGACCTTCAGAATGTTATCTTCTAACTTAACAAGTCTTTACGTAGAACTATTGCAATGTTGAGGTAAACTGTTATTTATCAGAATTATTATTCCTTCATATGGCAAAGCAGGGATGAAAAAAAGATAGCATTACTTTATGGGGGGGTCTTGGCTTTTTGTGAATGTGCAAAAGTGAAGTCGCCAGCCCATTTCAGATCTCTCCCTATTGACTTCAGTAGAAAAGTGAAGCAAGATGTCGATACCATATCAGGCTGTCTAAATTAACCCCTCTTTCAAAGCTAATTTTCATATACAGCCTACCTTTTATTCAAATTTGCTTCATTTGAATTAGCCGATAACCGTCAAAAGCACAGAATTCCTACTTCCCTCTGTATTCGCATCATTTATTCTGAATTATTAGATAGCTGAACTATTTTAATGCAAAGAGCTTCAAATTATCAATAACAAAATGACAAAATTCTCTTTTGATTTTACCCGATGTTAAAAAAAGCATTTCTCATAAAAAAAAGATTTTAAAATATGTATTGCTATTTATCTATCACAAAATATATATTTTTTAAATTCTCAATTTATGTGGTACCAATAATTAGCCGGATTAATAACATTGGATCTTGTCCCAGTTTAGATCTCGATGTGCGTTCGAAGCTATATATAAATAAATATTGTTTTGAGTGCTCTGAAGTAAGCAGTCTGTCTATCTATCAATCTCTTGCTTAGAATGAATGCTTGCCACCTGTCCTCTAAAGTACCTTGAGAAATTCCTAGAGAGGAAATTGCAGACTGCACCACACACATTCTAGCTTGACCTCCTACTGTGAGAGCCCGCTGCTTTGTTTTTAATAAGGGAAACCATCAGTCCATAGAGGTATGTCCTGTTTTCCATGCTTGAGTGTCTAGCATTAGAAGCAGAGAGAGAAAAAAAATCAGTTCATGTTCTTATCCTTCAAACCGCAGTGCGCTTGTTTGCATTTATTCCTGTGCTGTGCATCACTCTTACACAAAAGGGTTTAATTAATTAGCATTGTGCAAGTTCTGAGAAAGTGCCGCACAAATTAAGTCATATCGGTGCATTTCTGTGGCAGACAATAAACCTCCAAATTAACCAACAGACCACCCCTTTGAACTGCCAAACCGATCTAGATTAACCCCTACCTTCTAAACAACAATCACGGGAATTTCAAAACGCACATGCATAATAAAAGACGGTTTCCAGAGTCGATTCAGATGAACTGTTTCCACCAGCAGGAGGGCACAGATTTAAGATAATTGACAACAGAAGAAGAGGAGATGAGGAGTTTTTTTAAAAAACGCTGCGAGTTATGTTCGGGAATGCACTGCCTGGAAGGCTTATGGAAGCATAGCCAATAATAACTTGGGAATCGGATAAATACTGGAAAAGAAAGGATTTTGCAGAGTTGTGAAAAAAAACAGGAAAGTGGGAATAATTGAATAAAACTTTTAAAAAGGTGGTACAATGGATCAAATGACCTCCTTTTGCATTGAGTTATCTGATAAGCTTAAATTTGTGAATTTTCAACAAAGGTTCAAATACATGAATCTCCAGAATACGGATCATCAATGGGCTAACATTTAATGTTATTATTGCAATTTGTTAACCTGCTATTTTAATGGTGCCCTCACCCGGTTTACTTCATTCATCCACTGATGCCACTGTGATATTATATCATCTTACTTTGAATAAACAGCCTCACGTTAAAATTCAGCTCCGCTTCCATTTGCATAAGCCTTGAAAAGGCTTCATTAACACAACTGGTTTAATGTACTTTTAGAAAATGGCAAGGTCATTGTTTGCACCTTGGCCCATTAACATCTGTCGTGGACAATTGACAATGAGATTTTTCAGAGATATTACAGAATCCTTCTAAATTGTAAGTCTTGAACTGGACTCGTTTTATGGAGCATTTGTTTTTAAGCAGCAAGGTGATCCCAAAATTCAACAAGCTTTCACCATGCCTAAATTACTTCTAATGTGGAGATGCCGGCGTTGGACTGGGGTGAACACAGTAAGAAGTCTCACAACACCAGGTTAAAGTCCAACAGGTTTATTTGGTAGCAAATACCATAAGCTTTCGGAGCACTGCTCCTTTGTCAGATGGAGTGGAAATCTGCTCTCAAACAGTGCAAACAGACCGAATCAAGTTGCAGAATACTGATTAGAATGCGAATCCTACAGCTAGCCAGGTCTTAAATGTACAGACAATGTGGGTGGAGGGAACATTAAACACAGGTTAAAGAGATGTGTATTGTCTCCAGACAGAACAGCTAGTGAAATTCTGCAAGTCCAGGAGGCAAGCTGTGGGGGTTACTGATAATGTGACATAAATCCAACATCCCGGTTTAGGCCGTCCTCATGTGTGCAGAACTTGGCTATCAGTTTCTGCTCAGCGACTCTGCGCTGTCGTGTGTTGTGAAGGCTGCCTTGGAGAACGCTTACCTGAAGATCCAAGGCTGAATGCCCGTGACTGCTGAAGTGCTCCCCCATCTACATCATCTACCAGGTACACCATCTACCAGGTATACGGTACCTACTCTTGCAACTCGGCCAACGTTGTCTACCTGATACGCTGCAGGAAAGGATGTCCCGAGGCATGGTACATTGGGGATACCATGCAGACGCTACGACAACGGATGAATGAACACCGCTCGACAATCACCAGGCAAGACAATTCTCTTCCTGTGGGGGAGCACTTCAGCAGTCACGGGCATTCAGCCTTGGATCTTCAGGTAAGCGTTCTCCAAGGCGGCCTTCACAACACACGACAGCGCAGAGTCGCTGAGCAGAAACTGATAGCCAAGTTCCGCACACAGGAGGACAGCCTAAACCGGGATGTTGGATTTATGTCACATTATCAGTAACCCCCACAGCTTGCCTCCTGGACTTGCAGAATTTCACTAGCTGTTCTGTCTGGAAACAATACACATCTCTTTAACCTGTGTAATGTTTCCTCCATCCACATTGTCTGTACATTTAAGACCTGGCTGGCTGTAGGATTTGCATTCTAATCAGTATTCTGCAACTTGATTCTGTCTGCTTGCACTGTTTGAGAGCAGATTTCCACTCCATCTGACGAAGGAACAGTGCTCCGAAAGCTTATGGTATTTGCTACCAAGTAAACCTGTTGGACTTTAACCTGGTGTTGTGAGACTTCTTACTAAATTACTTCTACCCATGGCTGTCCATGCAATTAGGGCATCAAGCATTGATTTCCAAGGCCCTTTTAACGTAGTTTCGTCTGAGCACAACAAAACTGTTTCCTAAATAAATTGAGGAAGTTGCATTGCTATTACAGCTCAGTGTGGTGGCTTTACTCTGTTAACCCTGTCTTTCACTTTACTCAAGGTAGTCAATTCTGAGCACTGTTTAATTCAATTCTTTCCTCCTCCAGATTATAAATTCTTCTAAATTTTGACACAACCACTCACAAACCCCCTTTCATTATGTGAGGGCATCACAACACAGAGTGCAGACTATTTCCTCAGCTGTCAGTATTGCTCTCAATTGATTGACCAAGAGGTGCACTTCAAGCATTGACTCAGTGGGTAGCACTCTCGTGCCTGTGTAGGTCAATTCTAGAGATTTGAATCCATAATCAAGGCAGGCAGTGTAGTACTGCACTGTTGGAGGTGCCATCAATCAGGTGAGACAAGACACTGAGCTCTATCTGCTATCTCAAGCGCATGTAAAAGATCCCACAACACTATTCGAAAGAGAAAGGAGGATGCTCCATACGCCCTCTTGGCCAATATTTAATCCTCAACGGCTCAACTAACACCAAAGAAAGCCCATCTCTTCATTTATTTAATTAATGTTTACAACTAATTTCCTGGTTCTCCAGCGTCGGATTTGGGGACACCCCATTGGTGTACTGGGGAATCCCTCTAGGAGATTTCCACATAAGGGTTTACTTGGCAAATGCCTCAAAGTGCTAACTCCCCCTGGACAATTGTGCTGGGCACCATTCAAAGTGATTTATGTCACTAACTTTGGATGGTTCTGCCAGTTTTACCGTGATAGTTACTCTGAAAAGAGAAGGAAAAACATTTCTAACCCCCCAGAGTAAACAGCTAAACACCCAGCCCTAGCCCCATGTGTGGCCCCACCCCACCAACAAGCATGACTTCCCAGCAGATCCCCATTCCCCCCGGTCCAACAACAGAGATTGCCAGTCTGAGGAAGTTACAGGTCTACAGTATGCAAGATTATAGAATCATAGAATCCCTACAGTGCAGAAGGAGGCCATTCAGTCCATCGAGTCTGTGCCAACCACAATTCCATTCACGTCCTATTCCCCGTAACCCCACATATTTACCCTGCCAGTCTTCCTGACACTAGGGTCAATTTAGCATGCCCAATCAATCTAACCCGCACACCTTTGGACTGTGGGAGGAAACCGGAGCACCCAGAGGAAACCCACGCAGACATAGGGAGAACATGCAAATTCCACACAGGCAGTGACCCGAGGCCAGAATTGAACCTGGATTCCCGGTGCTGTGGGGTAGCAGTGTTAACCATTGATTACCATATTCCACAATAAAGTAGTGTCTATTGTTCAAAATGTAATTGCTTGCTTGGAAAGCACTTTTGTGATGACCTGGGGCTGCTAGAATCATGGAATCAATGATTGTATCCTATGATTCTATGCTATATAAATGACAGTGTTCTCTCAAGTGTCCGTTTTCCCCTCACTCTCAGTGGTTCAGCCAACCTCGTGTGTCCATACCCACAACGTGGTCAAGATCAGCAGCAATCACCAGGCGGGCTGATGGGTCAGTGTGTGTGAGGAAAGCTCTTGAGCTTGACCCTGCCATCTCTGGATTCTACAAATGGAAACACTTATTCCTACCAGCCAGTCATTGAGGCACGACTCAAAACATTCCATCAAATGGGAAGTCGTGTGTTATTATGAGCTTCAGTACAATAAAGTGAAGTTGGATGCTAAAACAAACCATGACATCCTACAAAAAATACTACCACAAAGACCAATCCACCAGTTCATTAGTACGATATAAATGCTACCATTCTAAAGTACTATTTTACTGCTGCCAATTCTACACAAGGGAAATGGCTAACAGTGATGAAGAATTAATATTCATGCGGTAGATCCTTAGCTGCCTCTATGGTATTTGTGTGACTTTCTGCCAGTGAGGTGCATGGATGCATTTCATATTCAGCAACACAATGTTGTGGTGCCAGGATTCATTGCAATAAGGAGTCGGCCTGGGGGATGTTTTATCCAAGTCTCCCTGCACATAATACAACCGCAGAAAATTTACAGCACAGGAGACCATGCCCCAATGGCTCCCATGCGTCCTTTCTAATCCCACCTCCCTGCACCTGACCCATAGCCCTGTAACTTACAGCATTTAAGGTCCAGATCCAGGTACTTTTTAAAAAGAGTTTAAGGTCTCTACCTCTGCCACCAACTCAGGCAGTGAATCCCAGACACCCACCACCCTCTGCATAAAAAAGTTCTTCTGCATGTCCCCTCTACACCTTCTGCCACTTATCTTGAATCTATGTCCCCGGTTCTAGAACTCTCCATCAAATGAAACAATTGTATCCTGTCCATTCTATCTCTTCCCCTCATAATTCTCAATAACCCCTCAGTCTTCTTTGTTCCAAGAATAATAACCCCAAACTATCCAATCTCTCTTCATAGCTACACTTTTCTAGCCCTGGCAACATTCATGTATGGTAAGAAGTTTAACAACACCAGGTTAAAGTCCAACAGGCTTATTTGGTAGCAAATACCACTAGCTTTCAGAGCGCTGCCCCTTCGTCTGGTGGAGTGGAGAAATGCTCACAAACAGGGCATACAGAGACACAAATTCAATTTACAGAATAATGATTGGAATGCAGTCATTCATTCATGTATACCTCCTTACATTCATGTATACCTCCTTACATTCATGTATACCTCCTCTGCATTCTCTTCAGAGCAATGATGTCCTTCGTGTAATGTGGGAAGCGGAATTGCACACAATACCCCAGCTGTGGCCTCACCAATATTTTACACAAATATGAACGCCAATGCTGTACGGGCCAATGAAATTGGTGATCTCCAATTTGGCTACTAGACCCTGCCCTCGTTTCTTACCTCAACCTGCTACAGTCGAGGCTGCAAAGAGGGGGATTCAGCACAGCTGGAAGCTGCCCATATACAAAGGTGAACTGAGATGGCTGGACTTTCCTCTTCTCAACCCTGCCATCTGGGGTTCTATTGACTTTAAAATCAAAACTCTGCTGCCACAGAGAAATAATACTGTGTCTATTGTTCTTGTTTACAATGATGCTGCGACAAAAATCCTCCCCCCCCCCCTCCCCCTGCCTGTCCTATATCTTTTCTCCAATCTCAGCACCTTATAGTTCAGGAAGTGATTACTTTGAAGTCTCAATGTTACGTATCATTTAATCTATTTCCACTTAGAATATTTGAGGTTTGCAATCTTTGCTTAGGCGTTACACTACACAGATACTGACCCCCAGGACAAGTTCTGTTCCTTTGTAAAGTACAAACGCCTGAAGGGTTTATGAGTTTATTAAAAAGTTAAAGTTTAACAGCAGCGGTAATCAAAAGATTGTTTTTTTTTCCCCTGTCCCAGCAGACTGAAGAGTTAGTTCACTGAAACACAGATGTATTTGGTGTATAATGCTTGTTATTGATATGATGTTTGCAGAATTTAGTGACATGAAACAGATATCAGCTTATAAAAACCCAGGAATCAAAGCATTAAATTCTGACAGCTTTTGACATTAGCAAATACATCTCTTCCATTCATTTTCAGAACTCGTGAAGGAAAATGTCAATAAGCAAACATCAAAAACTGTCGGAATTCTCTTATCCGTTGTGTCCAACTAGGATTTTGTAATGATGCACACGCACAGACTTTGTCAGGAACACAAAGGGTATTTATTAACAAGGAAAAACTGTACCAAGTCCTGGAGCAGCCCACCGGCTGTCCTCATCCCTACATGTCTTCTGTCCAAGAGAGGACCCACTCAGTTACAATGGGTCCTGCAAGCCAGGTGACCATTTCCCTTAAAAGGGACAATCACCATATCCCTCCCCGCTATGTACAATCTTCAATAACTAAGTTACTCAAGACTAAATTCTAACTTAACATTTTACACAAGCGTTGAATAATTGTAAATAGAGTCTTTAGAAGGTTTTTCTCTATCTTGTAGAGCGGTGTAATTCTGTAGTCTGCGATGCTTCTACAGGATCAACGTTAACAGGAACTGTAAATTATGGGGACTGCTACTGGCACAGGCAGTTCATGGACTAGTTAGTGACAGGCAGCATGGTTTTGTACAGGGGAGCTTATGTCTCACCAACTTGATTGAGCTTTTTTTGAAGAGGTGACAAAGATAATTGATGAGGGAAGGGCTGTGGATGTAGTTTATATGGACTTCAGTAAGGCGTTTGACAAGGTCCCACATGGCAAACTGGTATAAAAACTAAAATCACATGGGATTTGGGCTGGGCTGGCTAGATGGATACAGAACTGACTTGGTTATAGAAGACAGAGTAGCTGTGGAAGAGTTTTTCAGAATGGAGATCTGTAACTAGTGTTCCACAGGGATCACTGTTGTTTGTAGTATATATAAATGATCTGGAGGAAAATATGTGGGGTCTGATTAGTAAGTTTGTGGATGACACAAAGATTGTTGGAGTTGCTGATAGTGCCAGGAATTGTCAGAGGATACTACAAGATATAGATAGATTGGAGACATGGGCACAGAAGTGGCAGATGGAGTTTAATCCGGACAAATATGAGGTGATGCATTTGAAGAGTCAAATCTAGGTGTGAATTTTACTGTAAATGGCAGAACCCTTCAGAATATTAATATACAGAGAGATCTGAGCGTGCAGGTCCATAATTCACTAAAAGTGGCAACACAGGTGGCCAAGGTGATTAAGAAGGCATATGGCATGCTTGCCTTCATCAGCCAGGGCACTGAATACAAGAATTGGGAAATCATGTTGCAGCTATATAAAATCTTCATTAGGCCTCATTTGTGCAGTCCTACTCACACTGCTAGGACATGGAAGCTTTGGAAAGAGTGCAAAGAAGGTTCACCACGATGTTGCCTGGTCTTGAAGGTGTTGACTATGAGGAGAGGTTGAATAAACTAGGACTGTATTCACCAGAAAGACAGAGGCTGAGGGAAGACCTGATCGAGGTCTACACAATTATGAGAGGCATAGACAGGATGGATAGTCAGAGGCTTTTTCCCAGGATGGAAGTGTCAATTACAAGGGGGCACAGGTTCATGGTGAGGGGGAAAAGTTTAAGGGAGATGTGTGTGTGTGTGTGCGCGCGTGGGGGTGGGGTGCAGTTTTACCACACAAAGAGCAGCCTGGAACATGCTGCCATAGGTGGAGGTGGAAGCAGGCACATTTGCAATATTTAAGAGGCACCTCGATGGATACACGAATTGGGGGTGGGGTGGGGGGGGGGGGGGGCGTTTACTTAGGACATCACGATTGGCACAGGCTTGGAGGGCTTTAGGGTCTGTTCCTGTGCTGTACATTCTTTGCTCTTTGTTGTTATAACTACCTGCTTACAGGTTGATCAGGTATTTTGGTGCTGGCAGGTTCAAAAATATTTTTTGATAGCACTGACTACTGGAGTGTCTTTTACTCCACATGCTTATGAATGATCTGTCATTCCTCCATGTCTACTGGGGATGACAGGAGTCCAGTCACAAACAATAATTCCAGGGATCTAACTTGATCCACTATCAAAGATACCATATGTCATATTATGTACTTAATACGGGTTTTGTTTTATTGTTGCAGTGGTAATGATGGCTCATTGATGAGATCTTGAAGCTTGTGTGTTCAAACATAAACACTTTTATTGGTAGGCTTTAACTATGCACTGTTCCAAACATGGTCTTGTAGGGAAATCCTCCATACAGGCTTTCTGTTTTTTCTTTTGCATGCAGTCTCACAGCGGCAGGAACCCTGGTTCAATTCTGGCTTTGGGCTACTGTGTGGAGTTTGCATGCCCTGCCCATGTCTGCGTGCGTTCCTCAAGTGCTCCGGTTTCCTCCCACAGTCCAAAGATGTACAGGTTTGGTGGATTGCCCATGCTAAATTGCCTCTTAGTGTCCCAAGATGTGCAGGTTAAATGGATTAGCCATGTTAAATGTGCAGAGTTACGGGGACAGGACAAGGGAGGGGATTGAGTAAGATGCTGTGACAGAAAGTCGATGTAGGCTCAATGGGTCAAATGGCCTCTTCTGCACCAAAGGGATCCTATGAATTCAGCAGTCTGTCACAATCTCAGTTTCTTTCTCTCTCTGAATTGCTGAATCTGCTGTAAATTTTAATGTTTCTATCTGTTTAATTAATTTCTCATTGTCAAGCTTCCTTCTTCACTTGATTTGTTCTTATTCTCTAGTTGCTTTTTCATGGAGTTCAGCTTATCCTACGTTGTCTCATTAAATTCTTCTTAACTTCATTTTGTAATTTTTTGCAAGTTTTTTTTCAGATTTGCTGTCAGTCATTTCACCTTAGCGTTTGATGTCCTCTCTAGAGCTTTAATTCTTTTTGCACTTTATGTTCAATAGTTCCTAGTTTCTTGAATTTTTTAATTTCTGCATTTCTTCTGAGGTGAATCCCTTATGTTCTTAATGGACATATATATTTCACACATGGAACCTTCCTTAACTTCAGCTAAGCCATTTTGGCTTCCTTGTTGGTCTGGTCTGTATCGGATGAAATGTTGACTTGTTTCCATCTTGCAATTCTCTCACTGTCCTTCATTTGAGGTCTTTCTGTACCCTCCTTCCAGGTCTTTCGGTGCCTCTTCCTTGAGGTCTTATTTTGCTTACGGACCTTTTTAAGAGTTGCCTTCTATCTGGGGTCTTCTCCAATTTTCCTGTCTATTGTCCTCTGTTTCTTCTTAAGTTCAGCTTTAAATGTGTCAACTTTTAAAAAACTGTTTGAAGCTGCAGTTTTGGTGGGAATCCTGGCTGCTCCTTTTTATAACTTCCCTTCTACTGGTAGAAAGCCCTTCTATAGATCACTGCAGCATTACTTTATTTCCTTGGGCTGCGTGGAGAGTCCATTTTCCCTCCACTCCCTGGCCGGTTTCCTCTGTCAATCTCAGTGGGGGGATCCAGCATGTTCCATTTGGGGATGTTTATAAAAACTTTTTAAAGTTCATTTTATAAAGAAAACACACAGGCTGGGGGACTTTTCTCCCCAAAGTCTCGGAAGCTCACTGTCTGCAATCCCTTAGTGCACGGAATGCTACCTGGAACCTTTGTAGGCTCTTCTCGAATCCGGAACCCGGCAATCTCAACTTCGTCCGTTTCCCTCAGTATTTTGCCATTTTTCACTTTAAACACTGGTCGCTGTGTTCCCATATTTTTCTTTCCCAAAAAAAAACTACAGCAACTCTTTGGGGGCGAGTATTAGCATGTGTTCATTTGGGGGAAGATGATCCATAGGGCGGGTTGGGGGAGAGACGAGTGAGCCACGGGGAGGAGGTTGGGGGAGGTTATTTCTTCGTCTGATCAGGGCGCCCTTTTAAAAGGTGCAGTCAGCTTTACCGGCGTATTTAACCCTCACCCCTTGAAATGACAACGAGAAACATGTCTCTCCGCACCCCCCTTATTTTTTTTGAAAACCTGTCATATGATAAGGAGAGAAACTCCCCGGGTTTCAGTCAGTTCCTGACACTTTGCCATTTTTGGGCAAGATTCCATCCTTTTTAATTTTTTTAAAAACTTAAGTTCCATTTTTCCTTTAATACAAAATCACAGCTTTTGCTTCTGAAGATTTTTTTTGATAGTTTAAAATATATATTTCTAAACACTTGACTATACTGGCCAATCCAGGCTCAGTCCACATCCATCCCTCACGGTTTGGCAATATCTCAACATCTCACTGGGTCTATTCACCCAAAAACGGCATTCGGGTGAGTAGCTTTTTCCAAAGATAATCAAAATAAGATCTTTAAAATTGACAGTTCAGATATTATTTTGTGATGTTTATGGCACCATCAAGTCAAGAGGTGGCGATACGCAAAGGTTGGTGACAGGTGACTGTGCTGTGACATTGAGAGCCTTCAGCAGAAATGTTGCTCCGTACACATCACCCTCCTGAGCAAACAGCAGGATAGCAAGGTCAGGAGCTTGGAGAGACTTTACCAACATCTCTCAGGCAGCACCAATGCTGCTGTAAGCCTCTGTTTATGATATTTCTGTGAAATATATAGCTGTAATGTATTCAATAGGAGCCTGTTTATTCCATTAAAACATGCTCAAAGCGTAACTGCTTTATTTTATATGTTTTCACCGTAAACAGCAGCATGAACCAAATCAGACCATTGTGCTACAGCTATGCATCAACGTCTAAAGAATTAAATTACTAATACTTAGAAAGAGAAAAGATAGAACATGCGAATACATATACTTTCTTTTATTTTTTAAAACTCATATAGCTTGTGGCCAACATTTATTGCCCATCCCAAGTTGCCTTGAGAAGGGCACCTATAGCAGCTTTCACAAACTCAGCACATTCCAAAGAGCTTTACCACCAATAAAACAAATGTATTGAGGCTTCCACAAATGGCAATGTATTGATGAGGCAAGAATCTGTTTTAGCAATGTTGGTTGAGGGATGAATGTTGTCCTGGACATCCTGTTCTGTTGGCATTATGGGATTTTATATGCTCTTGAGAGAGCAGACAGACCCTCAGTTTATAATCTCATTGATAGATGACAGCTCTGACAGTGTAGCACTCACTCAATGCTGCACTGGAGTGTCAACCTGAATTGTGTGAAATATAGAAATCATAGAAACCCTACAGTGCAGAAGGAGGCCATTCGGCCCATCGAGTCTGCACCGACCACAATCCCACCCAGGCCCTATCCACACATGTTTACCCACTAATCCCTCTAACCTACGCATCCCCAGGACTCTAAGGGGCAATTTTTAACCTGGCCAATCAACCTAACCCGCACATCTTTGGACTGTGGGAGGAAACCGGAGCACCCGGAGGAAACCCACGCAGACAGGAGGAGAATGTGCAAACTCCACACAGACAGTGACCCGAGCCGGGAATCGAACCCGGGACCCTGGAGGTGTGAAGCAGCAGTGCTAACCACTGTGCTACCGTGTGCTCATGACTTTGGACTGGGAGTTGAAGTCAGAATCCTTCTGACTGAGACAAGAGAGCTACCACCGCTACTACTGCAATCTTCAAGCATTTTCTGTGAATTAAACCATTTAAGACAAGAGAAAATTATTCTCTGAATGAATATGCAGATAGCTGGCAATGGCAGCAGCAGGACAGCCAATATGGCTCCTGTGCTTTCAAGATCAGGTCATGAGTTGTGTCCCATAGATTGGATCATTGAATTCTGCCTCAGATTCGATGGAAGAAAGGCTGTTTTGTAGAGAATCTCTCTAAATATTTGGTTGCTTTTTATAAATTAAAATCTTATTATTCTCTGCCTAGTGCAGATGACAGCAATTGTGTCCTGAAGGTCTGAATTCGAGTTGTCAATTGCAATGCCAAGGATGTTGCACAAGGGAAAAGGACAACATGTAATCAGTCACATGATCAAATATGTAATTGAGAAGGCTTTTCATCTCTCAAGAGGCCATTTCCAATATCTCAACATTTCAGCGAGAGGAAGTTACTATTCCCCAGCACAATTTCTGGATGAAACGCTGCTATGACAAATGGAATGGAGAATGGGGAGGTCAACTAAGACTAAGAAGAAGTTTTAAGGATTCCTACTGGTGCGGAGGATCATCTGGATCGAAATCTTGAAGGTCAGCTGATGAGTGCCTTGTAAAATTATTACAAAAAACATGCCATATATTAACCCACATTTTTCAGTGTTCCTTACTTAATCATGTTCTTTTCACTTGGTTGTGGATTTAAACCCATCTCAAAGGTTTGAATTCACTTGCATTCCAATCCAGGACCAAGGGCATCTTGCACCATTAGACGTGCAATGATAATCTCTGGTCCTGGCTAACTATTCCCATGTACATTAAAATTTCCACAACACTGTTCAAAGCATAACAAGAGGTCCTTCAAGTGCTCTTCCTCTCTCAACAATTACGCACCTGAGAAAATTGGTGATGGGTCTGTTTTTGACTGCTTCTGGGAAGTTGTTGACACTTATGGGAAATTGCTGCCTGATTAGTCTAAAAACCAACAAACATCATTCTTCAAAAATAAATTAATTCTGTTAAATGCTGCTTCATAAGTACACTTTCAAATTTATAATGCTAATAGCTTTTATTAATATCTTTCCCCTTTTCCATCCTTGATTTCATAGTGACCTCCAATTTATTTCAAGTGGATCAAAAAGATAAGTTGCCTTGCCATCTGCAGTCAGTCATGTACCTCGTCATTGCTGAATAAATAATTGTATGTTTAATTTAGACTCCTGAATAAGGCATCTATCCCAATTAGGTGAGGCACTTTGTGCAAACCTCCTAAATGCAGTTTCAGGTGTCCAAGCCCTGGGAGAGAAGGAGGAAGCACTGTTTCAGAAGCAAACAATATGAACAGTAAAGTTATATGCTAAATGATTTGCCTCAATGCTTCTTCTATCACTTTTTTCATAGCACATCTGGCAGATTGAGGCTTCAGATTTTAAAATGAACAAGTGAACATACATGGAGCACATGCTTTAAGAAACTTAAAGACTTCATAATTGGGACCCAAACACCCGTAAAAGATCAACCAATTGGAATGTGTATTAGGGTGGGTATATACATTTATTGAACATGGTGAAGAGTGGTTCTGGTGGGACTTGTCATTGAGTAGGAAATTTGTGGCTTTAAACTCCCCTCCAGGCATCAAAGCTCAGAGGAACTGGGATGCTTGTCCACAGAACACAGGACAGGTTAACAGAGTAGTCAAGACGGCATATGAGACACTTGCCTCGATCAGTCGTGGCACAGATTATAAAAGCCGTGAGGTTATGTTGGAGCTGTACAAAACTTTGGGTAAGCCACAGCTGGAATATTGTGCGCCGTTTTGGTCATCTCATTAAAGGTAGGATCTGATTGCACTCTGTACCTCTCTCTGTACCCGAGAGGGTACAGAGATGATTCACCAGGATGTTGCCTGGGATGGAGCATTTAAACTATTGAGTGAGGCTGAAAGACTCGGGTTGTTTCCTTTCGAGCATAGGAGCCTGGGGGGTGGGAGTGGGAGGATGGCCCGATTGTGATGTATAACATTATGAGGGATATGGACAGGGTGAATCGGAAGCAACTGTTCCCTTTAGTTGAAGGGTCAATAATGAAGGAGGATAATAAGGGGCAGGAGTTTTAGAGGGGATTTGAGGAAATATTTTTTCACCAAGAGGGTGATGGGAGTCTGGAATACACTGCCTGGGAGGGTAGGAGAGGCAGGAAATCTCAACCTTTAAAAAGTAAGTAGATGAGCCCATTCAACACAACATTCAAGGCTGGAAAGTGTGATTAGTGTAAATTTAGTGTAGTTTTGTCTGTGCAGACTCAATGGGACAAACAGGCTATTCTGTACTGCATGACTCTATGATACAATCTAGATTGACAGTTCAGGGAGCACTGAGGGAGGTGTCCTTTTTTGGAATGGCTGCAAAACCTATTTGCCTGATGCAGTGATTGCAAAAGATCCCTTGGCACCCCTTGACAGGAGTTAGAGATGTGGTCACATCCAAGGTGCAGACAGATAGATGGGTGACCGCCAGAAAGGGCAGGCGGTCAGTGCAGGAATCCCCCATGTCAGTCCCCCTCTCTAACAGGTATACCGCTTTGGATACTGTTGTGGGGGGAATGGCCTATTGGGGGAAAACAACAGCAGCGGCCAGTGCTGTGGCACCACGGTTGGCTCTGTTGTTCAGCCGGGAGGGTCAAAGTGCAGAAGAGCAATAGTCATAGGAAACTCCATAATCAGGAGCACAGATAGTTGCTTCTGTGATCATGAAAGAGACTCCAGGGTAGTGTGTTGCCTCCCTGGTGCCAAGGTCCGAGATGTCACTGAATGGCTGCAGGGCATCCTGAAGGGGGATGGTGATAAGGCAGAGGTCATGGTACATGTTGGTACCAATGACATAGGTAGAAAGAGGGATGAGGTCTTGCACCAAGAATTCAGGGAGTTAAGCAATAGATTGAGAAAGACCTCTCGGGTTGTAATCACTGGATTACTCCCGGTGCCACGAGCTAGTGAGTACAAAAATAGGAGAACAGCACAGATGAATGCGTGGCTTAAGAATTGGTGCAGGAGGGAGGGTTTTAGATTCCTGGACCACTGGGACCATTTTTGGGGAAGGTGGGACCTGTACAAGCGGGACGGTCTACAACTGAACCAGAGCGGGACTTGATGGTTGCTGGTGGATTTGCTAGTACTGTTGGGAAGAGTTTAAACTAGTTTGGCAGGGTAAGGGCCAGATGTGCTGGCCTTGGAAAGGGTCCAGAGGAGGCTCACAAGAATGATCCCTGGAATGAAGAGCTTGTCGTATGAGGAATGGTTGAGACTCTGGGTCAGTATTCGTTGGAGTTTAGAAGGATGAGGGGGGATCTTATTGAAACTTACAGGATACTGGATAGAGTGGATATGGACAGATGTTTCACTAGTAGAAAAAACTAAAACCAGAGGGCACAACCTCAGGCTAAAGGGACGATCCTTTAAAACTGAGATGAGGAGGAATTTCTTCAGCCAGAGAGTGGTGAATCTGTGGAACTCTGCCGCAGAAGGCTGTGGAGGCCAGGTCATTGAGTGTCTTTAAGACAGAGATAGATAATTGATTAATAAGGGGATCGGGGTTTATGGGGAAAAGACAGGAGAATAGGGATGAGAAAAATATCAGCCATGATTGAATAGCAGAGCAGACTCGATGTTCGAGTGGCCTAATTCTGCTCCTATGTTATGGTCTTATAGGGGACGCAGACTGTTAGCAGAATAGGGACACAGTATAACATAGAAAAGCAATTAGGTCAGAAGGAATATAGCGGTAGTAAGTTTCAAGGGAGTAGACAAGTAGAGGGCCTCTACTTTAATGCCAGGAGTATTAAAGGTGAGTTAAGGACGAGGATTGACACGTGTAATTATGATAAAATAACGATTACAGAGACGTGGTTGAGTGAGGGGCAGGATTGGCAGCTCAACGTCCCAGGATATAGAATCTTCAGGCGAGACAGAGGAGGAGACATTGCATTGTTAGTTAAGGAGGTAGTTACTGCAGTGAGGAGAGATGATATCTTGGAGGGGGCATCAAATGAAGCTTTGTGGGTAGAGCTTAGGAATAAAAAAGGGACAGCTACCTTGGTAGGTGTTTATTATAGACTCCCAGATAGTCAGCAGGAAATTGAAGAGCAAATAGGTGCGCAACTCGCAGAGGGATGTAAAAATAAGAGGGTAATTATATTAGGTGATTTCAACTTTCCCAACATTAATTGGGATAGCCATCATGTTGAGGGCTTAGACGGAGTAGAGTACTTAAAATGTATACAGGAAAACTTCTTTGGTCAACATGTAGAGGATCCAACAAGGGAAGGAACTGTGCTGGACCTAATTCTGGGGAATGAAGCCGGACAGGTGGCTAATGTGTTGGTGGGGGAGGCATTTTGGTGATAGCGACAAAAACGTAGTTCAATTCAAATTTGTTATGGACGAATAAATTGACAAGTTACAGAAAAAGGTTTTGGATTGGGGGAGAGTAGATTTTAACAAAATTAGGCAGGATCTGGCCAAAGGTAGATTGGAATGAGCTACTTATGGGGAAATCTAGAGAAGAGCAG